>NC_138202.1:282363943-282748943 GCF_964194415.1 Vipera berus
GGCCTTGGATTACAAAATGAAGCAGGGCACAGGCTGATAGAATTTTGTTAAGAGAATACGATGGTCATAGCAAACACTCTTTTCCAACAACCCAAGAGACGGCTCTACACATGGACATCACCAGATGGTCAACACTGAAATCAGATTGACTATGTGCTCTGCAGCCAAAGATGGAGAAGCTCTATACAGTCAGTAAAAACAAGACCAGGAGCTGACTGTGGCTCACACCATGAGCTTCTTGTTGCAAAGTTTAGGCTTAAACTGAAGAAAGTAGGGAAAAGCACTAGGCCACTCAGGTATGAATTAAATCATATCCCTGTTGAATATACAGTAGAGGTGACAAATAGATTTAAGGAATTAGATCTGATAGACAGAGTGCCTGAAGAACTATGGACAGAGGTTCACAACATTGTACAAGAGGTAGCAACTAAAACCATCCCAAAGAAAAAGAAATGCAAGAAAGCAAAATGGCTGTCTGAGGAAGCTTTGCAAATAGCTGAGGAAAGGAGGGAAATGAAAGGCAAGGGAGAAAAAGAAAGATACACCCAATTGAATGCAGAATTCCAGAGAATAGCTAGAAGAGATAAGAATGCCTTCTTAAATGAACAGTGAAAAGAAATAGAAGAAAACAATAGAATAGGGAGGACCAGAGATCTCTTCAAGAAAATTGGAGAGATGAAGGGAACGTTTCATGCAAAAATGGGCATGATAAAGGGTCAAAATGGCAGGGACCTAACAGAGGCAGAAGAGATTAAGAAGAGGTGGCAAAATTACACAGAAGAACTATACAAGAATGAGCTTAACGTCCTTGATAACCACGATGAGGTGGTCACTGACCTCGAGCCGGACATCCTAGAATATGAAGTGAAGTGGCCCTTAGAAAAACTGAGCAACAACAAAGCTAGTGGAGGTGACAGTATTCCAGCTGAGCTATTCAAAATCTTAAAAGACGATGCAGTAAAAGTGCTACACTCAATTTGCCAGCAAATTTGGAAAACTCAACAGTGGCCACAGGATTGGAAAAGATCAGTTTACATTCCAATTCCAAAGAAAGGCAGTGCCAAAGAATGTTCAAACTATCGCACCATTGCACTCATTTCACATGCTAGTAAAGTTATGCTTAAAATCCTACAAACTTAGACTCCAGCAGTATGTGGATCGAGAACTACCAGAAGTACAGGCAGGATTTCGAAGAGGCAGAGGAACTATAGACCAAATTGCCAACATACGCTGGATCATGGAGAAAGCTAGAGAGTTCCAGAAAAACATCTACTTCTGCTTCATTGACTATGCTAAAGCCTTTGATTGTGTGGATCACAACAAACTGTGGCAAGAGATGGGAGTACCAGACCATCTTATTTGTCTCTTGAGAAACCTATATGCAGGTCAAGAAGCAACAGTGAGAACTGGACACGGAACCACTGATTGGTTCAAAATTGGGAAAGGAGTCCAGCAAGGCTGTATACTGTCGCCCTGCCTATTTAACTTATATGCAGAGCACATCATGAGAAAGGCAGGGCTAGATGAATCAAAAGTTTGAATTAAGATTGCTGGGAGAAATATTAACAATCTAAGATATGCAGATGATACCACTCTAATGGCAGAAAGTGAAGAACTAAAGAGCCTCTTGTTGCGGGTGAAAAAGGAGAGTGCAAAAGTTGGGTTGAAACTTAACATTAAGAAAACCAAGATCATGGCATCCGGCCGTCTCAATTCCTGGCAAATAGATGGGGAAGAAATGGAGGTAGTGACAGATTTTATTTTCCTGGGCTCCAAGATCACTGCAGATGGAGACTGTAGCCAAGAAATTAAAAGACGCTTGCTCCTCGGGAGGAAAGCCATGGCAAACCTAGACAGCACTCTAAAAAGCAGAGACATGACACTGTCGACAAAAGTGCGTATAGTCAAGGCTATGGTCTTCCCAGTTGCAATGTACTGTATGGCAGTGAAAGTTGGACCATAAGAAAGGCTGAGCGCCAAAGAATTGAGGCCTTTGAACTATGGTGCTGGAGAAGACTCCTACGAGTCCCTTGGACTGCAAGGCGATCAAACCAGTCAGTCCTAGGGGAGATCAACCCCGACTGCTCTTTAGAAGGCCAGATCATGAAGTTGAAACTCAAATACTTTGGCCACCTAATGAGAAGGAAAGACTCACTGGAGAAGAGCCTAACACTGGGAAAGATTGAGGGCAATAGAAGAAGGGGACGACAGAGAATGAGGTGGCTGGATGGAGTCACTGAAGCTGTAGGTGTGAGCTTAAATGGACTCCCGAAGATGGTAGAGGACAGGAAGGCCTGGAGGAACACTGTCCATGGGGTCGCGATGGGTCGGACACAACTTCGCAGCTAACAACAACATTAAGATGATAAACAGAATATATTTGTATAAAATAAGAATGCACTGAAGTGAACAATGTTTGTATTTTAGACATGATAATTATTATATAATCAAATAGGGGAAATGTGGGTTACCAGAAAATTAAGTTTTCTAGATACTATAGGTTATTTTGGAACACTGTATTGCAATTAGGTAAAATTTAACAACAGGACTTGGGATATGTATAAGTGAAAATGTATTGAAAATTGTTCTAATTGATTATGTTACAATTAGAAATGTATTAATTTGATTATGTTATTGTAATTAAGGGAACTGGAGAGGGAATTCTTGTTGATGTAACCTGAGCTGATCACTAAAGATGTTGTTGTTATTGTTAACCTTGATCACCCAATCACATTGCTTCATAAATATTTGGATGTGAAATTAGAAAATTAATAAAATTTGTTTGTTTGTTTTTTTAAAAGTTCCAACAAGCAGTTCTCAACAAAATGATAACTTGTTTTGGTGTCTTTAATCCTATGTAGCCAGTAGATCTAGTTCTAGTTCTAAAAATTCATTGTGCATGAGGACACCCACTACTGTAACCTATTTCATGCATCAGTCAGTGGAGAAATCAAGGCTTTGCAATTTCTGTCTCTCCTGTCTAAGGGGGGCCATCAGTTTCAAATTCAGAAATATTTAACTTGCTCTCCCACTGAAAGAACAGCAAAGTGGTTGAAGGGGACTTAATTCCCCCCAGATTTTTGAAAACAAATCCCACTTATTGGGCCTCTATACCAATTCTCCTATTTGCAAGCATCAACAATTTCCTACTGCTACCTTATAACTTGAGCCATTCCACCCAATCTCTGCAAGAAAAATCTGGCAAATGATAACCCAACTACCCCACCATGTAAAATTGGCAAGCTCTATACAAAATGTTTTTGTAATAAGCTTGCCGAGTGCATAATCCCAGCCTGCACCTTCCATAGAACAAGCAAGTTTCAGATTAGCTTGCTTGATTGTTGATCAGTGTAAAAATCTCAACACCGTCTGGCTGAGAAATATTTAAGTTCTTAAGAAGTTATCTTTACACTGTCATTATCAACTAGAGGCTGGGGAAGAATTTAGATGGCTTCTATTGACCTGTGGCCTTCTCAAGCTGATAATGCTGCTGCATGGGAGCATTTTTATGCAAATCAAATGTAAAGACAATGAGGAATTATCTCTCGCGTTCCCGTGTCAAAAGAAATCAAGAAGCAAATCAAGCTTTCTGGCTTCCTGCAGTTAATTTTTTCACATTAGTAGCATCATTCTGGCTCCTGCCATTTGAAATTTTATCCCTCAGCTATCACCCATGTCCATTTCACCCTATTCCAGGCTGGCCAGCTGGGGAATAGTGGGAGTTTGAAGTTCGCACATCTTCAATTGACCAAGATTGGGAGACACTGAGATGATAACATTATTTTAGCATATCCCAAGTTGGCCTTTGCAGATGAGTAGGACCAGTAGTGTTCTTCCCCGCCCGCAAGAATAACCTAGAGATTAAGTTTACTAAAATAAAGCTGCTAGTTTACATAAAAAATAATTTATTCTTTCTGATATTTGGCAAATAAATGATAAAGCTATTGAAAAAAATCAAGTACTATAAATATTTAGGTATTTATTTCCTACCACTTGCTTTCTGAATAAATTGAGCTCTCATCGAAGTACAAACACTCCAATGAGATAAACAGATTGATGTAGAGAAAAGTATATGTAAGCCTCTTTACTGAAATAAAAAATATGCCTTGCCAATGGTGACTTCATTAGTGAATTTTCTGTGAAAATGTAAGATATTAAACAAAAGCACACACAATGTCTCACAAACTTTTACTGTTTAATCAAATAAATAGAAATGTTGCAGGTTTACAAAATCACTGTGCTATTCTATATTTACAAAGTACTAATAAAAATATTTTTGTTACAAACACTTTGAATAGAGACAGCATACTTCTTTTTGTCTCTGTTGAGAAAATGAAAGTTAATCCATAAGCTTCAGAGTCACCCTCAGAGCACATCCAGAAAGTTGAAATAAACCATGGAGAATTTTTTTTTTCAGTCTTCCTTTAACTCCCCTGGATCTCAGCAAGCATTCAGATGTTTTCCCCTTTTTCAGTAAGGTGAACTTGTCCCAAACATATTTGGAACAGATTCAAATTACACAGCAGTCCTCAATTTTTACATAGGTTAACAAAATAAAACAATGTGTTACAACAAATTGAATAGAGATGATAAAAATTGAACACACATATTTGGCTGTTATTAATAAAACCTATATACACTTGAGGCATTAAACTTACTTCACCATTCTCATCTTTCATGTTCAAACATTTATACTACCTTAGCAAAGAACAACACACACAGATGACTTGCATTCCTGTGTCTTTTTCCTTAACACTATGCAAAAAAAAAATGCTGGATAGGTAACACTAATCCATTTAAGGAGTGAAGCAGATTTCCAGAAGCGGAGGTGAAGGGAGGATGCTCTTTTGGCAGACATATTTGACACATATGTTGGGAGACAATAGTAAGTGCCTTTCTGATGTGCTATCAGCAAAGAGATGGTGTTGACTGGGGAGTAACAATTCCTTCAAAGTGCATTTTACATAAAGCTACCGTTGTACAACATGAGGCCACCTTGCTTCCTTAGCAACCGCTGGTATTAGAATGGCAGGGCTTGCCGCCTGGGTGTTTCAGAAGGAAAGGCACAAAAAGAAAACCACACCCACCTCCCTAGGAAAGATCCGGAGCCGACAGAGGCCGAAATCCACCACATACAGTACGACCCATATGTAGAAAGTCAGGTCCCCCCCCCACCCCGCAGGAATAAGCTAGAAAGCAACGGGGAAAAAGGAATGGTAAGCATTTTTATTCGCAAACGGTGCTTTTTCGGAAGAGCGCCTTGCCGAAGGGCCACGCCGGTTGCGAAAGGCTGTGGCGGCAACAAGCCCGGTGGCTCAAAGGGTGCTCAAGTGAGGCAGGCTGTCCATCTTGCCCGCCCGATCCCGGGCAGCGGCGCTTTCCACGCCACGGAGCCATTCGGTGCACTTTCGCACCAGCCCTTCGTCCGCCGTGAAGGCTCCGGGGTCGCCGGCCGCCTCGTCTTCCTCGTACTCCACGTCGTCGTAGCGGTGGCGCTCGTTCAGCAGCGACACCTGCAGCAAGGCGCGCAAGTCCCCCTCGGGCGACGAGGTGCCCGCCAGAGGACACCTGGAGGCGTCGGGGGAAGAGAAGCGGGCCACCCGCCCTCGCGGCCGCTGCTGCTTCTCCAGGCTCCGCCGCTGCAGAACCCGAATCGCCTCCGGGGGAAGGCTGAGCGAGAAGCGCAGCGAAGCCTCCCCGCGGCCTCCCGGCGCAGCGCTCAGGCTCTCGCAGGAGTGCGTGCCGCCGGCTGGCGGTCCCGAGCGGCCCCGGCTGCGAGACAAGGCAGCGCTCAAGGCTGCCGCCGCCGCCGCCGCCGCCCCTCTTTCGGGCGGCGGGACGTTCCTGCTGCCTTGGGCCGCTCTGCTGCGCGGCAGCTGCTTCTGCAGGGAGGCGCTGGGCCAGGAACTGGAGAAGCCGGCGGGTCGCTCGGAAGGCACGCCGCGCCCTTTCCGAGGAGGCTTGCCTGGAGCGTGAGGGGCCGTCGCCAGCACCGCCATCGGCTTTCGAGGAGCCGCCGCCGGAGGCGACGGCTGGTGTTGCTTCCTCGATTGCAATCGGGGGGCGGCCGAAGGTGGCGGCGCGATAGGAGGCAAGGACATGGCGGGGGAGACTTTTTCTCCTCCTCCTCCTCCTCCTCCTCCTGGGTCCGCGCTCAGCTAGGCATCTCTTCAAAGACTCGCCCACTCCAGCGGAATTCCCAGCCTTCGGCGAAGCAGCCCGCCAGCTCCGCCGCGCGCCACCGGAGCTCTCTGATGCTGCCGGTGAAAGAGACACGCGGCGGGTCGGACTCCAGAGGAGGAGCCGAGCGAGCGGCGACGGGCAGGCGAGGCGAGGCTAGAGGGCTTTGAATTAGGGCTGGCCGTAGAGCCAATCCGCTGCCTGAAGGCTGAAATTCGCCCCCTGTCTGGCAAAGAGAGAAGAGCCGAGGCGGATCAAGCTACCGTAGAAGCTGGGCCCTTTTTTCGAAGCTTCAGTTCCTCGACCCCCCCAAAAGGTAAAGGGAGTGATCTACTACTGGGAGTCTGCCCCGAGTGGATTCTGCCACTTGTGGGACTTTTCGATTATTAGTTGATGCTGCTGGGCCGATAGCTTTCAATTCCAAATCCCCAAATTTACCAAGTTCATTGAAACGCGAATCTCTCGTTGACAATAGCCTGTGAACATGCCTATTGGCTTCTAGATTGCGTGCTAGTAGCCTAGGGCGCTGCTACAGTGAGTCATGTTTCCCAAACGGAGCGAGAATTCAAACAAGCGTAAGTCACTGAAGCCTAACCGAGGTTAAGCCTTATCACATTTAGCCAAGGCAGTCACTTACTGCTGCCTAGTTAAGTGCACTGTGTAAGCAGACCACAGTGAAGTAGATTTATAGGTTCTGAGGTACCAGTGAGACTGCCTCGTGATATGTAAATATATATAAGTTCAGCATATGCCACTGTTATTTCCTTAAACTGGTTTTGCATTTATTGTTTTCCTGGTCACCGCTGACAACAAAGGAATTCCATGCAAACTATGAGGTTTCCTGTAAGAAGTCAAAACCTCTTCCTTATCAGCAAACATAGAAACCAAAAATGCTGGGTAGATGAAGGAAGGATCCCTCAATCACTAGGCCCTTTCCTAGAAGGCAATTATTGCCAGGCTACAACTTTTATCTTCCAAACTGAAGTCTATTGTAAAGCAATAGCCTATGGTGAATTTTTTTCATTGTTAAGTGAAAACAAGGCTCAGGATTGGCTAAAGCTTTAAAGATGTTCTTCCAAGAGAAAAGGGTGTGGAGGTTGGAGGAAGAGAGCAAGGACCAGAGCATGAGAACAAACAGAAGGCTGCAGAGATGTGCTGGAAATTACCCTTATCAAGATCAGTATAAACAGACTCCCATCTTTCTGTGCTGCTTGGTTAGGACCTGGCTCATTTGTCAAATAGATCCGGTTCTTTTCTTGAAATTCCTCAAGTGAGGAAAGAAAGGGCCAGATAAAGGGCCCTAAATGGCATGGGTCCGGATTACCTTAGGGAGCACCTGCTGCCAGCATCAGCTTCCCATCGTCCTGTGCGTGCCCACAGGGAGGGCCTCCTTAGGGTTCCGCCGGTTAGAGATTGCCGGCGGGTGATTCCCAGGGGGAGGGCGTTCTCTGTGGGTGCGCCCGCCCTTTGGAACGAACTGCCGATGGAACTTCGGACTGCCCCCGACCTTTGCTCGTTTCGCCGGGACTTAAAAACTTGGTTGTTTGAATTGTCTGGCCTGGACTGAGGGATTTTAAATTATATTAAATTATATTAAACTAAATTAAATTAATTTTAAATTTCAATTTTAATGTTATCTTAATTTTGTGGGCTTGTATTAATTTAATTGTATTTTATTCTCTCTTTTTGTATTGTTTTTAACTTGCCCTGTGAACCGCCCTGAGTCCTTCGGGAATAGGGCAGTATATAAATTCATTCAATCAATCAATCAATCAATCAATATTTCTCAAGTAAGGAATTACCTGTTTGCTGAGGCTGGGCCGCCCACTGAATCTGCTGCTGTGAATGAGGGTATCGAGCCCCACTCAGCTGCTGCTGCCTGTCCCATCTTTCTTGATTTGATATTTTATTTTGAGAATTGACTTTTAAGTTCTTGAATTGAACTGCTGGCACTCAGAAGAGACTGCTTTCAGCTCCTGACCCAGAATGCTTAAGGGTCTGGGAAGAATAAACTGCAGCAGGTTTTCTACATCGTTGGAGTCCAGTGTTAGTTTGCTGTTACTCATGAGTCAGCTGCCTGCCCCTCTTTTTTACAAGGGACTTTGCCACACTGGCCTATCACTTACTACTGTATATTAGTGCATATAATGCCTCTGAAAGCAGAACAAGGAAATGGGAGTTTTAGCACTCTTGATCTTCATAATATATGGTGGTGGTGGGGAATTAAATTACTGGATAACAAGTTATTCATTTTGTAGCTTAAACCATTGTTTAAACTGCTAAACTGCTGAAGCAAGCCTTCAGTTCCATCCAACAGACCATTAGCCACATAATTAAACATAAGGGCTTTACTTGAACATAGCGATTTTACTTGAATGTTTCCTCTTCCAAGACCATTACTGGCATTGGAAGATGTGTGTACGGGAGATTAATTCTAAAGTTACAGAAAAGAAAGTGGGCATGCTATAGATAATTTGTGAGTATATAAGTAGATATTACTTACTGTTTAAAATAAGCAAAATGTAAACATTAACCTATGTTTGAGCCTGACCCAAGTAATTTAATGGTAGTTCTAACAGCACTAATATAATCTACAGAACAGCTCAACCATAAATACCATTAGACTGCATAATTTTAAATATTTTAATGATTGGTTTAATATATTACTTTTAGTTAAATGTGCTTTAAGTATCACAGTATAAAAAGTTGGCATTTAAAATAAAGGAATAACACAAAGTTCCTGAATTTGGAAAGCACATTTCTTATATAGTCTCATTTTTCCCCATGCTATCCACTGTTAATAATTTCTGAAGAGGCCCAGTAGCTATAACATAGTGTAATTCTTCATTTTACAATTTGCAATTTAATAGGACTTTGGAAAATAAAACAAATAGATGAATTGGAAAGATAAATATACAAAATAAGGAACATGTATTTACATGCATTTTACCTGAAACTCAACAACCATATAATTTTAAGGTTAAATCATGTTAGCAGACTTTCATCCAACAATTTTAAGACCACTGAGGGAGTAAAAAAAATATTTTTAGAACAAGCATGGATTGAGGGGTCAATGCCCTGGTTTTGTACATTTTTTTAAAGGTTCTTCTGCTAATACAATTTAATCCCCTTGTGAAGAAGGCTGTCACTGTTTCAGGACCTGAACCACTTGGAATAAACCTAAGAGAAATGATGTAGGTTTCCAAGCACTGGAAAAAGTTCCGCTTCTCTTTAACTTAGACAGGAAGTGAAGCATTTCAATATAGCATCCCTTTAAAAGAAAAAGAAAAATTACTATGTGTAGCTTGTAGATATGATGCATTGATTTTTAAGGCTTTACCAAGTGGTATACAAATTAACTTCTAATTTAAAAAGCCTTCCCTTTCCCTATCCTTGATGCATGCAAAATGATACCATTTCAGACAACCATTGTGCAATTTTATAACCAAGCATTCATTTTTTTAAAAAATCAACATTTTATAGCCATTGTAATGGCGATTTTAATTTGCATTTGACTTCAAATACATTAATTTGTTCAAGGAATTTAACAAAATAAAATCAACTGAGGTTTGAAGCTTGGCAGGCCTCATACTGAAGACCTACGTGCTAGATGCAGGTAGTCCTCAACTTATGACCACAATTGAGCCCAAAATTTCTGTTGCTAAGCAAGACATACGTTAAGTGAGTTTTGCCCCATCTTACAATTTTATCTTCCCACAGTTGTTAAGTGAATTACCAGTCTTTAATAACCCAGTTTTTAAGCGAATCTGGCTTCCCCTTTTGACTTTGCTTATCAGAAGGTCACAAAAAGGGATCACATGACCCTGGAACACTGCAACTGTTATAAATATGAACCAGTTGCCAAGCATTCAAATTTTGATTATATGACCATGGGGGGGCTGCAACGGTCATTAGTGTAAAAAATGCCCGTAAATCACTTTTTTAGGACTGTTATAACTTGTCGTAAGTCGAGGACTACCTGTAGCTGCCACTGAGAATACACCTGATTACCTCCCACATAATAAGATAACTGCACAAACTTACCTTGCATATGGGATGTATGACAGACTATACCTAAGAGAGGAAGAAGAGACATTATATTTTAGCATCCTTTTGCAGCCGTCCACCGAGAAATCAGTCTACTACTGTAATAATTTCATGTAATCAGCTACTCGGGTTATACTTCAGAATAAAACAATAGATACACCACTACAAGATTCCTAATTCTACCGTCCATTTCAGATTTGGGGTGTGTGTGAAAGCCCTAATAAGCAGGCATATACATAGAATGAAGGCTACTGCTAAGCTTGTAAGCCGCCCTGAGTCTTCGGAGAAGGGCGGGATATAAATGGAATTAAAATAAAATAAATAAAATAAAATAAATTTTGCTCTAAACGTGTAGAAAAATAAAATAGTAAACAAAATGTGATTGGTGCTATTGACTGATAAACATTCTAGAAGGAAGGTTTAGTAAATAAAAGATTTTACTCCTCCCCCGTCAATTAATTCAAAATTCAGTGTGCGTATAAATTAAGAAATTGAAGTTGCCCATCTGGGCCAGGGGACAGGTCTTATAATAGCACCTCTCAATAGGAACGTTTTCTCTTGAGGGTATGGGGGGGCCCTAGTCTACGAACATTCCAAAAACAAGGCAAAGCAGCACTACTCCAGGCAGCATTTGGCCCTTCAGTTAAATAAAAAGTGACTGTGATGCATTGAGGTGGGGTTGTTGTTGTTGTTGTTTTACTACTGATTTTTATTTTCTCTACATTTTCTCTATGCATTTTTTTGGGATTTCTTACACCCTGACCAATCCCATTTGGACTGGGACGGGCTAGAAATATTGTAAAATGAATAGTAATAATACTGTAAATAAATAAATAAAGGATTGATCTATGGTCAATATCTGAAATGCCAAGTCTTTAAATTATGACCATCATTTGTTCATAATATGCTATGACATTTGTTGTGGTGTGTTTAATAAATATATCCTTTCCCAAAAGAAATACAAGCTATACACCAGCTAGAAATGGTAAGACACCCTGCTTAGCGTGACATGTTCCAGAACATCCTACAATTCCTATGCAACTACGTACTGAAGAAACACATCAGTAAAGGAAAGAGTATCCTTTAAATCACCTTCTTGTTAGTGAATTTCTGTTTCGTTGTTAAATTTATTTGCTGGCCATCTGGCCATAGGGTTACTCTGGGTGGCTTTACAATAGTAAAATGGGGAAAATGATTTTAAAAAAATGTAAGCACAATAATTGCAAAACAATGAAACAATAAAAATAAGAGCTTTGGTGGCACAGTGATTAGAGTGCAATATTGCAGGCTAACTCACTGCTCACTGTCAGGAGTTCAATTCTGACTGATTTAAGGTTGACTCGGCCTTCCATCCTTTTACGGTCGGTAAAATGAGGACCCAGATTGTTGGGGGCAACAGGCTGGCTCTGTAAAGCGCTTAGATAGGGCTGTAAAGTGTTATTGCTAGTGCTAAAAATAAACAATGAAAGTACAACAATATGAATTAAAAGATGGGGGGGGGAGAAGGAAGCAGGGGGGAGAGGTGGGGTCAGCTAATTAGTCCAGTAGCTACCTCCAGACTTTCTGGAGACTAATACATTTTCAAAGCAATCCCAGAGTTCCCCAAAACAATTTGAAACACATTTCTATTCTTTAGTTCTAATAAGAATCCACAATGTTTCAAGTCACAATCACAAATGAAGTGACTACACTATTGGATTTGCATGGCTTGTAACAATAAAGGATTTGCATGACTAATAAATGATAAGAATTCAAAGAAAGCCTTACCAGGTCATTGCCAGAAACTGCAAAATGCAGAACAGCAGAGCTAACCCTTTCTTTTGCCACTAAGAAAGAGGAAAAGGAACATGTGTTGAATTTGATAGTATTTTAAGAACAAAATGTCTTAACATGGACCTTCTGTTTCTGACTGAAAATTAAGCAAAGCAGGCAGCCACATAATTTCACTTTTCTATTAGAGGGAATAAGCAACAATATTAAGGTCACTCATGCATGCAGACTTAAATGACATAGTATTATTCAATCTACGCCTATTTAATAGAACAAAAAACTGGGCAGAATTTACATTTGTCTAATATCTTAAGCTAGACAAGGCAAATCTTAAATAAGACACTAACTACAGCATCCAAAGCAATTAAATTCATGCTGAAATGCACAAAATGTTTGATGAATACTACTTACCCAAAATGCAGCAAATAATGTGAGGATCAAAGAAAGCTGCTCAAGACAAAACAAAAACCAGATCAATGTGTATATACGTAGGACAGGGTTTGCAGTACTGGTAGTCCTCGAGTTATGGTTGCAGTTGGGATCAGAATTTCTGTTGCTAACTGATACAATCATAAATGGTTAATATCCCATGACTGCATTGCTTAGCAATGGCAATCCCTGCAGTTTCTGCTGTCCCTGTGAGGATAGTGGGGCATTAAGTGAGCGCCTCCTTGCAACTTCCTGCTGGCTTCCAACAAAATCAGTGGGGAAGCTGGCAGGCATTTCGAAATCCAAGGCAGCTTGCAAGGAAGCCAGCAGGCAGACAAGTGGCTTTGTTTGTGGGAAGCTGCTAGGGAAGGTCACAAATCATGATCATGTGACCGCAGGATGCTGCAACCATCATAAATGCAAGTCAGTTGCCATCACATAACTACAGGTGTGCTAGAATGGCCAGACCTTCCGAGGACCAATCATAACTATTGCTCACTCAACGCCATTGTAACCTTGAACATTTGCTGCACCAGTGGTTGTTAACCATGTATTGTCCTAGAACCTACAAAAGATTCACTGCAATTCTCAGAAAGCTTTGCTTCCGATCAGTAACTCTGTCTCATTATCCAGAGAAATTTCATGAAAGGACAAATATAGCTCATCCACAAAAGACATCGCTTAACAAATCAAATAAGTCCAGTTATTCTCTAATAGGCTAAAATAATAGAAGTGATAAACGCTTTCTAATTGTCAATATGCAACCAGAAGCATTGGGAAAGAGGGGTCGAGAGGGCAAGTGACAAAACATGCAGTGCAATCCACTGCTTAAGTATTTGAGTGCAACATTTTTTATAATTTTGGTGTCATTGTATTTATGTATTGATGAATGGACATCAATATCTGGAACTTTATGTTTCTTTTCTTGATTTAAAACAAACTAACTTACCAGCATAATAATTGTCACAATTAACCTTGTTGGTTCAAACATCTTTTTCAGCTGTTTCAGTGGACCCATCAAGAAGCAAGTACTAGTTTAGAAAAAAAATATCAGATTTTTTTTTATCTTCTCAGTCATAGCTGTTAGGGTCACCCAGTCCCCTTTTGCCCATATTTGACTATAATCAGGGCTTTTTTTCTCATAGAACGCTCAGAACGGAGTTCCAGCACCTTTTTGGGATGGAACCTTGTAGGGTAGGCAAGGCGGGTTGGATGACATGTGTGAGTTCCGGCACCTTTTTCTTTTACAAAAAAAGCACTGACTCTAATAATTTATAGAATTCAATGTTTTTCCTTCATTCCACTCTGTACAGCCTGTGTAGCTCTGGATAAAAATGATACAGCGCAAATTTTGAGGGTGTACTCAGAAGATGGGGAGGGGGAACTGTTCCCTACCATTATGAGTTCAAATTGCATTCATTGGTTAAAACCCACCCGTGTCCTGTCTCCTGTTTTTTTTAAAAAACATCTGGTAATTGTACAGAATAAATTTCAAAAGAGCTCAGTTGTATATACAGAGAATTATTTGCCCTTTGCAAGTAATGTGGAAACAGGTAAATCTCATTTAAAAAAGAGAAGACTACAAAAAAAACCATACCTGGCTAAAGCAGCAATATTTCCCAAGGTATAGAACACTGCAAAGAGTTTTATTCCATTTGGAAGCCAGAGCAATCCTGTCCCCTGCACATGTAAAATTAAAAAAGCCAACTGTGAGGAGGTCTATAGTTTTATCAAACCAAAAAATCAAGAGATATTATTAGAGCATTATACTTTTCTAACAACTTGAACGTTCCGGGGTTAAGTCTTAGTGGGCAACAAATGAAACCAAACTTTATTGAAAAGAACTAAGAAAAATTAATGTGTTAAGTCCAATTTATAAAATATAGGTAGTTCTTGACCAAGACCACAACTGAGCACAAAATTTCCATCGATAAGCAAGGCAATGATTGAGTTTTGCCCAATTTTGTGGCCTTTCTTGCTACAGTTGTTAATTACTGCAGTTGTTAAATTAGTAACACGGTTAAGTGAATCAAGCTTCCCCATTGACTTTGCTTGTCAGACGGTAGCAAAAGATGATCATGTGACCCTGGGACACGGCAACCATCATAAGCACATGCCAGTTGCCAAGAGACTGAATTCTGATCACATGGCCATGGGCATCCGACAACGGTTGTGTGAAAAATGGTCATGTCACTTTTTTCAGTGCTATTGTAAATTCAAACGGTCACTAAATGAATGATTTTAAGTCAGGACTACCTGTACATGCAAACTGTTCTCATTGTAATTCATGATCTTGGAAGAGAGATGGCTTTCAATAGATCTGAAATTTCCAAGAATGCCCTTATGTATAGAAACAGGAATATTGTAGAGAACAAGGTTTCTAACATTGTTGTTGTTAGCTGCGAAGTCGTGTCCGACTCATCGCGACCCTATGGACAACGTTCCTCCAGGCCTTCCTGTCTTCCACCATCTTCTGGAGTCCATTTAAGCTCATTCTAACATATCCAGAATCAATTAAATCTTAATGTCTAACTGAAGTTGATTCCTATGCTTTAAAGATAACCTGAATCCTGAAGCAAAGTCCTCTGCTCTTTTGTCCTGGATCTCATTCCAGCCATTAATCAGAGCTGCTAGGTTAAAGTACACCCAAACTCAAGCACTGTTATCTTCTTCTCTGCTTCCTCAGTTTGCTTTACTTGTAAAAAACCCAAAGCTTTTTCCAGCTGCAGGAAGAGGAGGAACACTGGCCTTTGGTTAATGGCACAGAAGCCAGCCTCCCCCAATGTTGCATCTGATTGAGATGAAGGAATATGTAGCCAAACTTACAAACTCTTTGGCCTTTAGAATGGATGACCGACATTGCATGAGCACAAATTGAAGCAAGAATAAATAAAAAACGAAGACCATGCAGTGGTTGGTCTTCGTTTTGTATTTATTCTTGCTTCAATTTGTGTTCATGCAATGTTGGTCATCGAATTCTACCATCATTGCACGGTAGTTTAAAATGAAGAAAGCAGCACCGCAGTTCTGAAAGTCTGTATTATATGAAATACTAATAGGAAGTGATCAAAGCAGTTTCTGTATGTACCATGTTTCCCCAAAAATAAGCCCTAGCTTGATGTTTACACATGCGCCCAATATAAGCCCTATCCCCAAAATAAGCTCTACTTAAGACCCCACCCACTCCATTGCACTGGTTGCATGAGGTGGAGCGAGGCACACGGGTAAAAATCAAGCTAGGGTGGGGAAGGGATGGAGCTGCCCCATGCTCCGCACACCCACTTACCTTAGCACAGTTGCAGCCAGGCCTTCCACACCCCAATACCTGTCTAACTGGCTTACTTCTTCTGCGGCTGCTCGATGTTGCTTATGCGCATTGCCCCCCAGCCTCCGTTTTGCCGTCAGAGGCCTTCTGGAAAAGCTTCTGCAGATGGGAAACGAGCTTCGGATTGACATGCATGGTGCCTCCTGGCCTCTGATGGCAAAACGGAAGCCGGGGGGGGGGGCACCGCACATGTCAATCCAGAGCTCATTTCTTGGCTGCAGAGGTCTTTCTGGAAGGCTTCTGACGGCAAAATGGAAGCTAGGAGGAACCGCATGTGTCAATCTGGAATTCTTTTCTTGGCTGTAGAGGCCTTTTCAGAAGGCTTCTGACGGCAAAATGGAAACCAGTGGGCACCGCATGCATCAATCCAGAGCCCATTTCTCGGCTGCAAAGGCCTTTCTAGAGGGCCTCTGATGGTGAAATGGAAGCTGGAGGGCATCGCACGTGTCAATCCAGAGCTCGTTTCGTGGCTGCAGAGGCCTTTCCAGGGATGATGTGTACAAGTGGCGGCAAGCAGCCGCAGAAGTAGTGGGCTGGCGAGGCATACGAATCAGGGCATTGAAGGCCTGGCTGTGGCGGTCCTAAGGTAAGTGGGTAAAACGGTAGATTGGCTTGACTCATGAAATCCCGGTATCGACTAGGATTTTTTCTGATAGCCTTGAAAATTTTCTCTTGATGACTTAAAAAGATGGCACTAGTGAACATTTAGGTTTGCTACAGATAATTCTTTTTAGGAATTATATGAGCTACAGTATATATACAAAAGTTATATATAAAAAAAGGAAAAAAAAACCTTGTTCTCTGTAACTCTTGCATCTGCTTTCCCTAACCCAGTGCTCTTCAAACATAACTGGGCTATAATTTATGACATCCCCAAGCCACCATAAATAGCAGTATGGAAGATAGAATTTGTGAACCAATACATGTAGAGACCTGGAAGGCTGCACTATAAGGTTACAAATCTACTCTTCTGACTGCTTTTTGAGTAAATGATATCCTGCGTGCAGAAAATCTGTATCCCAGCAGAAGCTAGTATTTCGATATGGTAAAGTACTAGAGGCTGCAATATGTACTTTTTCCTAAGGTATTGACTAATCATTCTATAGCAACTCCATATATCAATACAATATTAGCCCAAGAACAGAGATGAATATTAAAACATATAAAAATATATGAAATATTTACTTACAAGGAGAGAACACAAAACGCCGCATACAAAACATATTGCAAACCATTTCACTCGAGTACTAAAACTCAGGGATGATGCATCAAGGACCTATGGGTGAAGAAATAAATAAATCAGATTTTAATAGGACAGAAATCTTTACTAATAAGACATCTTTACCAATGCAAACATCAAAATGCTCAAATAAATAACTGAAAGGCACTTGCTCTTAAAGCCACAAGAGTTGTGTTGGGAGTCTCCCGATACTCCCATGTTACACCTCTGCTCCGTGAGCTGCATTGGCTCCCAGTTGTCTTCCGAGTGAGATTCAAGGTTCTGGTAATGGTTTTCAAGGCCCTACATGGCATGGGTCCGGAGTACCTTAGGGATCACCTGCTGCCGGCGTCAACTTCCCTCCGCCCTGTGCGTTCCCACAGAGAGGGCCTCCTCAGGGTACCACCGGTCAGAGAATGTCGTCTGGTGGCCCCCAGGGGGAGGTCCTTCTCTGTGGGCGCCCCAGATTTATGGAATCGGTTGCCGGTTGAGCTCCGGATGGCACCCGACCTTCGCTCCTTCCGACGCGATCTGAAGACTTATTTGTTCGAACAAGCCGGCCTGGCCTGATGGCGGATGGGTTGGGATTTTATTGTTGTTTTAAATATATTTACTTATTGTTTTAGCTTGGGCATTTCGTTTAATTCTTTTTTAACTTTTGTATCTTTGTATTTTTATATGTTTGCCCTGTTCACCGCCCTGAGTCCTTCGGGAGAAGGGCGGTATACAAATAAAATTATTATTATTATTCCATTTCACAAATTGATTTTAAAAAATACACTTTATATGTAAATATTTATTAATTTTTCCAAAGACAAGCTTGCATACTCACTTTAAATTAAATACTTAAAAAACTAAATGTAGACTTGCATCACAGAATGAATCCTGGCAGACTAAAACCTTAATTATGTAAAATAAATGAAGTAATCAAAAAACCAATATATTTCTATTTTATTTACTACAGTATGATGAACAAAATACTAGCAGAATTAGAATGTTACTTATTGGTGATAAAAGTGCTTTTTCACATTTCTGTTTCTAAAAGTGATTCATTAGAAACATTTGGAATAAATGGATGACAACATAATATTTAGGCAGGTACCACTTTCAAACATGTAACTTGTTTTTCAAGTAATTATTTTGATAATATGTTTAAGAGTATACATAAACTTATTGAAATTAAATAGAAAAGGTAGGCTGAAATTACACTGTGTGTGTGTGTGTGTGTGTATCCCAATCAAGTTATTCACTGCATACATAAAATACTAATCAGAACAAAAATCTAATTCCATTATTAAACTGTAAGTGCAAATGGTCCAAAAATTTTTTGCCTCACTTTTATTGAACATATGGGAATATAATTAGTTGAGTGAATATACTGCATTGTTCTTATCATTTAGAGACTACAAAATCTCTACAAAATCTCTAATCAAACAATAACCAAATTAATATTGAATCAAGGCCAAAATGCCTTTCAGTCAAGTTCTGCTTAGAGCAGTTTCTGGAAAGCAGTCAGAATTGGAGCCAACTAAATGTCCACTGACAGGTGTTGCAAAGGATTTGTGCAACCACTGAAAAGCAACACCACTTTGCCTTGGTCCCCTCACCAGTCATCATTAATAGTTTTTCCCGAGTAGGTCTATCCAGTCGAGCCATTACCAATGGGAGAATGCAGTCCTGCAATTAAGAGACGCAAAGCCATTCACTGCATCCAGAAGCTAGTTGGAAACCAGTGGAGGGCCTAAATATTGATTGAATATCATCCTTGGGCTCCTATATTCTCACTCAACTGCAACTTCTGAATGATCTTCAGAACATGTTGCAGTAGTCCAAGTGAGTGCTAACGAGGGCATAAGATCCTTCCACTTGATCGGTTCGACAACTGGTATAATAGCTTAAGCTGGAAACCCCCTCCATCCCCAGCCATGACCCCCACCTGCTGTTTCACAGGAGCTGTGAGTTCAGAGGAACCTTCAAGTTGCAGACCTACTCTTTCCAGTTAATGCCATGACAATCAAGAAACGTCAATGGACCAATATGGGCCAATAATAATTTCATCTTAATAAAATTTATTGACACCCATTCTCTCCCATTCAGAACTTCACGACCTCCAGGCATCAAAGGGGATTCAACAGCACCATTAGTCTCTAGCCTTAGGTAGCAATGTAAAACTGAGTATCAAACCTCTGGACAACCTCCCATTGGCTTCATGTAAATGTAAAAGAACCAATTTTGTGGTATCCCAAAGGATGTAGCAATTAAACTGATCTCTCCTGCTCTCCTCATGCCCAAATAGAACCATTCTCTAAGGCAGGGGTTGCCAACCTTTCTGGGTTGGCGGCCTGATGAGAACGGAAGGGACAGGCATCTTTATGCATGCGTGTGCACACATGCAAATGTGGCTGCATCTGCGCGAACAGGGCCGTGAGTATGCAAGCTCCGCAAATGGGGCTGCTAGTGCCGGTGCATGGCTCGCTGCTCGCCTAACGCCAGCGAGAGGCTCACAGCTCAGCTAGCATTGGCACAAGCACAGGGTGAGCGTGCGTACATGGCCAGCGTGCACTGGCCAGCCACTCCAGCGTGCACTGGCCAGCCACTCACATGGCCCATTGGCCAAGAGGCCGCGGCCCGGTAGTAGAGCCGTGGGCCATAGGTTGGGGACCTCTGCTCTAAGGAAGGAGCATAACCTGTAATACAATTAACCCAATCCCTAAAAGCAGTTCAGAAGGATACAATGATCTATAGTAATGAAGGCAATAGAGAGAACTAACAGGATCAAACTGACACACCTCCGCTAGCAGATCCTAACAAAAATTATTCATGCAATCAATGGCAATTTTTTTCAAGAGTCCAGAATTTTCCATAAACATGTTTTAAAAATTACAAGGCAGAACAGATTAGTGTTCAGTTCCATTTATTTGTTTAGGTCTTAATAAATAGTTATATGTGCACATAGAAAGAATCCTATTACAATTTAACTATCACACAAAGAGAACAAACAAAATCAAGAACCAATTAGGTGGGTGCAATTAATGTAACCTTCACAGTGATTTGCAAGGTGGCAATTCCTAAAGCCAGATCTTAATTTTCAAGAAGACAGTCTACACAAGCACACATATACATATAATTTTCAAAATTGTCACAGTAACTAAAGGCAAATGATTAGAAATGATTTCCCCTTATTCATAGTAATGAATGGGAAAATTTCAAACCATAATAGTATATAGCTTACCTTTTCCAGTCCAAATCTTTATCCTTATATAGGCAGCACAGAGAAAAGAATATAAAAAACTTAACAAGCGTATATGTAGGAAAGCTATTCTTCCCTGAATAAGATCTACACATTCCTAAATATCTACAGGTGTTTAGATATTTAATATATAAATAAATTTAAATAAAATAAATAAATCTAAAGAAATTTTGTTCGCCTTAAATGGATCAAAGAAATCTCCCCCCAATGAAAAATCAGGAGAGCGTGAATTGAGGAAAGAAATCATATTTACTTAATTGCAGGAGGGAATGTAATTCCTACAACATGGTTTGGAGTACTTTGGAATCCAATACTAAAAATGGCTAGCTTCTGGACTCAAATGACATCCTGAAGTTGAAGAATGACGTAGTTAAACATATTGTTTAACAAACAAACAAACAAAAAACACTATGTGGTTGCTGTGAAAAAAGATACATCCATGCTGGGATAATTAAGAAAGAATCGAAAACAAAACTGCTATTAACAAAGTGTGTCTATATAAATTTTTCTTGCAACCAGACATTTGGAATATTATGCTGTATGAAGTTCTGGTGTTAAAACAGACAGAAAAGAAGATAGCAGTGATGGAAGTAGAACAGCTCCATGAAGAAAAATTAAAACTGAATCAGCTTAAAAAAATACAAGAGGGGCATGATAGAAATGTATAAAACATTTATGATATGAAGAACTCCCCCCCCTTCACAGTATTGGCCCTCAGGGTCTTCCAGTACAATTGAATGATGGCAATTAGGAAAGATAAGTTATTTGCATTTGCACTTAAAACTAAACGTCTCAGGATCATGAGACAGATTGATAACATCCATGGATCCATAGTTGATCACAGGAATGCAGTGGATATGGTACACTTTGTATTCAACAAAGATCTGAAAAATTTCTCATGGAGTTTCAATAGAGAAAGTATCAAAATGTGGGCTGGGCCATGCTATCTTTTTACCCCATTCAGCTGTGCCTGAGTCTCAGAGATTGTCTGGACGAGTCCCTGCAACTTTTTTTAGAAGCGGTTTTCCCTTGACTCCCTATGAAATGGGTGTCAAACTTGCCGCGTCACGTGTTGCGACTTTTTTTGCATTGCCGGAGCTGAGCTGGGCGCGGCCTCCATATGATGCAACCAGCCCATGGGCCAGCAGTTTGACACCCGTGCCCTAAGACTGAAAAAAAGCAATTAGCATTAGCCCAACATTGCCCAGATGGCTTTGTGTCCAAACAAGGATTAAAACTCACAGTCTTCTGGTTTCTACCCTGATGTATTAACAACTCCACCAGGCTGGCTCTCTCTGTTATCTTTAGGTGGGTACAAAGCTAGTTGAACAATCATACCCATTAAGTGCTTGTGAATGGCTTGCATTGATCTGGAAGTGGTGAGTGGCATAGTGCAGGATAATAATCTGTGCAATATCTTAGTGCATATGTTGTGGGGAACTATGTCAGGCAGCAGCACATGTGCAATGGATAGATCAAAAGATGAAAATGAACCAGCAGTGTCATACAGCTGCAAAAAATGCAATCCATATCTATATTAAATACGTACAATGGCAAAACCAAAACAAGTCATTGTTCCTCTAGTTGTGATGGCCATGCTGCACTTAGAGCATTCCATCAAGCTCTGGGTACTGTATTTAGGAAAAATGATAGTAAACAGCTATGCATCTAGGATAGGGACGCGGTGGCTCAGTGGGTTAGGACGCTGAGCTTGTCGATCGGAAGGTCGGCAGTTTGGCGGGTCGAATCCCGAGTGCCGCGTAACAGAGTGAGCGCCTGTTACTCGTCCCAGCTTCTGCCAACCTAGCAGTTCGAAAGCACGTAAAAATGCAAGTAGAAAAATAGGGACCACTACGGTGGGAAGGTAACAGCGTTCCGTGCGCCTTTGGCGTCTAGTCATGCCGGCCACATGACCACGGAGATGTCCTCGGACAAGCGCTGGCTCTTCGGCTTTGAAACGGAGATGAGCACCGGCCCCTAGAGTCGGAAACGACTAGCACGCATGTGCGGGGGAACCTTTACCTTTACCTTTATGCATCTAGGAGATAATGGTCCAGATCAGTGGTGGGATTCAGCTGGTTCGCACCACTTCGGCAGAACCGGTAGCTAATTTTTTGTTGCCCAGGCCCAGAATGGACTTCCGGAAGTGGCATCCACACAGAGAACCAGTTGTTCACATATTTGAATCCCACCACTGGTCCAGATGATAAAGGGCCTGAAAGGAAAGCTTACCAGAAATGGTTGGGAGCATTTGGTACTTTTTAGCCAGAAGAGAAACATCTAATGAAACCTGACAGTTAACTTCAGTTATTGAAAGAACATGTGAAATATGAGGAGCATTGTTCGTCCCAGATATCAGGACAAGTCATAATTAATTTACATTACAAGGAAGTACATTTCATTTCAACATGAGGAAAAAAATTCTGACCAAAACAGCTGTTCTACAATAGAACAGATTGTCTTGTGATTAAACAGAGGCTGGATAGAGAGCTATCAAAAGCTGTACTGAACTTTCTGAAGCATTTCATTTCAGCTCCATAGATCACAAAAGAAACTCATCAACATTTTCTGACAACAGCTTTCCAAGGTTTCTGAAGGCGGCCTTTCCCAAACATGCTAGGGAGGCATAAAATCTGATAAGCCCTGAAGCCAAAGCAGAGATTTACCATTCTGCTCACCACCTGCTAAACAGAATCAACCCACATGACAAAAACCTGATAACCAATTCATCACCGCCTGTATCTGTCATAATGGAAGAAAACATTTTTTGAAAATAAACATAAAAACTATTATAATTTACAGGTCTTTCCCTCTGCCATCTAAATAATACAAGTTCTTATTTTCATTCAGCAGGCAATAACTTCCCTCCGACTCAGTTTTAATCAAACTTCTTTTAGCCCTATTGCTTTTTGTTCCTTGCTGACATCCAGACTGGTAAAAGCAGTTGGGGGGGGGGGAGGAGGAGGAAGGGAGAGAAAGAGAGAGGCACTTTATTTGGCTAATTCAGAGTAGCCTACTAGATTGAGATTTCATAGCCTAGCGCAGGAGTCTTCAAGCTTGGCCCTTTTAAAACTTGTGGACTTCAACTCCCAGAATTCCTCAGCCAGGCAGGCTGGCTGAGGAATTCTGGGAGTTGAAGTCCACAAGTCATTAAAAAGGGCCAAGTTTGAAGACCCCTGGCCTAGCGTTTCCCCGTGTACAAATACCATACTCCGCACTGACACGACCCCGCCGGCAGAGAATGATGGAGCCTATGATCCAGGGAATCTAGAGGAGGCCAGCCTGACCAGAGGACAGACTCCATGCGGCGGTACCATCCGTATTTCCCAGAAAGCCATCCTCCACTGGCGTTTGCAAGTTGCTTGCTCTCTAGTAACGATACACAGGAATCTAACGCTGCGTTAGTCTTGAGCAAGGGTCTTCAAACTTGGCCCTTTTATGACTTGTGGACTTCAACTCCCAGAATTCCTCAGCCAAGCATGCCTGGCTGAGGAATTCTGGGAGTTGAAGTCCACAAGTCATAAAAGGGCCAAGTTTGAAGACCCCTGGTCTTGAGGAAGCGGTGCATCCCGCCAGGGCGGCCCGAAAACCCGGCCAGAATCCCCGGACCTAAAGCGGGAAATACGAAGGGGCTCTCTCTCGCCTTCCGCCCCCCCCCAAGCCACACCTGCGCCGTCAGGCCCTGCTCCTCGTCGTCCTCTCCTCTCAGCACCCGCCGCAGCTTCTCCATCGCCGCAACAGCCCCCTCCGCGCCTCTGATCACTTCGAAAAACAACTCCCAAACCCCGCCAAGCCTGGGCGCTTCGGTTGGAACGGTTTCTCTTCGCTCTTAAGGAAGCGTCAAACCAGAAGCTGGGAGAACGGAACCGGAATTCAGGGGGCGGGGAGGGGCCTGGAAACGTCCCCTGTGAATTCCCTGGTTCGCCTTGGGTTTCTAATTTGCTCGCGAAGGCAGTTTCTGGTTCCTCCCGGGATAATTGCTACCGGTAGTCCTGCTCCCCGTATGTATATGCTGTTGAGTAGCGGCCTCCGCATAGTTTTATTTATTTTATTTTATTTTATTTTAATTCCATTTATATCCCGCCCTTCTCCGAAGACTCAGGGCGGCTTACAAGCTTAGCAGTAGCCTTCATTCTATGTATATGCCTGCTTATTAGGGCTTTCATAAACCCCCCAAGCGGCATTATTACAAAGTCAGCTTAATTGCCCCCAACAATCTGGGTCCTCATTTTACCTACCTCGGAAGGATGGAAGGCTGAGTCAACCTTTGAGCCTGGTGGGATGCGAACCTGCACTAATTGCAGGCAGCGAGCTGGGGCTCTGATGTTCTTTGTGATAGCAATCGGCGCTTCCGAGGCCGCCACCCCTTCCAGCATTTACGGTCCGCCGCTGTCAGCCCAGCTACCCGCCCAAAGTGATCCAAGCAAAAAGCGTAACTCGCTGAGACAAGCTACCCCACGGAGCTTGAGCTGCTCTAGAAAGGCCTGCTGTTTTGATAAGGTTGGGAGCGAGGCTTGGAAGGCGCAGTTTGTCTTGTAACAAAAATGGGGTTTCAATCCTGCTTGCTCTTGATGAAGCGAAGGGCCGTTCTGTTTTTGTGGTATAAACACAGGACCTACCAGGGGTCTTCAAACTTGGCCCTTTTATGACTTGTGGACTTCAACTCCCAGAATTCCTCAGCCAGAATTCCTCAGCGCCTAAAAATAAACAAATGCCTTCAGTAGGACTGTCACAGAACAGGCAGAATGCAACAATAGATTGTGTGTCAGCAAGTCGTCGTCGACTCTGAGCAACCCTGGATTTTCCGCACCGTAAGCTAAGTATAATTTCACGGAAAATCTCCTGACACTGCCCAATGACGCCCATATTCAGAACCTCGCATTACCTTTATCTTTCACTAATTCACCTAAGCAGTGAAATCAATCACACCTTTTCTTTTCTGTATGAATATGTATATTTCTAAATTCTAAAATTTCTAAACAGGCTGAAGAACAGCTTCTATCCAGGGGCTGTCAGGCTCTTGGAACGGGAAATAATTTTATGTATGATTGACTTGCGAGGCCGGTGTGTTGTGCAATTAGCTCATATGGTATAACAAGATGGTGGGTTTGTTGTTACTGTGAGTTGTGGGGGGCACGAAGGGAGGCTCAGTCAATCTCAATGTATACATGGTTGTACTTTGACAATAAAGCTTCATTCATTCAGATAGCCTTATTCAAAGACTTTTTTCAAAATTACCCGACATTTACATTCCTTTTTGATACTGGCACCTCAATGTCCCAATCAGTTTTCTCTATTGTCTCATCTTGTTTCTACCTATCCATTCATGTATCCTAACTGAATGTTATCACCCCTGCCCCCATCACATTCATTCAGAGCATTGTATAGTTTCCCCCAACATTTCTCTGATTCTTTCATTCCATTGCATTCTGGAACGTAATTTATATTAATCACCAACCCATAAATTCATATGCTCACATACAACACAATCTAGATCAACATTTCTGTCCTGACATCTTAAACTTGCCAAGGTTTTGAGTCACTGATTGCAATAATACCAATTCATAATTTCTGATTTTCACTTTTGTGCTTTAAGTCAATTTTTGACTCCTTGCATTTGCTGGTTCCTGCAATTTTCTTGACTTTTCAAGTGGCTTGCCCAAGTATTCTTCCTAGACTTGGGAGACAGTGAGTGGCCAAAGGTCATCGAATTAGCTTTTTTTGCCCATGATGGGACTAGAACTCATGGTCTCCCAGTTTTTTTTTAGAAAGATAGAAAAACCTCAGTCACACCCATTCCACGAGTAGCTTTCTTCATTGGTGAGACAACTGGTCAGTCTGAGCATATTTTTGCTAGTATGCCACAAGTGCAACCAAAGTACCAAGAACTTTATCCATACAGGAGGAAGATATGTATGCAGCTTTCTTTGTGTGTTCTTTTTATGACTCATTAGCATTAATAGGAGGAAACAAAAATCACATCATGGATCAACAACTTTGTTTCAGAAAATTACTTTTCTATATTAAGGCCATTCCATGGCTATATAAAATCTGGAGGCAGTCACCATCACATGCTGCTGTGCTTCCAAACATATAGAGAATAGTCTCAACATCTTGTAAGGTGAATTAGTCCATAAATGTATTTAGGGGTGCATTATCTAATAAAACTGAACAAAATTTCTGTACAACCAGACTACATCCCAGGAGCTAAGTTTCTGTAATTCAGAAATCACCTCATTTTTCCATAGTCAGATATCTGGAATCAATTGTTTTGTAATTTTCCTTAAATAAAATATGTAAAAGTACCTATATAAATGCACTTGTGCCATATCCTAATGATTCAAAGCTTTTTATTATATATGCTGGAATTTGATCTAAGGATGCCTATAGTGAATTAATAGATTACTTTTGAAACCTCAGTTTTGTGAAGAGAATTCTGATTATCTGTCTTTTCTTTTTATAGAGAAATATGTACACTTTTTCATTATTAAAAACAAATTTTAATTATCCTGAAAATCTGAGTTTAGGAAATAGTAATAGCTTATTTTTACACATATTCTATTAACCAACAGAACCCAATCAACATAAGTAAATAATAGTACAAAAAAAATTACATGTCTATTTTCACTGTTATGTTGGCCTGGAAATTGAAACATTGTATTGAGAAAGGAAAATAGATCTCATTTGTAAGAAGTTCTATTTTCAAAAGTACCATTTTCTAAATTGACACCAGTAAAACTATAAATTGTTTCAAAGTGGTTTATTGCCATTACAACATTTATGTTGTAATTTCTCCCCATAGGGAAGGTTTACTGCCCCAAAGTTGTTAAAGTAAAATAACATTATTAAAGACAATCTATATATAGTGCATTACAATTGTTGATAAAAATCACAACAAAAAGGTCAAATTAAACTAATAATTTTTCAAAAGTATTCATTCCTATATGCAGTTTTTTATGTTAATGATATGGCATCTGCAGATGAATGCAAAAACAGAATCATACTATTTATTTTGTTACAAATAAGAGTTCAGTTGGACTCTTAGATGCTACCTATACCACAATAGGATGTGGCACTGTAACTACTTTGCTCACAGGTATGTGTGCTTATAAAACATCCGGGCACTGAATGAATCATTTGCAGAATGCTTACATACAAAGATAAGATGGTTATTTTACCAAACCATGTAGTTGGGGTTTACAAAATTAAGCTGTGTCAACTTTGTATTCTAATGTAAAATATACAGTAACTATGAGTCAGGATAGAGTTTGTTGGAATCCACTCATAAATTAACGGGCACTTCACTGCCTTTTTTATTTCTTGGTAAAAATAAATTTAGCTACAAGTGTCAAATATACAAATTAGCAGATGTAATATATTTAAACTATTAGCTTCACAAGAGTTAATTGAGGAATCCATTTTGAATTGCCTATATGGAGAATTGATAACCAATCTTGACTTTGTAATTTTAAAGGAATGATGCTTTTGAATATTTTACTTTGCTCCAATGCTCTTAAAGAGGCAGAATCACAATTTCAATGCATTTGTACATCTGACTGCAAAATAACCAACATTGTTTCAAAAAACACATTTTATTAATCATGCCTTTTCTTGTTTTTCTTAAATTAGCAGGGTTTTTTTATTTCAGAAAAGCTGGTACATATTTGAGTTGAGTAATTTTGTAAATATTAAAAAAATCTTTTAAGGCAAGAAAGTGATCTAATTTTTGAACAGCTGTGCAGTACTTTGTATAAGGGAAGATAAAAGTTTAACAAATGATACTGAATGCTAGTATGAATTTTTTCATGATGGTGGTGATGCAAAAGAGATGATGACAAAGTCCTTCCTTGCTTGTATCTGTGAAGAGCAGCACCTTTTCAATTTTTCTCCATGAATCAAATAATCAATTATTTTTTTTCAGACTGTCAGGAGGAATAAAAATGGAAGAAAAAGAAAAGGATTAATTCACTGACATAGATGTTAGAGCTCAGAGCATGTCAAAAATATAAAAATATTTGAAAGTTTTAGTTATACTGTTAATGTAAAAGGAATAATTACAGTATACTCACTTATATTTGATCAACCTTCCTCCTTGAGTAAGTTGTGCAAGTTCATTAGTGAAGTGACAAGCAAACAACAACCAGTTCCTGGGTTGCACCTTGTATGCAAATCTCATAAAAGTCAAAGAATAGCAGCAAAGTGCTGTAAAAAGAAAGTGAGTGTTCAATGACTTCATGTTCCTAGATTTAGAACATTCACTTTTATTTCTGCAAGTACAGTACTGGGTTATTGCATACCCAAAGAATCTCATTTTACGTACATTTTACTATCTTACAAACATCATTATTAATAAAACTTAAAACCATAACAGGTGTTATCTCTGAGGTCTGTTTTATAAATGAACCCACCCTGGCACCCCAAAAAATATGAAAGGCTCACAGTGGGCCTCCTTGATGTACAAATGTAACCTTCACATTTTAAGAGGTAAAGAACTGAGTAATAGGAAAAAAAATTCTTAGTGGACAAATAAGCTGGATTTAGATCAGAGAGCTCCACAACAGACAACTGTGTTGTTTTACATGATAAGTAATTAAAATAAACTGTTTGCTGCTTTCATAGATCTCAGCATGGTTCTTGATTCCTTAAACAGAAGCATGCCGTGAAAGGAATTGGTCATCTTAAACATGGAATCTAGACTCCCGGTTAAGGCCCTCTACTCAAACACCACTTGAAAGTGTGTACAGGGGCAAACAGTTCTGTACCTTACAGTATACCTATCCATAAGATATTAGATAGTGTTGTATTCTAACCCTGATGCTTTTTAACTGCTATGTCAGTTATATTCCAGGATTCTTATATGCTTCAGACACTTATATGCCAAAAATCCATGATAAAAGTCTTAATATTCTTTTATATGTTGACAATGTGGTTGTCATGGAGCATTCTCAAGTAAGTCTGAGAAGACTGTTGCAAAATAAATATCTACTGTGATCTTAATTCTCTAAAGTTTCTAAACATCAATAAAACCAAGGCAAAGTAAACAGGGAGTGCTAGATGTTAGTACCCAAACAGACATGAAGTTCTTGGCAAAAATAGATCTTTAAATTGGTTGGGTAAGAATAAAAATACTTTCAAAACAAAAAAAAATACCTTTCAATGAGTCTGAAGCAATTCCTAAGAACCTATTCTAGAGCAAATTTTGAACTATTGGATTCCATGGCCAAATATGGGCACTGCTATCATTGGCCCTATCATGAGAGGATATGTATGTGCAGGGCCCAAGCCAATAAAGATATTGCTCACATTTTGTTTGTCAACTAAATATCTGTTTTGTGTTTACATATTTGAAATCCTTACTGGAAAGAACAGCCCATTGGGATCTAAATTGCAAATTATATTTCTTCCTGGTCTCTAATGTATGCATTGTTAGCAGAAATGCTAAATTTATAGACAACGCAATTTAGCTAAGAGTTTATTAGTATTATATTTTCTTTTTATCTATTTTATCCTGGAAACAAATCTTGTATTTTACCTTTATTTTCTTTGATAAGACTAATCAATCAATAAACACTGCAAATTCTGCACCTCTAGGTAGTTTGTTAGGGTTAGGGTTAGTTTGTTAGCAATTAAAAAATTACTGTTTAAAACTGAAGTTAATTTCACCACTTGCCAAATGTCATTCGGCCACTTATGATTTCTGGTGATTTCTTCATATCACTGAAGGCAGCAATGGGAAGTCCCCAGTTGGCAACAGGTCCCCAGAAGTGCTATATTAAAGGCACACAATAAGAAAAGGAATTTTACCTTTTGCCAGTTCAAAAATATTTTAAATCAGATTTAAAAGGACTAGATGATTGTTGCCTCTGATCAATGCAGTCCCATTTGGAAGCAGGGGGATAAGGACACATTTTATTCCTTAATCTAAAACACATATATAATATCACTGCTACAGCCCTTGCAATTCCAAAGAAACGCACAAATACCAAACATCCCATAAATCTGTGGTGGCGAACCTATGGCACAGGTGCCGTCACCCCAGTCAGCTGGGTTTTATAAAACCTTTTCACTTTAGGCCTCTGCCGCCGTGTGCCAAAAAAAAAGGTTCAATCAATCAATCAATTTCAACTTCTCGCCAGAAAAAAAAGATCTCGCAAAGTTGGAATTGATTTGATTGAACTTTAGTCCCAACCAAGCTGCCGTTACCACTGCAGCCACACCCACCCAAAGGGCCACACCCACCCAATGGGCCACAACCCACTCAGCACCCAACAATACATAAGTGGGTTTTGGGTTGCAGTTTGGGTATTCGGTCTCTAAAAGGTTCGCCATCATTGCCATAAGGCATTATACCAGAAGAGAACTGGAAAGTCTTCATGGCATTACTACGTTCTTCTCCACTGGCTAAGTAGCCAAGAGTAAGCATGGTTTGGCTACCATAGCCTCAGTGTCTAGATGTTGTCAAGTGTTGACAGTTCAATTCTGTAATGGAGACATTTGCTTTCCTATACGTTTTTCTCTAGCTCTTTTTCTCAGAGGACTAGGGATTCAAAATGTTCAACTGACGGAGTAGGTCCTGGGATCTTGGGGTAGTGTTATTATGTAAATAAATGGCATAAATACACATGCGCTCCTGTAATATGACTGATTGGCAGTAGGTATAACTCTGAATTCCCTTGTTTGATTAGAACTACATTTAGCCTCCTGACAGAAAGTGGCTCAATTTAGCATTTGTGTTCTAACATATTAATTTCTCTTGATCCAGGAAAGCCAGGTACAAACATATACAGACTAACCTGAAGGAACTTTACTGAACACATTTTTACAGGTTTATAGCAAACTACTTTGTCATGAAATAGACTAATGAGTTAATTATATTCACTATCACTTTTAAATGAGGTACTATGACAGGAGTAATCATATAAAATTTTCTCTTTTTTCCACAAAAAATGGCTAGGGAAGACTTTTGTAAAAAATTTAAGTTTTATTTGGTCATTTCCTAGGATATCTATTGGAAATAATTCTGTTGTACTATAAACGAAAGGAACTTAACCTGGGAAAAGCTGCATTTGAACTTAAAGAATACTATGACTGGCACGATTACAGGTGGTTGAAAGGAAGCAAAAATAATACCTTACCGTACTGTTTGATGAGCAGTCATAATTGTTCATCATTTAAGAGGAAATGTGAAAGAGAAAAAAAGGCAATAGCCTCCATGAAATAAATTCAATATATAAATATTTGTTTTTATTTGTATGTATCTAGCCCACTTTATTACTAAAACAAAAGTAGAGTACAATTCATTTAAAACTGTTAACAATGACAAAATTATACCATGTTAAAACTCTAAAACAAAGGACAACAGTAGATCAGACTGACATCACCAGATTTAGGCAAATGCCTATATAAACTTAAGAGATTTGTACCATCCAGATCTGTGTACCTCTGATAAATATACTTCTTTAAGGATACTTTCACTAATCTTAATTGGCAGATAAGTACATATGAAAGTGCTGTTATATATCCAGGTCCTAAGCTGTAGAGCTTATATATCAGAGTTATAGTACAAAATTGTAACTAAACTGACTTAGTGGGTTGGGTGGATGCTGAAAGAAAAAGCATAGAAATTTTAGTTGTTGCCTCCTCTGCACTCTGGACTTATTTTTTAACTTAATTTCTAAATCCACCAGTCACATAATACAAACTATGTTCTCTGTATCTCTAGATTACTAACATAATTTAACTAAAATAAGTAAGAATGAGAACCAGAGAAATATTAAATACTTTTAATTTACCAGCATTCCATAATGTTGATATAATTTAGAAACATACTACCAGTATCTGTCCCCTATTGTCTTTAAAAATGCTTCAGTTACACTCACACATATTTGATTTACCAATTAAACATGCCTATTCATCTCTGTTTTTCAATGTTAGGAATTTTGGGGCCTGGTAGGATAGGGATATTGTATGCATACTGATATAAATACAGTGGGTCCCATAAATGTGTGAAAATCATTAGCCAGTACCTTGAACAAAAGTTTATTAGTTGTGCCTGAAAGAAATTAAAAGAAAAATTGGGAAAAAATGTGACCTGCAAACTGATGACAGGGATCATATGATATCAATGCTGAAAGAATTATATTGGCAAAACCACCACTGCATCAGACATGATCAGACAGAAGCAAATTGTACAAGTAATGCAGAAAAAAAGTAAATAATCAAAAATTATTCTTCTAAACGTTAATGGATTCTTTGCAAAGGCTCTGAATAAGTTCTGAGGATTGTAGCTAGATACAAAAGCCATGGAAGTTTGGCAGGGTTCCCTTGCTGAAGCTGGAATACTTTCCTACCTATACAAGATACTGTCAAATTCTAGCCTTAAACTATTACCAATGTACTAGAATAAAGTATCACACAGATTTTAACCTTCATATGTAATAATGTAAATTTGTAACTTGTTTTTTTTAGTATTTTAAGATGTATAAAAACATAAAACTCTCATATGTAGAACAAAAGTTGAAATAAAAATTCTGTTAAATCATACTGGCAGTAATTTAATAACAGTAATTTTTAAATGGCACATGCATAATTATCCACATGAACATCAACATTTTCCTAAAAATCTTACCTATACATGCTTGAAATATAATTATATCACAGCTAATAGAACAAAATTTTAATTTGAAAGTTTTTAGCTATAAAGTATTGCCATTTCAATTACATATATTTCTCTCACAATAAACAAATCAACAATCTTACATCAATATGCAGCTTTTAAAACTAAGTTTATTTTTGTTAAGAACATATAGTGCTCTATGTTAAGTGCCTTTCTTTTTCAAAACAATAATTTAGTGGTCATGCAAGTACTGCAAGGTTTTTTCACTTCAGATTTGCTCAATCTCTTAAGTAATGAACATCTCAAAGTCTTGGACAGGTCCATCAGGAACATTCTTAAGAGTGATGCAATACTATTCCTATTTACCTTTGAGAAAGCGCCAGTGAACTAAATGTTGTTTAGTTTACACTTATTGCAAGTGTAATTATCAGTTACTTTATTGCACTTGCATATTAAACTTGATCTTAGATTGAAAGCTCATCCTAACACTGTTGCAAGGCTTAACGTATTTGCACTACTGCTCCTTCATTTAGTATAGCCATCATCTAAGAAAAACTTTGAAAGGAATTTCACATGCTTACTAATTTCATGAAATGGATATTGCTTGTTAATGGCTTTTAACAGAAATGTTACAAATTAAAATGGCTTTCGAAAAACCTCAATTCCCCTTCACAATCAAAAAGTGGCACCCTCATTATTTGATAGGGATTATAAGTCACTGTCATGGCCTATTATTTGAGAGGCACTTGAAAGATTTGTTGTTTGTAAATGAATAATTTGGTATTATTTAGCATTCTGCCTATTTAGAAAGCTTAGTTTTAAATCTTGAAATAACATCAAAGGCAAGTTGCATGTTTCCTGTTAGTAATTAACTTACGTTTGTTCAAGTTAGCAACAATTTATATTTGACTTTTCAACAAACCCAGTATTAGATAGATGGTTAACTTTCTGTACATAAGCAAATGTATTCATACAACAGTGAATCTACTCCACGATAATGCCTATAATTCTGAAATAATTATATTTTTTATGTAAGGCATGTTATTTTTGTGGATAAAAATCAATTGGTACAGAAAACAAAAATAGATTTACTTCAGTGTCTTATGTATTCTCAAAATAGAAGATGTCAGGTCCTAAGAAATATATAAATAGTAACAGATGCACTCTAGGTTGGGATTTGTTGTTGTTCAAGTTTATTCAGAAGCATAGCCCAGTGTTTGACAAAATATTTAATCCAAGCAATCATACGGCCTTAATACAGCATTTAGCAGCTGCAGCTACCATCACCTTGCCACCCTTCTATCAAATTACTGAAAAGAGCAGGAGTCTTGTCCTTCAAACAGTTCCTACATTCCCTCAAACTCATTATCAAAACAATTTTCATGTATTACTGGAGAGAGACATCCTTTTCGCCTATACTGTTGGCTTTGCTTTTCTATTTTAGAAATCCCTCGAGAGCATTTCCCAGTTGGGAAGCATAATAAGCACATTTTTTAAAAAAAAATACAGCCTTTGCACCAAGGATGGATCACGTCACAAGCTGGCTTGTCCTCCCGGCTGTTCATATAAGAGGGCAGGTCAATTATTTCAAGGAGAAGAACAGTCTTGTGTGTGCTTGAACCCAAATTTTGCTTCCTGAGAATTACAATTATAACAACCCTTTTGGCTTGTCCCACTGTTACCGCCTTGAGCACCCCCAATTCTCTGCAAGAGGAACTACGTAGCTTGTCATTATTGTTCAGTCATCAAGTCATGTCCGACTCTTTGCGATCCCATGGACCGCAGCGCACCAGGCTCCCTTGTCCTCCACTGTCCCCCGGAGTCTGCCCAAATCCACCTTCATTATGTCAATGACACCATTTAGTGGCCAGGGGTAGGCAACCTCGGCTCTTTTATGACTCGTGGACTTCAACTCCCAGAATCCCTGAGCCAGGCTCAGGGATTCTGGGAGTTGAAGTCCACGAGTCATAAAAGAGCCGAGGTTGCCTACCCCCCCCCCCCGATCTAGCCAATCTCGCCCTCTGCCATCCCCTTCTCCTGTTGCCTTCCATCTTTCCCAACATCAGGGTTTTTTCCAAAGTCACTGCGAGCACCCAAATACGGGAGCCTCAAAGCCTTTCCCCACTTGTGCATCTCTGGGACACAGACAGGCCCTCCCGGCATCTTACTCCCGCTATGACACTGCCTTCCTTTTTTTTTTAATCCCATTTATATCCCGCCCTTCTCCGAAGACTCAGGGCGGCTTACAATCTAAGAAGCACAAATCAAATGCGCTTAGCAATAGCCTTCATTCTATGTACATGCCTGCTTATTAGGGCTTTCCCCCCCCCAGCGGCGTTTTTACAAAGTCAGCTTATTTATTAATTTATTATTTATTTATTTATTTATTAATTTAATTTGTATACCGCCCTTCTCCCGAAGGATTCAGGGCGGTGAACAGGGCAATACATATTAAAAGATACAAAAATTAAAAGCGATTAAACAACAGTGCCCATGAATAAATTAATACATATTAAAAAGTTAAAACCGATTTATAAAACCCAATATTCCCCATCCCATCAGGCCAGGCCAGCTTGTTCAAAAAGGTAGGTTTTGAGATCACACCGGAAGGAGCGGAGGTCAGGCGCCATCCGGAGCTCGGCCGGAAGATGGTTCCATAAATCTGGCGCGCCCACAGAGAAGGCCCTCCCCCTGGGGGCCACCAGTTGGCATTCTTTGACCGGTGGCACCCTGAGGAGGCCCTCTCTGTGGGAGCATACTGGGCGGAGGGAAGTTGATGCCGGCCGCAGGTGCTCCCCAAGGTATTCCGGACCCATGCCATGTAGGGCTTTGTAGGTCATTACTAACACCTTGATTGCCCCCAACTATCTGGGTCCTCATTTTACCTACCTCGGAAGGATGGAAGGCTGAGTCAACCTTGAGCCTGGTGGGACTCGAACCTGCACTAATTGCAGGCAGCTGGCCGGAGACCGATTTCATTTTTTTTTTTTGGCAGGACTTCTATGGCCGCCTGCAGTCACCCAGCGACTCCAGGAGGCTCACAAGAGTCTTTATTTTTATTATTATTATTATTATTATTATTATTATTATTATTATTATTATTATTATTATTATTATTATTATTATTATTATTATTAATTATTAAAGAGGTCAGCGGAGTTTCCGGCAGTCTCAAGGCAGGCAACGGAACGAACACTTCCATTCAACAGGGAGCAGCGTCGGAAGCCCAGCTCGGGGGGGGGGAGGAGCGGGGACGGCAGCTGACCTTGACCGTTTCAAAACGGCCCCGCGGGGTCGGCTCTGACCAGCATCTGGACGGAGGGACCCCGAAAGAAATCCCAGGGCTAATGGCGTCAGATGGCAAAGCGCTGCACCTGAAACACCCCGGAGGGTCTTCCAGCTTCGGGGCCACGGACGACAAGGCCCCGCAAAGGAGGTCGGAGGAGGAGGAGGAAGCGGTGCAGAGCAGCAAACCGGGCCCAAAGTGACGAACCGCCCTTCTCCCTTACCTCATGAGGTAATCCCTGAAATCCTTGCTGCGCACATAGTCCGCGGCTTTGCGGGCCAGGGCCGCCGCCATGGCTTAACGAGCGGAGAAGGCAGGCGAGCTGTCAGGAGGCACCGCCGACGCGGCTCGCAATGACAACCTCCTCCGCGGTCGGGGAACGAGCCTCCTTTTTACGACCGGCCCGGGCTCTGCCTTACGATAGCGCCCGCGTTTCCATAGCAACCCCATCGTTGATAGGCGCCGGTTCTTCCTTCTCCCTCCCCACCCCCACCCCCACCCTTCAATTGACTCGTTCAAGGGCGGGGAAGGAAAGAGGCTTGCCGTAAAGCACGGACGACGCCGGTTCTTAAGCCGCGGTTCCTGTTGGTTGCAGGCGGGGATCGGATGGGTTCTTATTGGTCGGTTGCGGTAGCCTGACGTATCGCTACATGAGGGACCCTCCGTCGCCTTCAGTTTGCCGGTCAAGGGCAACGTGAGCGGTTTAGGAGCGGGAGGCGGAGCTTGAGCCCGTTTCGTCCTCGGCCATTGGTGGCTGAGTTCCGGGGTGCCAGTAGTGGAAGGGAGGCGCTTTCTTCATTCAGGTTTCGCTATGAAATAATTAAACTCCGGTTCTTCAAATGGAGCTTTCAGCGTCGTCTTGTATTTTGAGCAGCGTGGTTCGCCACCTGCAGTGCTCTTAGATGACAACGAACACTTACTTGCTGGTCAAACCCGGGGTCCTTTTTACTTAGTTTGCATTAGCCTTTCTTCCCAGGAAAAAATACTTCAAACTTAAGATGGTCTGAGTTGCCGTTTCTTCATCTTTTGAAAGGTTATACTTTCCACGTGACCCAAACGAAAGAGATCGTTTTAAAAGTAGATGCATCACACAGTAATTCTTACAGTAACTATTTGATATTCCGTTTGTTTCCTAAAAAAAAAAATCCAGTACAGAATTTGGCCCCCCCCCGCCATTTTACATTACTGTCCATTATAATCCCAAGAATAGGTCTTTCCGCATATTAGAAGTTAAAATGCTGAATTGCAAATGTATTGCTCAAAACTACAGCTCTAAGCTGAGAAAGGGGCTCCTACTAAAGTAATCTGTGAGCCAATTATGGTGGTCTTTAAATGTTTTCTGCTTGACAACATAGTTTCTGAGAAGCCACTATTAGGTTCAGACAAAATTGGAATAGGAAGATAATCATTTTCTACATTGCACCAGATTTTTGGCATGGGGACTTTAGAAAAGTATTTCCCTCTGATAGGGAATTATTGATTTATTTCCCTAACATCCCATCTCCTGGTGGCTCTTACAGCTTTCGTTTGTAATTTTGGTCTTCACCATGTGCCATAATGTCTGTCATGAAGCCCTTAATTCTTTGAACTTCACTAGAACGACTAAAATGATGCTCAAATGGAATTTGGCACTGAAGTTGGGGAAGCCTTTTTAAAATAAATATTTGAAGAGAGTTTTAAATTCAAAAATGAACAATTTATCTTGTTTCTGGTTACTTAAGCATTTCCGTAAACAGTAAACCAGTTGCAGAGAGGTTTAGGCTATAGAGTTGATTGCTTTGTCTGCCGCTTATACCATTATCATCAATGCAATTAAATACTTTTTCCAAGATTTTTCACTGGTGTAACTGTCATGACTGAATCATACAGCTTCTCAGTTATTGAAAAATTCAAACAGAATTGCTCATTTCTGATTCTCTTATGGTTTCCTCTGCTTTCTTTTTGAATTATATGGGAAATTAAGTGCCTGTGGTTTTCCCATTTCTAGGTAGATAAAAGTGTTCTGTTGGTTTCATACATTTAATACGGTGATTGAAAGACTTTTAAAAGCTTTCCATTTCATAAGTGTAAGAAGCCTATCTTGAATAGATTATTTTTAATCCAGGTAAGACTGGGTTTGTTTTTTTCTACATGACTTTTAGCCTCTTAGGTAGCCTGCAAACAAATGGGATAACAACTCTTATCTTTGCTTAGGATAGATAATGAAACTGTTTATTACTCTCTTCACTCTGGAGATTACTTTCCTTCTCTGCTAGTTTAAACTTGGTTCATTCATACCACTGTACTCTAGAGCTCTTATCCTTGAGAAGAATTGTAAGAAATGTCTGCCTACTACTAATAGTTTTTTTTTAACAAGAGCGCATAATAGCAGACTAGTTCTCTTATCTATTGGGCCTCATTCATGCCCCACAATAATTATACAAGTAGGATATCTGATGTAGTTTGCCCTTGAACAGAATTTTGGTTTGGTTCCTTTGATTCGCCCACTAAAAAGCCAATATGTAACAAAAATTAAACTGTAACTATCTTGGGAAATCAGTCTGAAAACTGTAAACACTTTCTAAAATAACTGGGATCAAAGGGAAAGCGATGGCTGTTCACTATCAGGTCAGAACTAATATTTTAAGGTGTGTGAACTAATATGTAGGTTTTACCTCCATAGTCAAATCTGTTATTATTAAATTGGATTTATGCATATACATCTGTTATGCACATCTTTAAGAACAATATCATCCACAAACATGTAGAAAGTGTTCATCAACACCCTAGCCAGATGTTTTGGCTTCATTTATTTATTCAGCTTATGTTTCACCTTTCTATCTGCTGTATTTGGATAAAGTGGTTAACAGCAAGTAAAATACAAAAAAAATGTTAACGTTATTAACAATTGCATTACTGTGTGAAATGCTTGATATAGTGGCAAATTTTCAGCAACCGGGAACCACACTTTTAAGGTTATAATTTTCCTGGCAGAGAACTGCATTGGATGAGATTGTTATACTCTATAATCACATCAGTAGTAAATGCAAGATTTGAAAGGCTTTAACACAACCATGCAGTGCGGGGGGGGGGGGGGGGGGAGGGGAGGGCTACAGTCTCAACTGGGTAAGGGCACTCTAAATGCTTCCCTTTTGTGCTTTACTCACTGGACACACACACTATCATAGCAGTTGTTTATTGGCTGGATGTGTCTTAAACTCTGCAGAAATTAGTTCAAATAGCAGCTGATAACAATGAAATGGAAAGACATAAGGAACTCTTGTTCTTGTTCACTACACCTATGAAAGCCTGGGCTTTCAAACGAACAGGAAGAAATTCCTGAAGCTGAGTCCCAGATCCAGCCACAAGCGGAGACAGGTTTTTTTACTTAATGTTAAGATAGGTGCGATATACCGCCAATAAAGCAAGTTTTTCTGGCTGAGCAATATTATTGCAATAGCATACTGCTGCTGAACGGCGATACAATTAAGCTCTATAGTTTCAGTGTAAAATAATATGTAAGAATGAGACCATCCTGCTCTGTTGAAATCATTGACACTGATGATTTGAATGGAATTTGGACTGTGACTTTGAGATGTACACTTTTACCTACTGTGCTCACCAATACAGAACTTTTCTGTTGATGTGACAGGCTGGGATCATTACTTCCAAATCCTAATGTGACCGATTTTGGCTTAGCCTGTCTGGTGACCTTAGACATAGTAGTTTATAAACTATGCTTTCTAGTTTAGTATTAGCTATGAACCCAGGCACTACAGTTTGATCAACACACAGTGGCAAACAAGTCATCACTTAGCAACATGGGAAACTCAGCTATGAGCACATGTGATTTGCCATTGTAAGAGCTGTTATATATATATAAAGATGTCCCTTTTTATTCTGGATTTATTCACAGAATATAGAATAAATTTTCCTAGCCTCCAAGTAATCACTGATTTACACCCATTCAAAATTACAACAGTGCTAAAAGAAGTGATTTATGACCTGTCCTGAAAAAAAAGTGATTTATGATCCATCTTTGAAGTTACAACCGTTACACCACCCCTGCAGTCACATAACCACAATTCAGGCACTTGACAACTGACTGACATTTATGACAGTTGCAGTGTCTTGTGGTCACGTGATCTCTTCAAAAGTAATAGCTCCCAGCGCTTGCTTCGTTTTAGTGCTGTCAGTTATAAAATGCTTGATTATAGTTACTTCATCAACCTCTATTACAGCCTGTCCATATATTTGGGTGCTGTTTTTTCAGCTTGAAGTCCCACAAATTCACCATTTACTTATGTATGAGACTTAGCTTCTTCAAAGTTGGTTTTCAAAGAGACTGTGTGCCATCAGGTCATTGTTGACTCTCAGTGATGACAGATGGATTGTTTCGATGATCCAAAGAGATACACAACATTCCAAGTTTGTTGTGGTAATTTGGAATTAACATCGCAGTAGCTACTAGTTACTGTAACATCATGTTGCTCCTTTGTATTTTCACTTTATTGCAAATTTATCTGTAGATATTTTAGCTAGGTTATCCGTTTCAGTGGCATTGTATTTTTATATTTTCAGAATTTTTTTAAACCATAACTACATATCTTGACACAACTCTTCAGAATATCTTTTTAAAAGCCAGTTATCAAAAACTAGTAGACAATGTTCTTTTCTTATTCAATAGTTAGTCTTAGTGCTTTCATCAAAGCATAATTGTCACACTACAATGCATGTTCCCTCCCTTCATAGATGAGAGTGATGTCATTCATATAAAATTTATGCTGCTGCATTGCTGCTTTTATCATTTCTCTCCCATGGATGTCCTGAAGAGCGACAGAATGTGCACGGTGACATTTACACACCCCTTATATACTTGTGTACAACACTGCAATGCAAGTATAAAAAAAACAATGATATCACAATAAGCTTCATCCTTTTGGCATCATCATAATAGGAAAGGATGCCTATAAGCACAGGTGCTTTACCAGGAAAATGCTCCCCCTGCCCCAGTCCCTGTGGATCAAGTGCTACAACAGATACAATTTACTGTTCACGGTGGCACATAATTTATCCTAATGTGCATTGTGAAACATCTTTTACGAATGCACTGCATATCCTTATGGTATATCCTGTGGGAATAATATACACATGCAAATTCCACAAAAAGGTGACATGCTTCCTGACTGATTTCTAAATATATGGGTTCTGATTCATATTATTTGTATTCCAAATGATTCCATAGATCCAAATCAGCTTATGATTATATCAAAGAGGATACCCCTTGCAGCTGAACTACGGTGCTGGAGAAGACTCCTGCAAGTCCCTTGGACTGCAAGGCATTCAAACCGGTCAGTCCTAGAGGAAATCAACCCTGACTGCTCTTTAGAAGGCCAGATCCTGAAGTTGAAACTCAAATACTTTGGCCACCTAATGAGAAGGAAGGACTCACTGGAGAAGAACCTAATGCTGGGAAAAGTTGAGGGCAAGAGAAGAAGGGGAGGACAGAGAATGAGGTGGCTGGATGCAGTCACTGAAGCAGTAGGCGTGAGCTTAAGTGGACTCCAGAAGATGGTAGAGGACAGGAAGGCCTGGAGGAATGTTGTCCCTGGGGTCACAAGGGGTTGGACATGACTTCACAACTAACAACAACTCCCCTTGCAGCATCAATGACTAAAAACGGCAGTCAAACCTGATTTGAATAATGTGCTTTTTTGTACCTTTCTGTTTGTTAGCAGGTATCTAAAGCAGACAAATGCATTTTTGCTACTCATAAAACTGTCCTAAATTGAGGAGGATTCTGCTATGGGTTCTGCGTGCTAGTCGTTTCCAACTCTAGGGGCCGGTGCTCATCTCCATTTCCAAGCCGAAGAGCCAGCGCTTGTCCAAGGACATCTCCATGGTCATGTGGCCGGCATGACTGGACGCCAAAGGCGCACGGAACGCTTCCCACCGTAGTGGTCCCTATTTTTCTACTTGCATTTTTACGTGCTTTCGAACTGCTAGGTTGGCAGAAGCTGGGACGAGTAACAGGCGCTCACTCTGTTATGCGGCACTCGGGATTTGACCCGCCAAACTGCCGACCTTCTGATTGACGAGCTCAGCATCCTAACCCACTGAGCCACCGCGTCCCTTGAAAGGTGAGAAAGCCTCAAACAATCCATTCTGTTACCAAGAGATAAGCAGGACCCACACAATCATGGCATGGGTCCGGATTAACTACGGCAACACCTGCAACCGGCGTCAACTTCCCTCCGTCCAGTGCGCTCCCACAGAGAGGGCCTCCTCAGGGTGCCGCCGATCAAAGAATGCCGATTGGTGACCCCCAGGGGGAGAGCGTTCTCTGTGGGCACGCCAGACCTCTGGAACCGCTTACCGGTTGAGCTCCGGATGGCCCCCGACCTTCGCTCCTTCCGGCGCGATCTTAAAACATTCTTTTTCGAACAAGCTGGCCTGGTCTGACGGGATGGGGTTGGGTTTTTAAAACTAGTTTTAACTTTAATATGTATTGATTTTATGGGCATGATGTTTAATGGTTTTTTAATTTTTGTATTCGATTTTTATTGTGTATTGCCCTGTTCACCGCCCTGAGTCCTTCGGGAGAAGAGCGGTATAGAAATCAAATTATTAAATTAAATTAAATTAAATTAATACTCAAAACACTCTGGTATTTTTTCTACATTTAAGACATCTCACTCACTTTATGGTGTTTCCCAGCACTATTTTATTTGAAAAGTCAAACTCGAAGAACAGCTGCTCTGCTGCAGTCCTGTGTGCACAGCACATCAAAATGTACATTAAATATAATTTAAAAATTAAGGGCAAAATAAAATAAATATAACATTTTGTTGAACACGGAAACAAACATCAAGAAGCACACTACAGTAGCTAATGCGGTTTCTTGCTCTCTTTTGTGTATGCAGGCTCAATTAATACAAATCTCTCAAACTGTGCTTAGCACCAAAAATGGTGTTACTTCTGAACAATAACAAAAAATCTGTAGGATGCAATACCCTGACTTCACAGACTCTCCCCAAGAATAGATGAAAAATGACGCAGTTTCTCCTGCACACTTTCAGCAGGTGGAAAAATCCATTCTGAAAATAAAAGGCAAGTAAAGTGCTTATATAATCCTTAGAATACAACTCAGAATTGAATGCTCCAAAGGACACAGATTCCAAAGGCTTAGGGTGCAATCCTATACTAGCATACTTGGGTAAAGTCACATTATGAAACGTACTTCTGAGTGAAGAAGTATAGGATTGTACTATTGAGCATGCTTAAATCTCTACTTGGTCACAGCCAATGGAGGCACTCTGAGTTAATGATGGTTATGAAGCATCAGTGACATATAAAATGTACCAGTTTTTTCAATCATCTTTCAAGACTTTTAAGGAAATCATATACATGTTTGCTCCCTTTGATATAGGAAATAATACAAACTTTGCTTGCTGAAGCTCTTCTGCATTTTTTTCCCCTTGGGCAGTAGATGGTTTTATCTTAGCCTGTCACAATAAGCTATTATTTTGACATTAAACCAGTAAACAAAAGATCACTATCTCAGGTTGATATAATAGGAAACTCTGTAACGGCTTATGAAGCAGAGTGCTTGTATTCATTCATGTAGTTACGAATGCATCGGCGGAAGAAGAGGACTAAAGTCCTGTCTTCTGGTTCCACCTCTAACTTCCAGATGAGTCTATATATATAGTGCAGGGGTAGGCAACCTCGGCTCTTTTATGACTCATGGACTTCAACTCCTAGAATTCCTGAGTCAGCTATGCTGACTCAGGAATTCTGGGAGTTGAAGTCCATGAGTCATAATAGAGCCGAGGTTGCCTACCTCTAGTATATAGTGTTTAGGTGCAACCAGCGACAGTCACCTTCCATAAAAAAATCCTTTTGCCCAAGATAAGATTGTACATTTTTGATCAAGAAAGGAGGCCTTAAAAGATAGGACCCTTGAAGGTGGTTGTGTCAATGAACACAACTCTAATCTCCTTTCTACACTTTTATCTGGCCCAAACCTATAAAAATAATTTATCTTCCTTTAATAGCGCAGGTATTTTTCCAGCTCTTCCCCTCCCCCTCTTCACTCCTCATAGGACATGGTTTTTATGGTCTCGCACATCATTACATATTCAACTCTTTGGAGACAAACCTTAGTACAGCTAATGAAAGTGGTGACAATACATCAAACATAGATGCTGGTAGAGCTGATGTCTAAAATTGAATCTGTTACAAAAAGTGGTCTTACAGAGCATCTATAATTCCAAAAATAGCATTTGGATTAAAGGGAGGAGGGGAGAGAACACAATGTCAGCAATTGATACAGTACTTAAATAAGAAGCAATACAGCAATTGAAAAGTGGCACATTTCTGAGTATTTACTATCTTGTTGGTAATGTAAAAAACAGAACCCCAAAATATCTGAAAGCAAAGAACAACTTTGCCTTAAACTGAAGTTTTGCTGATTAAAACAACGTATGTGCCAGGAGTCCTGCAACATTAACAATATAGATCAGCCTCTCTGATCAATATATTGGGCAAATGTTTTCTCTTTATTTAAACAGTCCTTTTTGAGACCATTATAACCTCGTTGAGGTCAATCTTTTCATTCCCCTTCGCTGGGCCAGGTTGGAGGACAATACCGGTTCCAGCCTTGGTGCTTGAGGCGTTTGGTTTAAAGCAAAGTAGGTGGCTGCCATGGCACCCTGCAAAATTAAAAAAGAGGGAGATTATGTAGTACTTCCTAGGAAAAGGCACGGCTGCTTTAAAGAGATGCAGATGTGCTACGTTCATGCTCCTGCAACCCAAAGCATCTTTTCAAAACTGAATCTGATATATGGCTCAAAACTAATATATTGGAATAGGGTTGGCTAGCAAATTACATCTTCCCCTTCTAATCTTACCAGAAAAATGTAGTTTTATATATGTTGCACATAGGTATCCTTTGTCACGCCACCCACTTTAAAGATAGTGTGTAAGGCAGGGGTCTTCAAACTTGGCCCTTTTATGACTTGTGGACTTCAACTCCCAGAATTCCTCAGCTAGCATGCCTGGCTGAGGAATTCTGGGAGTTGAAGTCCACAAGTCATAAAAGGGCCAAGTTTGAAGACCCCTGGTGTAAGGGAAGAGGTAAAGGAATTGCAAGCAAGAAATGCAACGATTTATATCAGAGGATGCGATATAGCTTGCCAGTAGCTTTACTGGCTACCGCTATTATGATGCATCAGGCTCAAAAAGATAAAGGTTTCCCTTGTCCAGTCATGTTTGACCCTAGGGATGGTGCTTATTTCCGTTTCATAACAGAGGGAGCCAGTGTTATCAGAAGAGGCTTACATGATCATGTGGCCAGCATGATTATACACCGAGACACATGGAATGCTGTTACCTTCCCACCGAAGTAGTACCTATTTATCTACTTGCATTTGCATGTTTTCGAACTGCCAGGCTGGCAGGAGCTGGGACAGGATTGGGAGCAGGATGTTGTGCTTCTGTACTCAAACAGCCAAAATTCCGCTTGACATGCCCAGCATCTTAACTGCTAGGCCACTGCACCCTCTTTCCTACCAGTTCATTACTCTTACTGACAAATAATTCATGACAGAGATATGCAACGTTTTAGAGTCTGAACATCACTGCATGATTATTGTGACCTGGTTCCTCCCCAAAAAATGATTTTTGAGGTCAGCAGATTTTGGGAGTTCACCTCAACTTTACACTAAGGCCATATTAACAGATATTGTTCGGCACTTTCTCATAAGATTGCATGAATATAGGTGACCTTGTAGGAATTAGGTTATTTTTTTTAAAAAAAATAATTTTGAGATCTTTGAGGGGAGGGGAGGAGAGAATTAAAAATTCTAGTCCACAATGAAATAATGTGGCTCGTTCTGCTTGTATGTAAAGTCAGGTTAACTATTTTAGCATCTTATGAGACCATCACCAAGTTTTCTATATCTAAGAAGTGGCAGCATTTAGACATACCTTTACAAGATGAACATCTTGTCTGCTGAGTTGATTCTGGGAGAGATATTCCCTGTTTACTATCCATGGATGCCTTAAAACTTGGGCTGCTGTTAAGCGCTGATGGGGATCTACATGAAGCATTTTTGATACAATATCCTGCAAAAAATGATAAAGAGAAGGTTACACTAATGTTATTTTACTGAAAATAATAAGCACTCTGTATAATTATGATTATGATTTCAAGTATGGAAGAATGGAAAATGGCTTATGAAGTCAGCTTATAACAGTCTATATCCTTTCAGGGTAATGAAATTCATGTGATGTTGGGAGGAAAGAGAGAAGCAGACGCTTCAGGACCTCAAGGACAAAATGTTCCTATCATATTATATTAAAACTGTATTCATAAGAAAAGAAACCTTAATTCTGATTTCTTGGACAATAGAGCTAAAGAGTATTCATGGGGCTTGGGTTGCAATTATTGTTCTGACTTGGTTTTTGCCATGCCTACAAAAGAGTTGTTTTAACCTCTCAATGTATTTCCAGCTACTTTAATAATAAATAGGATATATTTATTAAGATGAGATAGGAAGCCAGTATGGTGTAGTCCTTAATGCACTAGGCTGGAAATTAAGAACATATGAGTTTAGTTCTGCCTTATAAATAAAGCAGCTGGGTGACTTTGGGCCAGTCACTCTCTCTTAGCACTAAGAAAGAGACAATGACAAACCATGTCTGAAATTTTGTCAAGTTAATTGCAGTGACTAGTGCAGACAATCACCAGGAATCAACAACGAAGGAAGGAAGTTTGAGGAGTTCAATTTATTTGTGATATGTATCGCATATGTCCCTGCCATCCATAACTCTAATTTTAATTGAAATATATATAAGTACAGTAGCCCTCATTTAGCTACTGTCTTGGACAGAGATTGTTTGAAGTTACAACAGTGATGAAAAAGTAATTTTGTGACTTATGCCTGCATTTATGACCTGAACTTTTTCTAACATATTTTGGCCATTGCAGTTAGTTAGTATGCATTGTCCTGTGTCTGACCTGTCCCCACCTCCTCACACATGGTAGAGATATTGCTCAAATAAGCTATAGTATCTCTTCCTAAGCTGCTTTTATCCATGGTGCAATATGCCCCTTAAAAATGCTAACTACAAGTTAGGTAACAAGCTTAACTATGATCTTAATTGATTAGACTCCTCCAGCCCATTGGTGCTGCTGATTGACAGGGACAAGACCCTAATCAATTCCACAGTGAAGAATTTTTGTCTTCAAAGCAGCTGCAGTAGAGTATGCTAGGAAAGCAGTTAACACTAGCACATTGCTTTTGATGTCTATTCCCCATTGTTTGCCTTCTTATTCTCTTGTAATCCCTTTCTCTACAATGAATGTATTAATTCTCTTGCTAATTATCCTAGCCCTGGCGTCAGCATCCCAAAGGGTGCGTGAATTGAGGAGAAAGGACTATAAGATTTGTCCTTTTACCCAGCTTTCTCATAAGTCAAATTCCAGAAATCTTCCCAACTGTTTGAGCTTACTCTGCTATTTGTAAAGCAAATAATAATAATAATAATAAAATTGTAAGGACAATTGTGGTCATGTGATTTTTCACTTAGTGATCACTTTGCTTAATGACCAATTGCTGATTCCAATTATGGTAATTAAATGAGGACTAAGTATACTGCTAGTCATAATTTCTCTCTAAAAGTGTATTTTCAAATTACTTTAACACTAAGGATAAAGAGTCAGGAACTGTGTTAAAGTATTGATGATTGTGGTAACTGCTGGATCACTAATCAGAGGTGGCAATCCTATATTCATTAATGTGAGAACAAGCCTTATTGAATTCATTGAGAATTACTTGGAATATACTATATAAGACTTGTAAATTTCGATGTATACAGTACATTTATTTGGAACATGTAAATTCAGAGAATTTGTGTCAAAATCTGCAATTATCGAATTCCTCAAATATCTAAAACATAGGATAACGAACTTCATGTAGATTCACAACAGCATCTGACTATTCATTGCTGAAAACAAACTGCTTGATAAATTAGACTTTGACCTGATTCAGTGTTTACTTTTACCAAAGTGGAAGAAAAGAAAATAGATTGAACCAGATCATTCTGCTCTTTTCTTTGTCTATACTAATTCTGAACTGCATTGAAGTTTAGAAACCTAGAAAACTGTAAGATACTGAAATGAAGATAAACATAGTCAAGTCATTCATTTGTCTGAGATGGAATAGGTTCTCCTGCTTAAGGGGGGGGGAGGGGGGAAGGGGCTGGACTAGAAGACCTCCAAGGTCCCTTTCAGCTCTATTCTATTATTTGGTTCTAATTTAAAGAAAACCTAAGCCACATATTGCTCCCCTGCTGCTATTGTTTCTAAACTATTGTAATAATGCTGCAAAACATGGCATCTGTGCAATACATGAGATCAAGCAGGCATTTTAGATATAATGCATATCAATATTGGGATTAATCTGTAATCATTTCAGTTAATTGCTTTACTTGTATGGATAATCAGAAAAGTTGTAAACATGAGGTATTCCCACTTAAAAGAAGTAATTATGCATATTCATATAGTTGCCATTGCAGTTTTTAAGAAACTGCTGCATTTATTGTTCATTTTATATGCATTTGTTTTAAATAAATGGAGGGTAATCCTGAGCAACACAAACAAAATAAATGGATATAACAATCACAAGCAACGTATTATGAAGCATTATTTTACCTTTGCAGCATCAGATATGGAATCCCAGTTCCCTCCTGCTAGAGCATACTTTCCGCTGCCAATTCTAGCCAGAATTTCCTCTGGGGTATCATCTGGTCCATTTGCAAAAGGGGTGAACCTGTTAAATAATATGTGAAACAGATGTAGCAGCATGATCAAAGCATAACACTTTTGACTTGCATACAAAAAGCCTTTCTCAATGCTGTGCTCTTTATATGTGTAGAGCCCCAATTCCTAATCTCTTGTAGCTTGTTAGAATCTAGCATGCTTCTTTTTTGGAATCCCTTTAAACCAGTGGTTTTCAAACTTGGCCCTTTTATGACTTGTGGACTTCAACTTCTAGAATTCCAGGCACACTGGCTGAGGAATTCTGGGAGTTGAAGTCCACAAGTCATACAAGGGCCAAGTTTGAAGACCCCCACTTTAAACAATACTGGTCCAGGCATTTTTCTCCTCTTTTTCATCTTCCATACTACAGTATCACAAAAATAAACATATTTTGTCTATAAGGTAAATCTGTCCTAGATTTTAGCTTCTTAAAAAAACATTATGATATGTTTTATGATAGAAATATGTCTAAAAGTCCAAACTTGAAGTTCTAAAAAAAACATGAGCAGGATTGGATTATATTCCTACAATATGACCTTTTTTCCTTTTGTGACACAAAGCAACACTTTTAAAGAGCATTGTAAAACTTTCCATTATGAAAGGTTTTATAATACTAATATATCACAATTCGATGGTCATCAAACAAAGTATACATTTTCTCTATAAAATCTACATATTTTGATAAACATATTTACTTTCTTTAATTTCAAAACACAGCCATTTCAAGATGGACATCAACTGGAATAAACAACTGCAAATAATATGCCTTAACTTGCCTGTAACGAACCTGACAATTTCAGTCATATGAATCTTTAGCACTCAGCTAAATAATTCAAGCGGTATTCACTATAAATGTCTGGATCAGGGGTCTTCAAACTTGGCCCTTTGATGACTTGTGGACTTCAACTCTGGGAGCTGAAGTCCACAAGTCATCAAAGGGCCAGGTTTGAAGACCCCTGGTCTAGATTGTGTTTCTGTCTTTATGTTGCTATTGTTTTTCTTTACTGACTTCCAAGATTGACCAGGCTACAGATATTAAAAACTGTTTGCACTTACCCTGCTAACATGGTATACAACAAAATCCCCAAACTCCAGATATCACAGGCTGCATCATAACCCTGCCGTTTCAGGACCTGCAGAAAGGAAATGTAAGTATATTATATTTTACTGCTTTTGAGAGTTGCTGAAGATTTAACTGTTGCTTGCTTCACATTTAGGTATGTATTCCCTCATGCCAATAAACCCTGGGTCCAATTCAAAGTTCTGGCTTTAAACTTTGAAGCTATTCCTGGCTTGGTTCTAGGGTGCTTTAGGGACCATCTCCTCCAAGTGGAATTTGCATAGTCCCTGTGAGAATGCAGAAGGAGGGACATAGACTTAAAGGTACTCCTTCTCTAAAATGCTTAGGAGCAATTCGCCATTGGAGTTCACCTTGTATATTGACTATTAGCTTAATAAAGGTAAAGGTAAAGGTTCCCCCGCCCATGTGTGCTAGTCGTTTCCAACTCTAGGGGCCGGTGCTCATCTCCGTTTCAAAGCCGAAGAGCCAGTGCTTGTCCGAGGACATCTCCGTGGTCATGTGGCCGGCATGACTAAACGCCAAAGGCACACGGAACGCTGTTACCTTCCCACCGTAGTGGTCCCTATTTTTCTACTTGCATTTGTACGTGCTTTCGAACTGCTAGGTTGGCAGAAGCTGGGACGAGTAACAGGCGCTCGCTCTGTTACGCGGCACTCGGGATTCGACCCGCCAAACTGCCAACCTTCTGATCTACAAGCTCAGCGTCCTAACCCACTGAGCCACCGTGTCCCTTAGCTTAATACAAAGTGGCAAAACTGATTTACTTCAATGGACATTTGAGACTTATACTAGGTAATTATGACTGACTGTGTCAGTGACTGAATTAACTGTAATGTTTTTATTCTCCCTTATGTTTTATGTCAAAAGCCAGAAGTCATCTGGAGCTAAGCAATGTAATAATGTAAGTAAACAAACAAAAGGATCAAAACATATCTCACTGCTTGACTTTCACTCACTCAGTTTGCCCAGTATATTTCATTAAAGTATTCTGCTATGCATTTGTGTGTGTGTGTGTGTGTGTGTGTTAAACCTGAAACTGGGAAAAACACCTCCCATTTTTGTCTTTTACAACCTTCATGTGGAGGAAGTACTGTTACACTGAATACATTCTTATTTCTTAATTGAGGGTGCGTCTAGCAACTTCCCAGATTACTTTCTTATTTTAACCCAAACAGCAGGCTGCCCACCTTGCCATTCTATTCCGAGTAAATAACATAATGCAGAGTGCAAAAAGAAGTAAGAAATAATAAAAGAAATTAAAGGCAAATCTAGTTTGCACTGTATGTCTTTGTACCTTCCTATTCTAAGAAATCATTTGTGCCTTCATTACATCCACCACCTTTTCTTCCTTAAATATCCCATTTATCTCTTTTTGAGAGTCTTATTATTGGAGGTTTGTCTTGAGCAGCGGGTTGAACTAGAAGACCTCTGACATCTCTTCCAGCCTTATGATTCTATCCAAGCACAACATTCACAATCTTCCCTTTCCTCTTGACCCATTCACTCTTCCTTCATATAATTGTTCTGCACCTAGACCCTCGTTCTTCTTCTCTCTCTAATCAAACCGCTTCAATAAATTTCTTTCATTTCTGTATTCCATACACATTTGTTTGGTGTTCATTTATTCCTTTCCCTATCCCTTCTTTTACTACAAGTAGTTTTTTTTAAAAAAATAATCTATTCCTACAGTATCCAGTTTACTTTAATGCTTCTGACATACCAAAGTCTTACCTCTAAATAACCACAGGGTGAAAATGTTCTTATATACAGCCATTTTTGCTGCTTTCAACTTTATTCTCCAGACCACATACAACCAAGAGCTATCTACTAAATGTATATGTCTTAAAATTCCTCCATTAAAACCAAAATTCCTCCCTAAATCAAAAACTTGTTCAATGTACTTTTTTCCTCACACTCACACATTTTTCAAAGATTATCTGAAGAATAAAAATCTGGTCTGCACATTCCCTGCCTGGCATAAAACTGAACTGCACTTCTCAAGATTTTGCTCAAAGTTACAACAGATCTTCTTTGGTACTTACAACCTGGTTCTGAGGTTCTGATGGCTTACAACCACCCCACCCCACCCCACCCCACCCCACCCCATCCTTACTCACACAACTTTTAGCCTTTTGATCAGCAATCCATTTACACTTTTTGGAAGTGCTACAGGTATGCAAAATCCCACATGTTACTCCTTAGAATTAGCATGTGGGATAGGAATACTCAATTATATTTTATAAATGATTAAGAGAATAACAAGATTTGGGCTTTTATGAAGATTGATATGAATTTTCCTAACTTAGTTTTAATCTAGTACCTTTCAGAGCTATCTAATGAGATTTTGTAAATAAAATATAGATTCATGAATGTGCCTCTGAAGAGAACAAATGATTTTCACCCAGACCTCAGGAACAACTGGAGCAAATAAAAGCTATTATGTGATTAAATTTAGCTGCTGACAATGATCACAGCTTATGAAATACGAGGGTATTTTTTTGACTGCCAAAATGCTTCCACTAGATGGCAGATCAGCTCTTCTCTAGAAATCTTTAGCCATTCATAATGTTCCGTGCTATCATTACTACTAAATATATAACTGATATATCTACCATTCAATATAATTTAAGGGTTCAAAACTAAACATTGGTATGGAAACAAGCATGCAATTTCAGCTGCTTTTTAAATAACTTGTACAATTGAGAAAGTATTTAATATGGCAATAACAGATGTTAAATTTTGGACTGAAAAAAATTGGAGATTAAGTGAAATAGCATTAACAGCAAATGAGGTTCCTGCAAAGTTTATGTTTTCAAAGGAAAAAGAAAGGAAGCAGTTTGTCTGAAAACTGCCTTCTCCCCTGAAATTTCATTTAGTTGGTTTATCTATGAACATTTATACTGGCTTATGAAGATATGTTTACTAGGTACAATCGGAATACAGTTAGTCCTCAACTTAAAACCATTACTTAGCGATTATTCCAAGTTACAGTGGACCTTCTTTGGTACTTATGACCTGGTTCTGAAGTTCTGATGTCTGACACCTCCCACCCCCCCGAGTCACATAACTGCACACTGATTTGCAATTATACATTTGCTGCACCCTGCAATCACATAACCACGTTTTACGAGTTTTGCTGAAAACCAGCGCTTACTTCTGTTTTTCAGCAAAACCAGCCCATAGCAAACCACTGGTTCTTTTAACGACTGCTGCAAAAAAAGGTTGTAAAATCAGATCAGTCATGTGGATGACCCGATTTACAATTGGTATGACTTATGACCAAGGTGGGCAGGTTCCATTAAAGTGATAACTTGAGGACTATTTGTATCATATATCAGTCCCATGACACTGAATATATATATCTCCAGATGTCATCCTCTAATTCAAAAATAAAACCATAAAGATAACATAGCCATAAAGAATAGTATGAACTGTTAACACCAAATTCCACAAAGAGGTCCATTTAGGACTAGCAAAGAAATGATCACTTCTAGGTGAAAATAGTCCACTTGGAATATTAATATCTTCAGCATTCTAAATACATTCTGAAGACAGTCAGAAAAAGACCAAGAATAAATATGTAATTCAAGAACATCTGGAGCTACTCTGCTGGTTCCCCTTCAACAACATTCTGAAAATGAAAAGGTTATATCCAAATCTGGTTCTGAAAAGTAATCTGAGCTTTGGTACAGTAATTTGCATGAAGGTGATCTCCAATTCTTTAATAAGAAATTGCTGTTTCTGTCCTCAATTACTCTTTTGAAACTATGATAGAATGAACGCGACTGAATTGAACACATGAGGGATTAAGATGATGGATTCCACCTTTGTGTTTTTAGTGTTGTTTTTTCTTTGTAGTCATTACAGTATTTTCCAATGAACAATGTGATAATAAAATAAAATAAAATAAAATAAAATAAAATAAAATAAAATAATAAAATAAAATAAAATAAAATAAAATAAAATAAAATAAAATAAAATAAAATAAATAAAATAAAATAAAATAAAATAAAATAAAATAAAATAAAATAAAATAAAATAATAAAATAAAATAAAATAAAATAAAATCTCCTTCAAGTTGAACTTGACTCCTTGCAATTTCCTGGACCTGTCCATGAAGTTATTTTGCCATAAGTGTTTGCTATTGTCTTACTCTGAGATTTTTTTCCTCAATTTTCTAATTCAGACATCATATTTCCTGGTGGCTTCCCATCAGAGTACTAGCCAAACCTTAACCCACCCACCTTCTGAGCTCAGGAAAATTGGTCAGGTGCTGTGCCACCTGTCTCCAAATCTAATGCTCTTGAAATCACTCTCCAGAAAGTGATTGTATAAATATCAAAGGCAACTCCTGGATATTGCCCATAATAGAAATAGTGACCATCATGTGGACATTTTAAATTCCATACCTCAGGTGCTACAAAATTGGCTGTGTAACATGGTGTCATTAGTAAACCATTCTCAGCTCTCAGTTGTTTGGCAAACCCAAAGTCACACATTCTGATAGACTCTGGGTTCCCTGATTCGTCCATGTACAAAATATTACTAGGCTTCAGATCTCGATGTACAACCTGAAAACAAAGTTGAAACACTGTGTGTTAACTAAACCCAAACTGCTGTAATAGTAAGTGATTTGTCCCCAGCTGCAATTCTTTGGAAATTATTAGTTAATTCCAGACGTGTCTTCTGGACATTTAGTTCCATGCTTTGATAAATATTGACATTACCACATAGCAACAGAGAAGAGGATACATTTTAATAACAAACCAGAGGAACTAAATGAATTTTATATTTATCTCTATCCTTCTGAAATATTAATCGTTTCCAGTAAATTACATGCAGCAAATCTGATTGGGAGCAGTTGATAATTGAGAAGCTGTTATTTGCCAGTAATTTGGCTCATTTCTGCAACTAGAAAGGTAATAACAATTAAATCTTCTACTTGAAGGATGCGCTGCAGGCATTTTTTTTAAATTCCATTTATATCCCGCCCTTCTCCGAAGACTCAGGGTGGCTTACAAGCTTAGCAGTAGCCTTCATTCTATGTATATGCCTGCTTATTAGGGCTTTCATACACCCCCAAGCGGCATTATTACAAAGTCAGCTTAATTGTCCCCAACAATCTGGGTCCTCATTTTACCTACCTCGGGAGGATGGAAGGCTGAGTCAACCTTGAGCCTGGTGGGATGCGAACCTGCACTAATTGCAGGCAGCTGGTGTTACTTAAGGAGGCATTAGCCCACTGCTCCACCAAGGCTCTATCTTTATTATAAGAGATCATACTTCTATTCTATGCCATTCTATTCTATCTTGCAGTCTTCCATCTTTCACTATGAATGAATATAAATGAATCACACTCCACATTCATTTTCATTGTGGATTTTGTGTCTGTGAGGGAGATGATATATACCTTCCACAATTCAATATTTTAATGACATGAAGTAATTTTTTTAGAAAGTTGATTGGATACAGAAAAACTGGTATACTCACACCCTGAGAATGCAGATAGTCAACAGTTTTGCTAATGGTACAGAGAACGGCACTAGCCTCTCGTTCTGAGAAGCATTTCTGTCGAAGGATTCGATCTAAGAGTTCTCCTCCTCGCATCAGCTCCATTACAAGGTATACAAATTTTCCATCATCATAGACCTGTACATGCATGCAGAAAAGTCATGAAATACTTGCTCTGTAAACCTTAAATGCACTAAAGCCTCATACAGCTAGTCCTTGACCGACAGACATTCATTTAGTGTCCATTTAGTGAAAAAAGTGATTTATGAAAGTTTTTCAACACTTGTTTTTTGCACTGTTGACCACTGCAGTATCCCCATTGCCACGTGATCAAAATTTGTACGCTTGGCAACTGGCATGTATTTATGATGGTTGCTGTGTCCCAGGGCCATGTGATCACCTTTTGCAATCTTCTGTCAAGCAAAGTCAATGGGGAAGCCAGATTCACTTAACAACTGTGGGAATAAAACTGTGGTAATAAAATGGGGCAAAAGTCGCTTAAAAATTGTCTTGCTTAGCGCCAGAAATTTTGGGCTCAACTGTGGTCGTAAGTTGAGGACCACCTGCATTATCTTATTGTGCAAATACAAAGTTTTACAAATAAGATAAGAAAAACCACTTGTTCCTTTCCTGATTTCCAGGAGTCAAACAGGCATTTGCTTAATGGGAAATCAAGTGACCATAGTTCTTAATGCAGGTGTTTACATTAACTGAAGTTACCCACATTTTAATTAACATCAACATTTTATTGACCTGCATTTTTTTTTGCAACATTTGCTTATCGTTCCATACGTAAAACAGAAAGATGTAGGATGTAGAAAGGAATATAAAACAAATTCCATAACAAATATTATTTTTGTGAATGGTTTGCTATACTCTTCAGCTTAATATAATCAGGAATACACAACTCGGTCTTTTTCAGATGTTTGAACAACTCTGTCAATTCTTACCATTGATCATATTGTTTGGGGGTAATTTCCACTGAAGTCCCAATCACTAGATGGCACTAACATGCCTGCCCTGGTTTAATACAAATATTTCCTGATTGCATACTCCTGATTGTAAAGTAATGAACTAAACAGGCAAGTGTGGTTGAACTAGATGAACCTAGCCATGTGTATCCCAGCCTAGCTGCCTGGCCCTGGTTTTTAAATAAATGAGGATCAAATCATTATTTGTTGCTGTTGATATATGAATATAGGGAGGTCAAGAAAAATTACATTTTGCAGGGCAGCCTTGAAGATGTGATGTTCTCTATAGAAAAGGTGAAGTTGGTATCATATATCTGATCATTTTATTATATGAGAGTTGAATGAAAAATTGTCTCCTTTTCCATAACTTTCAAGTAGGGATAATTTAATAAATGAAACAAGTAAATAATCTTTGAAATGACTTCTTCTGTTACCTGCATTTACTTCTCCATGTAATTACCACTGTTTGCTACACACCTCTTCTGATGATGCACAAGCTTCTTGGAGCTGTCATATGAAAGAACTTCATATTTTATCCCTTCAACCAAGTCCTGAAGGTCCTTTCCATATTTTCTTTTGATTACAATAATGTCCATGTAGATATTGCTTCAGTTAGGGGGGAAAATGGAAGTCCAGTGATGCTAAGTCAGGACTACGTAGTGGATAGGGTAATACACTGAAATCTAATTTCACAGTTGCCCCTCAGGTGGCTCATGAAGTGTGAGTTACAATATTATCATGTTGCAATAAAATCTTTTGTGATTATGAACTCTGTTTTAATCACTGTTTCAAAGTTTTGAATTATGTGGTGTATTGCTCTGATTTGACACTGGTATCAAATTCAAGAAAATCCTTCTGAATAACACCATCTGTATACCCCAAAACCATAACTACTAGTTTTATTGCCAAAGCCTGAGGTTTATTTTTTCCCCCCACAGGTGAAGCTTTGTGATGATATTTCATGGACTTGATGCTTCATTTCTCGGTAATGATGAGCACATGTTTCATTGGCCACTTTTACTTCATAGCCTGACAAACTGGTGGTAAAGTTTAAGACTTGAAGCTTTCATCTCTGCAGTCAGCATATGAAGAAACCATTTTGCACAAATCTTCTGATACAGAAGATCATTAATGTAACTCACATCTTCCTGAGATATGCCAAGCTTGACCGCAACTTCCCTTTGGGTGACCCAATTGCCCTTAATCAGTTCATCAACTCTTCTCAGATTTAACTCACTGGTTTGTATCTCAGGTCAAACCTCTTCTGGTTCAACCTTTTTACATTTTTTGACCTAGCAACGCACACTACTCACATCATCGCAATTGTCACCATAAACAACCTGCATTCGAAAGTGAATTTCAACTGGAGGGACTCCGTGGCAGTCAGAAATGTCAATCCCAGTGTGTGGCTTAAAGTGCACTGATGAGTACTCACTGCAGACTTCCGTTTGAGAAATAATAGCAACACAACTTATTCTCACAATTTCCAAGTGAATGACTAGATGCTAAAGAATATATTAGAGCTTCTAGTTTGTCAGTTCTGCCATCTGTTGTAGGCAACTTATAACATTGAAGACATTACTTTTTATTCAACCCTCATACTTCCAAAAATAATTACAAAGAGGAGAGACTTATTACATCATTTTATTTGCATTACTTGTATGAAAAATATGTCTTTTTTTTAAAAAAAAAGCATGAAGCTCCCTAAAAGAATGGTGATTTCTAATTTTTTTTGCAACATTTGCTTATAGGTTGTTATTATAGCGACCCTCACCATTTTGTAAAATGGAAAACCTTTGTGTAAGGGCACTATCCATAAGGTTGTTGCTTCCATTAAAAAAATATCAATAAGGTCTTTGTAGTTATTGAATTCTTTACATTCTGATCCAACGTCAGAATACAGCATAATTGTAATTAAACAAATAAAAAGGTTATTGCGAATTTATTAATACACCTTCTAAACCCAATGACATAGCACAGATTTCCACAAGATTGTTGGAATGGGTATCATACAGGTTTCCCTAAAAAACTTTTCTTATAGATCAGCTTTACTCACAAGGAGATATGCACAAGAAATATATGTAAACTGAACAACTACTCACATCTTTGAGTGTAATAATGTTTGGATGCTGTCCATATCTCAGAAGAATCTCAATTTCTTCTGAAGGGTCTCTTTTGCTCTTATCAATTATCTAAGGGAGAAATGGAGAACAGAGAAAACTCAAAGAGAGGAAGTCTCATCTGTGCATTTGAAAGGAAAGCTATGCATAGATTATGTTAGGCTAAAATTAAACAGCAATCTATATTAATGAACAGGTTTTGGGAAACAGTTAAACAATAGCAGCCAGAGACAGAAAAAGAAATCATTTCCTGATTCTGACAATGAAGAGAAGCCAGGGGACTCACAACAACAAAAGGGCAGTTTTATATTGTCACTGGTGACGTTAGAATTAGATGCACCTGAGCTCCAGAGCCACTGAAAGCCTTGAGTGGAGCCTCAGAGTGGCCTTCCAAAATTGTAATTTACAATGTGACAAAAAAGGGGGAATTATCAAATGCAAGACTCTATTAATTTTATTTTACAGATTGAATTAGAACGTAAATGGAAAGACCGCTACTTTTGCCCTGAAATCCAATCAAGGTCTCATCAGATAACTTTTTAAGAGAAGGAACGTAAAGCATGCCCACCTATCTAGCTTGGCGAGATGGGCAGACACCCCCAGGGAGAGGCAGGATTGAAAACAACCCAAGGGCTGTAAAGGTAATGCGTAACAGTAGTGTGATATAGGCAAACTTCAGGTGCCTAGAACTGCATGCACTATTGCATTCTGGATTAGCTGCAACTCCTGGATGGCCTTCAAGAGCAGCATCATGTAGAGAGGACTGTAGTAATCCAATCAGCAAGTGACCAGGGTATGAATGACTATGAGCAAGAGTTATAGCCAGAGAATCGGTGCACAGGATGCATTTGTGAAAGGCCCCCTAGTCATGGCTACCATCTTTTCTTTGAGCCAGTCCTACAAGTCCAGGAGAACCTCCAAATTACATTCTAACTATGCCCAGGGAAAAGCTCCTTTATTATGGTTTGTATTGCCTCAGTTGAGTATGCAGTATTTGTATCTGAAAAGGAAATCATTGGGGCTCAAATTGTTGCCCTCTGCTTTAGAGTAAAACTGTCTGTAAATAGAATTCCACTAATTCTGCATTTTCATACCCTCCTCTTTATTATCCTTTTCTGTTAAGGCAGCAGGCTCAGTAATATGGCAGTAGCTGGAAGAAGTAGCAGAATTATGTAGGGAGAACATAATGTGAGTTACGGACATGGAAGTGTGTGTCAAAATCTGCAAGATGGTGGATGCAATTAAATAATAATTTTGTTGTCACATGTGCATCTATAAAAGGGACATGAGCTTCAGTTGTGAGGTCACACCAGCCATCTTAAAGATTTTGAGATGTGGATGCATCTTTGACATAGGAGCAGATCCTGTCCACTGTGACATAGTTTGTTTGCAAAGCGAAGTGCGTTAATGGCAGGACAAAATAATCTATAATTTCTGTGAATTATTCCATCTTTAATTAATTCATCTTCAAAGGTTTTTTCAGTACCAAGGAAAAATAGTTGGAATGTTTTGCTAATGAGAACTGCACAGTTTTGTTGTTTTTTCGTCTGATCAAAATGTCACATTAGTAAGTGCCCAAGTACACAAACATAATTACCTCCGAGGTGTCAGGAGGGCTGTGCATGCTTTACACTTTATATAAGCATTAGTTTATATAGTTGCATTAGTTTTTGTGAAACTTCTTAAAACAGCAACATGAGTTTTCAGTTATGTAGAAGATGGGCTGCTTTAATAATTAGCAGAGAGATGTTTTATTTGTGCTTGCATGAGTTTGAAGTATTTCTTTTACATTATTTTTGAAGTGTGTCCAACACTAATGATTAGCATTATTTTAGGGGAATTTGTAATTACTGTTTCAAGATGTCTTGAAGGAGAGAGATTACTGACTGAAGTTGTTTCTATGATTTTGAATTATCTTGAAGTTATGCTTGATTAACTTTGGTGATTCATTCACTGGACAGTAACATCATCCATAAAATTAGACTTATTATTTTAGAGAAAAAGAAGAAATAAACTAGTAATATTTGAAGCAATATGGCTTACTGTATAGAGTATATTCCTGATTCTGTCTACCATTAATTGGCAGCATTCACATATTTAACCTTCAACGAAATCATTGTTAGCGTTCAAAGTATGTGTATGCTGATGCATTTAATTAACTCAGTTAAACATTTTTCATTGGGTTGAACAAAACTGTGACGGTTTTGCAAGTCCTTCAATGTGGAAATACTATATGATGTCTTTTTTTGTTTTAGAAACTTTTAAAATGTCACCCAAATGAATGCAGAGTTTCCACAGTCAAAGTCTTAACAGGCAGAACGAGTTTGGTAGGCACAAGACTAATATTCATCTGTGATGAATCTTTTCAAGAGGAAAAAAAATGATACACAAAAATGAATGAGAAGATCTATGCAAAAATGCACATCAGGGGAAAACAAGAAGATGTATTCAAATTGTTCACTTATAAAAAATGTAGACAAAAATCTATAGAACAAATGGATATTTTTTAAAAAAAGTATTCATTCTTATCAACGTGCTTACAATATAAATATACAGAACACACAACATTTATAACTTGGAGCCATTTCTCCTTGTCTATTAAACATAACAATGTTTCTCTGTATAAGAGAGAGGATAGCAACAAACACATTTTTGGCATGTGTTCAAGGAAATTCTTGTTATTATTTATTCAAATATTTCAGGAGCAGGCTTAGGAAATGTTAAGTGTTGTGGTTCGGTATGAAACCTGCCAGTTCAAACTGGTTGTTTTATCTCATGACAAAATAATAAATTTAAATAATGGTTGTATGTTAGTCTTAAAGGCAGAAGTACATTTGCTAGCACAGCAGATCATAGCTGTAGAAGTATGGGGAGAAAGATGAAATGGGAAAGGATGATAATTTATTCTGAGGCTCCTTTCATGTAATATAAGTAAGCCTCTCTCCCCCTGTCCCCCACCCCAGTTCCTAGAATTATTCTAGTTACATGAATGATGGAAAACATCAGCCAGGATTTGACAAGTTCTCTGCATTTGTTGTATTCCATCTGTTATACTGTTCAAAGAAGCATGCTACCAGCATATACTAGCAAAAGAAGAAATCAGCAGCCAGTTGTAACATGAGAATTTGTTCTCCTGTTTGTCCATATGACTATGACTATAGTAAGCCTTCCCCAACCTGTTGTAAAATCCCTCCAGCATTTATGCACAATTATACAGACATTTCATCTCATTTACTGTATATCCACTCATTCATTCTCTCTTACACAAGTGACTTTGTCTCCATCTAGAACAGCATGTAGGCTTCAAAAAGCCTAATTCCCATGAGTGGATTTCAGGTGGCACAGAATACTTGGGGGGGGGATTGTAATCTTTTATATCCCAACTGTTAGCTCACTTCCCAAATTATTCCATAAGTAAAATCAAGTTTGGAAAAATGTCCCTATTTACTATAATGGGAAACATTTTAATCAAAAGTGCTTGGTGTCAGGATTCAGAAAAGTGAATCCTGTGCCCTTGGGTAATTAATAACTCTTCCAAGGAAAGGCAACTTCTCCAAGTTCATTCCTATTTTATTTTGTTAATTAGTTGCAGACAATTATTTTTTTGCAAGCATATAAACGGGGAGTTTCTCATAGGCACTTTTATCACTCTTTCAGCACTTCCCAAACCCTCAGAAACAGTCTTGCAACAGTTCATTATTAGTTTTAACTCCAGACATTGCAAAAATGAAACTACCACACTAAACCAATGCTCTCCCCAGCTGACAAATAAGGAAAAAATCACATCTGGCCATCAAACAGTGCTCTGGCCTCCTCCCTTTTCTTGCCCTATGACTTTTAGACAAGGAAAAAAGAAAAACAAAAATGCAGATCACTGGCTGCAAAGCTCTGGGCAAGGACACTGGTATGCCACAGTGGCTGAAGTGGCAAAGGAGCCAGAGTGTCAAGACTTCCCACCCATGGAAAATCAGCCACACCACAGACTGCGTGGAAATCTAATTCCAAAGATAAGAAAACAAAACAAAAGTGATTTGAACTGGGCTGAAATTGAGCTAGAAGAAAACTGGTGTAGCTGATATAGGGGCATTTAACTAATCTGAAAACAATTCAATAATCCCAAGTAGAAGTGCCCTTGGTTATGTCACACAAAAGCTAATGATGTTTGTAGGGACAACAAAGCAGCAAAGACAAATCCTTTATTTCTTCTCAGCCTTATAAATTTTACATTTACATTTTACATTTACACACACACATATTTTTAAAAAAATAACAAACGAGCAAAAATAAAGGACTCTCAGAACATCCACTGCTTCTGTTGTAAACATCGGTCTGGCTGGCTTCCTTTAGTGAACCAGCAGAAGTAAACAAATATTTAGGAAAGAAACATTTATGGCTACAAAACCATCAGAACAATTCTCAGCATATCTCTCTCATGCTTTCAACAAGAGCTTTAAAGCACAGTGTTGGACAGCCAACTGTGTTTTTACATCTCCAAATCTAAATATTTCATGAGTCTTTAAATTAGATTTTATTTATTTATCAATTTCATATGGCTGCCCATCTCACAAGTAATGACATTCAACATGAATGTCATTACTGTATAATCTAGTTCAAATCAAAAAGAGAGTTGTATCAAAGAATAAAGCCAAAGTTGGATTATGTTCAATTACTTATTAAAATACCCTGAAGATCTGTATTATTCAAAATGGCCTGATCTGCCCTGGAATTTTTCATACTTGCAGAACTACTGGGGGAAATGAAATGGCAATGACTCAGTTTAGAAGATCATGTTGGAGTCGTGGCCAGGGGGGCATTTGCACAGCTTTGCCTGGTGTGCCTGTTGCGACCCTATCTGGACCGAGATGCTTTATGTACGGTCACTCATGTGCTCGTCACCTCCCGGGTAGATTACTGCAATGCTCTCTACATGGGGCTGCCCTTGAAGACCACCCGGAGGCTTCAGCTGGTGCAGAATGTGGCCGCGCGGGTTGTGATGGGAGCATCCCGATACTCCCATATTACACTCCTATTGCGTGAGCTGCATTGGCTACCGGTTGCCCTCCAGGTGAGATTCAAGGTGCTGGTTCTTACCTATAAAGCCCTACATGGCTTAGGCCCGGGATATTTGCAGGACGATCTGCTGCTAGGAACGTTTTCCCATCACCCTGTGCGCTCACACAGAGAGGGCCTCCTCAGAGTGCCGTCGGCCAGACAATGTCAGCTGGCGACCCCCAGGAGGGCCTTCTCTGTTGGGGCACCTGCTTGGTGGAATCAACTCCCCTGGGAGCTCTGGATGGCCCCAGACCTTCGGTCCTTTCGCCGTGACCTTAAGACATATCTTTTCCAACAGGCCGACCTGGACTGATGATAATGGGGTTTTTAATTATGATTTTATTTATTTATTTATTTATTTGGATTTATATACCGCCCTTTCCCGAAGGACTCAGGGTGGTTCACAGGGTATTTAAAACAAAATCAATACAAAAGTTAAAAACAATTAAAAAAGATTAAATCAATCCCTGAAAAAAAAATAAAAACCCCAATTAAAATTAAAATTCTCAGCCTGGGCCAGAGAGCTCGAAGAGCCAGGTCTTCAGGTCCCGGCGAAATGAACGGAGGTCGGGGGCAGTCCTAAGCTCCACGGGCTTAAATGTTTTTAAATGTTTTTATTGGTTTTAGTGGGACTTTGACACAATTTAATTCTTTTTTAATATTTGTATTTATTTGTATTTTATTGTTGTTAGCCACCCTGAGTCCTTCGGGAGATAGGGTGGCATACAAGTCTCATTATAAATAAATATAAATAAATAAATTTGAAAAGAAGCAAACTTTCAAACTCCAAAGATAAATTTGATGGATTTCCTGAGATTGGATCCAAATAGCCATGTGGCTAGGACCAGATTTTGTTCTCTTTTGATACTGTACTTTATGTCAAAGTTAACATGAAATGCAAGAGATTTTTTTTTAAATGGCATAATATGACAAATAAATTGTGATTGCTTGAGATTGATAGAAAAAAAAGCAATGCTCCATTCACATATAGATTTCCCTCATGGGTTGACTTACATTTTACAGTCGAAACTCTCCTTCATACTGGCTGGCTCCCATAACTTCTTGCCCTGCTGCATCAAGGCAGCAAAACCTCTACTAGTTGCCCTTGCCAAATGATCACCAGACATACCACAGTGATTCCTTACCTTTACTGCAAACTCTGCTTCTGTAGCTTTGTGAATACACCTCTTGCAAACAGAGTATGAGCCAATTCCGATGTCTTCCTGGATTTCATATCCATCTGTAAAGTGAATATTGTTCCCATGTAACTGCTATAGAGGGAAACAAAACAACAGCATTAAAGGACAAGTCTTATGATGGACTCCATCAGAAGACTCTCCAGCACTAGCAATTCAGAGAGGATTGATTAACACAGAGAAACAGCTAATTAAACAAGTGCTGCCTTAATTCTGTCCAATTGATCTTACAATCCTTAGCATGCTAGGCTTTCTTTTACGTAAACCCAACTAAGTAAAGCTACAGCAATATTAGTTTAAAAATACAACACAGTTGATCCAAAAATAAACATCCCATTAAAGTTAAACGGCCTTTAAAATGAGCTCAACTGCTGATGAGTTAATGCAAATGTCTCTCTGTAGTTTTCTTGGCAAACAACCTGAAACTTATTTGCCATCGGTTTTGGGGTGGTTTTTAAAATCTCTATGCTAGTCAACGACACTTTCCTGATCTCTAAAGATAGAAGCTGCCATCTGGCTGAGCTGGTGTGAAAACAGCAAACTATGATTTTTAAGGAAAGGAGTTAAATAAATAAAAAAGTAATTTCCCATCCTCAGTGCATTTATTATTTTGTATTTATTCACTGACTGGCAATGGCTGTTCAGGCTATATTCCCTGGGGATTTTTCAGCTCTCCTTGGAAATGTAGTGGATGATGAAGATGATTTATATCTTGTCTTTCTGCCAACGTGACATTCAGAGAAACTCGTCTGGGAAATTCTGCATGCAAAGGGTATCCTCTACCGCTGAAAATAAACCTTCTCATATTAGCTTTCATTGCTAATATGAGTTTTTGGTTGTTGACCTTTGTTGTATTTTGCAAGCTGGGACTGGAGAGGAAAGACACAATAAGTTACTGCTGATACCTCACGAAAAGATGGTGGAAGCAATTTATTTAAGGTATTGTGACACTTTGTGAAAAAATGGTTGAAAATGGGAACTAAGTCTTTCCATGAAATAACTGAAACTATTTACACAATGGTGTTAGTCATCACATCACTGGTCATACTGGTGGGTAATTTTATGTCAGAACAATTTCCCTTCAGTGGGTATAGCTCATATTCAGCTCTTAATTAGGGTAACACTTTCTGGTACTGAAATAGGGAAATTCTCTTTTCCACATTACAAAATAGTTCATGCTGGAAAAAATGAGAAATTGACACATGTACTGTACATTATATTGCTATTCTTAATTACTTAGATAGCACTGATATTATTAGCATTTTATATTTTAGGTGTCATCATTTCTTATGCTCCGAGAATATAATTGTAGTGGATTAGGGGAGCTCAAAATTTTGAGTGCCGGCAGGCAGGTGTCTTGCTCGGTTGTGGCTTGGGGGGCACTTTTTTTAGTGCCATTGTAACTTCAAACAGTCACTAAGCGAACTGTTGTAAGTCGAGGACTACCTGTACTTCATCTTTTTTTTTGGTCATCAGGTTTTTGACACCTTGCTAGGCGACTGGTGGTACTTGGATGTTGCCATATCCTAAAAGTGGTACAATGGGTGAAAAGGTTGAAAAGCCCTGACCTAGAAAAACCTGGAAGTTACATGTTTAATAGGTTTGTGAGAATATTCTTTTAAGTAGCAGTTTATTCTATCTGGGATAATTTCAAGTCTGGTTCTGTTCTCTCCCCCCCCCCCCCGTTTCTTTCTGTTTTCTCAGTCTAATTACATAGTAGTGTTATCTTTGGTTTGAAACTAAATGGCAATGATACTGTTCTTTCAAATCCTTACGTTGCGGCTGTCATGAAGAAAAAAAAATTTCTTTTCTTTATTCTTACTTAATTTATAATCAATCACGTCGTACTCCAAAAAGTGCTTGGGCTTAGCAAGCCCAATTAAAAGATAAAACTGGAACTATTTATTTTAAAGCCTTGCCCTACAAGGGGCATCTCCTGCTCTACCCATCCAGATTTCAGAAAATGGGAGTCAGCTCATTCAACTACTCGCCAGGAAGAATCTTTCACCTGGATTAAACAGCCACACCTGGACAAATGAGGCAAAGAAGATCCCAGGGAGGATTCTAGCAAGTTGGAGGGAGGGGGCTAATAACACACCTTCCCCATCTTTCTCACTGCTACCACCTTAAATTATAAGTACTTAAATTATAAGACATTATTTAGTAATAGAAGATTATTGTAATTATTATCCCATTTTTTTTATGTAGAAAGCTCTCAAAGAAGCTAGCATAGTTAAAAACAGATACTGAAGAACACTTTCAACCAATTCAAGTGACTAAAAGCCTTGAATTAATTTCTAGAAATAGAAAGAGTAATTGTATTTGACTTAATGCTCAGAGAAAAAAGCACAAGTAGTGGCAATGTGTGTGTTTTGCTACAGCAGGAGAAAGCAATGAGTTTTACTACAAATCCCCCAATCTGCTGCCATTACTACCTGTGGCTGTCTAAAATGTCTGGAGGATACTAAACGTTGCACAAGCAAAAGAAACAGCAGGACAAGCACAAATTATATTTAGGGTAATAAAGTCATGATGAACTATGAAAGTGCTTGTTTGTGTGTCCCTGCTTGTATAAGCAGAACTAAAGGACTAAATCTGACATCTTTTGTAAATGGGGTTTCCACAAGCTATAGAATTTTGAACTACTACAATAAAACCTAAATTTAATAGATTCTATTTAGCAGATTTTACAGTAGAAGCAATGAATATTTCTACTATTACCTGAAATAGTGGACATTTGGATAATAAAAGAATTTGCTCACAAATAAACAGCCAAATTAAGAAATCCTATAAGATGGTGATGATAGCAACAAATGATTATGACTTATTAAATTTATATCACATCTTTCCTCCAGGAATTCAAAGTGAGATTCATAAGCTTCCAGTGTTAGTCCACAACAAGCCTATGAGGTAGAGTGAATTAAGAAAAAATGACTAGCTCAAAGTCACCCCAGCTTTGAATCTATTTTAGACAGGCAAATTTCTCCAATCCTAGCTGTTTTTCTTAATGTTTTTTATGCTACAGTAACACATCTAGGGACGCGGTGGCTCAGTGGGTTAGGACGCTGAGCTTGTCAATCTGAAGGTCGGCAGTTTGGCGGGTCAAATCCTGAGTGCCGCATAACAGAGTGAACGCCTGTTACTCGTCCCAGCTTCTGCCAACCTAGCAGTTCGAAAGCACGTAAAAATGCAAGTAGGGACCACTACGGTGGGAAGGTAACAGCGTTCCGTGTGCCTTTGGCATCTAGTCATGCCGGCCACATGACCACGGAGACGTCCTCGGACAAGCGCTGGCTCTTTGGCTTTGAAACAGAGATGAGCACCGGCCCCTAGAGTTGGAAATGACTAGCACGCATGTGCGGTGGAACCTTTACCGTTACCTAACACATCTAGATGAAGTGAAAGAGGTATAGCAACTATACAGCCAAGTTCATACCTGGACAATTGGATGAACTGTGACTTTATGTGGTTCTTGCTGTACAGGTTCCTGCCCCAAATTGGATGCCACAAAGCTGAATCCTCTGAAGAGATGATGAGCATTGGCACTTGGAGGGACACCTGGGGAATCTGAAGAGGAGATGAGAGATGACTCAAGGGACAGGAGATTCCAACCATTTCTCCAGTATTATTTTCCCTAGCAATGTTATAAAAGGAGCAGTTTGAAGACTAGAATCCAGCCATGCTATTTTCAACATGGAGACATGCATCCTTCTCTATTTGCTTCAACGTAAAGCTGCATCACAATTTCCAGAGTGAAAACTCTGAATGTACTGAGACCAGCTGTTAAAAAGGAGAATTAAGAGGAACCAAGTGACTTTCTGCCAAAAGCCTTTAAAGCAAGGACGTCCAATCTTGGCAACTTTTAAGACTTGTGGACTTCACCTCCCATGCTGGCTGGGGAATTCTAGGAGTTGAAGTCCACAAGTCTTGAAGTTGCCAAGATTGGACGCCCCTGCTTTAAACTATTTAGATGCCAGAAAAACAGGCTACCCATAATTTTCTTTTCTTTTTTTACCAGCGAACTGCACAACTGCTTGTACAATTCTTTGCATGCAATGCTTCGTCCATCTGAGGATTTGTGGGAGTGCAGAATTTAAATGCCAAAGCATTTTCCAGTAGGTTATACACAAAAGAATTAATGGGAAGAAACTGTGTAGTAATACAGAACCCTAGAGAGTGTGGAGAGTCCTTCCAGAAGGACCACTCCAAGCGCTATCCAGAAACACTAGGAAGAAATTGTGGAAAACACTATACAGTAGTAATTCTAATTCTCTTATTCAGCCGCACCATAAAATCCCAACAGTGAGTCTAGGTGAGTACAAGGTTAACAGATTCTTTTGGAAGCGACAGCAAATTTGAAAGTATAATGGTAACTCCCCAGACTCATAACGATCACTTACAAAGGATTAGTAGTGTGTTGTTTCTACCCATCCTATCCAGTGAGGCAAAAGGGGCATGTTCTGGGTTCTGCCTGCCAAGGAGTATCAAGCTGACTGCTGAGGACGGTAGCCTTTTCTATTGTGGCATCTGCCCTCTGGAATCTCATCCTTCTGGAGATGGAATTGGCTTTGTGCCTTTTGGCCTTCTGGCAAGCTCTGGAGACAGGTTTCTGTGCCTGAGCTTGGGGCCACGGTGCATGAGGGAGGCTGTCTCCTGCTTATATGGATTGCTGTTTATGCTTTATCCACTGCTGTGGGTCTTACGTTTTTAAACATTTTTATTATTCGCAAGTTGTAAGACATCCAGAGGTAAAATCAACCCACTCATTTGAGATAACTGGTTTTATGGATGGATGGATGGATGGATGGATGGATGGACGGGAAGGAAGGAAGGAAGGAAGGAAGGAAGGAAGGAAGGAAGGAAGGAAGGAAGGAAGGAAGGGAAGGAGGGAGGGAGGGAGGGAGGGAAGGAAGGAGGGAGGGAAGTAATCTTTAAATTGGAGATATATTTTGGCTAGTTTTGGTTGATATATTTTTTAAAACAAATGAAAAATTAATGGCAAATCTACTGCTATGATTCCTTGGTAAGTACCTGTTGGGGTCCTTGAGGTGAATTCAGGATCAAAGTGGAAAGTGTCATCTGGCCGACCAACTGCAGGTTTAAATGGTGGTTTGATTTCTCTTCTGTACAGTTTCTATATAAGAGCAAAGCAAGACAGAGGTTAGTTCTCTTGCCATAAGGGACCTTTGAGTTAGAAAACAGCTGTGAGCCAAATAATTAATAAGCAATAAATTAAATTGAAATAAATCAATTAAAATAATAGTTTTTACTGCAGAAAGCTGCTTGAAGGAACAGCTAATCAAGAAAAGTGCTTCCTATGCTCGCCACATTCTGATTTGGGGAAATATATTTCATGTTTAATACAGGGGAAGGGAGAAATTGACGTTTTATGCTTAGCAGCATCGCACAAGAGAAAGTACAAAGATGCAATATTTTCCCCACTTAGGCTAAGTTTCCATGACAATCAACTAGACTTATTTTCCTTGTGGCAAGATAGGACTGTGCTTTTCAGAAGTTTTAACTGTACATTAAAATCTATCTGCGCGTTTGAAAGTATTTGAAAAACAGTAGCCTGGTTTTTATTGGTATAGTTCATTCATTACAGGGGAGAGGGAAGCAGTTCCACAGAAGCAAAACGTGCTCAGCATATTTTGCCTTTAGTGACATTTTCACAGGCTGTAATTTGAAAATGACAGTGCAGATGCTTAGTATCAACTACTGTAATAAAGTAATGCATTCATTACCTGACATAAATGTGAATCAGTAGGTTTGGTCTCTGGTTTTTAAACATATAATCCCATTGTTCAGACTTATGAATCCTAATTCAAAGATCAGCCTATTCTGTTGTATTCATCACTTTGAGCTGAATACATATTGATGTATTTATGAAAAGCATCTGGAAGCTGCAGTTGGTGCAAAATGTAGTGGCCTGCATGGTTTGGTGCAGTCCTTGGTGTGCACATGCATCACCTCTCCTGCGGGAGCTACATTGGTTGCCTATTTGCTTCTGGGTGCAATTCAAAGTGCTGGTTGTCACCTTCAAAGCCCTTCCTGGCTTGGGCCCAAGTTATCTGAAGGACCGTCTCTTGCCAGTCACATCTACAAGACCCACTAGAATGGGAAGACAAAGAATCTTACGGGTCCCGACTCCTAAAGAGATACATCTGGCGGGATCCAGAAGAAGGGCCTTCTCCATGGTGACACCCTCTCTCTCTGGAACATCATCCCTGCAGAAATTAGACTGCCCTCCATTCTGACACTCTTTTAGAAGGCCCTGAAGACGTGGTTCTGCCAGCGGGCCTGGGGAATCCAGAGTGGGATGGAGCCCATTAAATGGCTGGTATGAGTGTGTGTTGACGCCGGGGTGAGGGAGTGGGGAATTATTTTTTATTATTTTTACCTCTTTTATATTGTGTTTTTATTTCCTGTAAGCTGCCTTGAGTCATGAGTAGGCAGCAATATAAATTTTTCAAATAAATAAATAAATAAATAAATAAATAAATAAATAAATAAATAAATAAATAAATAAATAAATAAATAAATAAAAATTATATAAAAATATATAGAGATGGTAAATATATAGATGGTAAAATATGCTATTTATAAAGGACTTTGCACACTGATATGTCCAATACAAATTGTATATTACATTAACTGAGAGAACTGTTTTGCAAGGAAGATGAAGCATTACATTGGAAGTTATCTTTGAATATCTGAGAATTCAGCATTTACTAATTTGGTTTTCTTCTTGAAACCAGAACTACGTATTATCAGGGTTTTCAACTGTATGAAGACGTCTTTGAAGAAGCTTATTCAGATGTGGTTATCTACAGCAAGGATATATCAGATACATGTTAAAATAACGATAATAAAACTTTAAAAAAAAATAAAAACAATTTTTAAGCGGCAGAAGAAGAAATAGTCTTAGTTTTCCCTAAGGTTTTCACAACTGTTTTATTAGCTTTGACAAATAGATTTATTTGGATAGCGTTTGAAATGCTGCCTTCACGGACATATTTCCTTACAAAGTCTTTATTTTTTGTTTTAAGCGTCCAACATCTTTGCTCAGGAGTCCACTGCAAGTTTCAGGGGCTATTAGCATTTGCTGTGCTGTGATTTGAATGAAACACTAGAAAAAAATAAGGAAATCCCTAAGAATCACATACTGAGCAATATCCTTCCTCATGAAGTCAAGAACACCTCATGTAACTCAACTTTAGCTTTACATATAAGCAGAACTTGAGAGACTGTCACATCAACAGCCTTGGTATGCACCTGGTAATCATCCTGAAAGGAAATTCATTTTAATTAAATCAAAGAGTATATAGTCATTTCCTGTCCTGAATGCCCATGATGGAAATGAATGAGAACAGCAAGGTTGCACCTGTTGGTCCTATACATGAGAAGGGTACATTGAACTCGAGGCATCTATTTCTATGGAAACAGATCCTATGCTTGCAATCTTTACCTTCCATTTTTGCAAGCTATTCTGGAGAGGCAGTTCCTTTGCACACATCCTAAAACAGGATACGGAACCTGAAATCCAAGCAGCAGCACATCCTTATGCTACCAATAGAAGAGAACGTACGTACCTCAGGGCTGAAGTGTGCATCTTTAGTGCTCTCTGAGCTTGGTTGTTTGCTTGTTTTCTGTTATATACAACAGTTTGCCCTGTCAGTATTGGTGGGAGTGTGGTTTCCCCTTGTTAATTCCTTGATTAGGGTGTTGTTTACTTCTTGATTATTTGTCTGATTTGGTAATTCTTTGATTAGGACATTGGTACTGCTTAATTGTCTGGTGTTCATCCTGGTGTTTATTCCTGCTGGGTACCCATTGCTAGTCAGGAGTTGTTCTGGTCTTTTTGTTTCCTTTTTCATTTTTTATTGACTCTTTTGAATGGGGTGTCAATATTACATGTCTATTGATGGTTGATGAACTCCATCCTCAACACCCTCACCAACAGTGACAGGACAAGCTGTTGTATATAAATAAAGAGCAAACCCTACTCCCTTCTAACACTGAAGATATTATCTAGTCAGGTAACAAAACATCAGCAAGCAACAACAAAGCTCAGAGAGCACCGAGGACCCCACACCCTTATGCTCTCTTCCCCCCCCCCCATGTATTCATTCCCATCCTGTTTAATTGCAGCTGCCTGCAATTAGTGCAGGTTCGCATCCCACCAGGCTCAAGGTTGACTCAGCCTTCCATCCTTCCGAGGTAAGTAAAATGAGGACCCAGATTGTTGGGGGCAATAAGCTGACTTTGTAATAATGCCGCTTGGGGTGTGTGGAAAGCCCTAACAAGCAGGCATATACATAGAATGAAGGCTACTGCTAAGCTTGTAAGCCGCCCTGAGTCTTCGGAGAAGGGCGGGATATAAATGTAATAAAAATAAATAAATAAAAAATAAATGTGTGCATTCTCCTAATGACATCTATGAACACTGGGCTGATCTTCAGGTGCCTTCCAGAAATAGAAAGATAGTGAGTCATAGCAATTAAAATATGCTTAATATAATAAAGGATTTTCATGAACAATACTCTTGCCACAAACAGCTGGACAAAACCTCCATTCCTCCTTAAAATCTTTGTACCAGATGCAGCAAAAGCCAGGGTTTTATTAAATATTAGGGTTGTACAGTGCTTCAGATTCTGTCTTTGGACCATACACATCACATCAGCTGTGCCATTTCTGCTGCCTTGCAATCCCAGGAAAAGATACAGTTGCTTTAAAGTGCTGTAGAAGTCCTTTGCACCTTCAAGCACCTTGGGGAGATTGAAACCAAAGTCCAGCACAGCCTTATGGAATTGAATAATTCATATCCTATGCTGGAGCCTGAGATCCTAAGGAAAAAATGGAAAGTTAAAGGCTATAGTGAAAGTGCTGTGGGTAGATGATGCCATCTGTGGGACAGTATCTATCACCTCTGCAGTCTCCACCACAAAGTCTTCTGGCTTGTTTGCTTTGTTCCTTCTGTAACTTCCATAAAGGACTGTGGCATAATTATACGCTCATGGAGTTTTGAGCTGAATTGCAATTAAGTAGTGCCACCTGGCTTTCTGAGTTACTTGAATTCTGCAAATATGGCAGGAATGCCCAAGACCTGTCTCCCTTTGTGCCAGCCTGGTGTCAATGGGTCAGTGCCAGCACACCCTAACTAATAAGCTCTAGTGGAATATTGGAGGATGCTGTGAGCAGATCTCAGTACCCATTTCACAAATATAATGGGGATTATATAAAGGGTTCTGGTGTAATATGAACACAAGATTACTCAATTAAACACTGTCAAAACGTTACTTGTTTCATTACAGGAAAGAATGCATGTTTTGCTTTTTAAACACGAATTGTCTAATTAGTTGGCTATAGCACAGGATTATTTTAATTCTCAAACAATGTCTCAATTACTGTATGTTTCTTAGAATAATAGAAATACTACAATACGATGAGGGCAATTAAAAAGCTACTGCTTTTCTTTTAACCATTTCATGAAAATGTGTTTAATACTTTGGGACTTATCCAATAGTGACCGTAAGGAAAATTTTCTCCTCAATCAAAAATATCATTATTCATATCTTGACTCTTTAGGATTGACTCATACCAAATTTTGTGAGGGACTGATCAATGCATATAAAGCTTCTGATTAAGGCATAAGGTCATATCTGACCTTTTCCATAACAACAGTGACCAGGACAAACCAAGCACTTTCATTGGCTCCATTTCTTCTCTATTAATCCTTTTCTTTTTCTATTCATGAAGAAGAGCTGTCTTTTTAGCAGCTGGAAACATCATTATAAGAAGGCTAGAGCTAGTTTCAGAACTCATGCTGGTACATATTCTAAAAACTATAAAGTCATGTGATTGTCTTCTTTTTAAATGCATTATTAAAACTGTATTGAAACACTTTTCTTCAAAGAGGTGTTACCTAAATGAAGACAGAAGGAAAATCTTATGTTGCAAATACAACCAGGCTGGAATATTCATATTAGAACTTTATTCACCATCAATCTGGATGGATTCCAGAGAGACTGAGTTTTAAATTATATGCTGAATTATGTGAAAACAAGCCTCTCTGATTTTACAGTTTTTTTCTCCCTTTAGGATCAGTGTATGATCATCTCTCTCCCCCCCACCCCCACCCATAGAAGACTAGAAAATAATCATATTCTATTTAATTAAATCTAAAGTGCACAGACTGTAATTTGGGATCACATAGGACCTTGCCAAATCCTTGGATACACTCTTTAGAGACTTCTAAATTAATTACCAAATTATAATTGTTAATGTGAGAGAAAGGGAAAATATTAAATACCTGCCTAGTAATCATATTAACTATATCCAATATCAACTAAGTTTACAAGGTTGAGCATCTCTGAATGAAATCTAAAGAACATATTTATTTTAGATGCCAACCTTGGCCATGGATGATATCAACTATATTAAATGGTGATATATTACCTCTGTTATGCGTAATACGACAGCATAGTTTTCAGCTGAACTTCACATATATATCCAAAATATCAAATGGGATGATTAATTGTAAAGGGGTTTGCGTAGCATGATGCTGCTTTGCTTCCTACTACATTTCTATCAAGATTTGTTAAGGTTCAATTACAAAGTAGTTAGATTGAACAGCTGAGTCATTCTGATGTGTTGAACTGAATACATTCCCTTCGATTAAGTGATGAGACGAACTTTTGCGCAAGCATGAACAGACTTTTAAAGGAATCAATAATTTGAACAGATTTAGAAAATCAGATTGTGGGCCATTCATACGTCCTAATTTTGATGCCTCTGCCCTTAGTATTATGGATTCTAGGCTCTTGTACCAAATTTTCCTCCAGCAAGGAAATAAAATCAGGCAATTTGGATCAGACAACAGCATTGGTGTAAGTTTATTGGATGGAAGAAGTACATTTAGAGAAAAGAAAGTGGCACAAAGAAGGGGGCATGCCTACTTTTATATCCAGCCCTGCCACTGCTGATTATTAAGTCTCAGAAGATTATACCTTGCAAGGAAACTCAGTTTTCAATTTTTTTAAAGTTTATTATTATTATTATTCTGGCCTAAAGGCATTCACATTTTGCAGTCTCATGCTACTCACTTTATATCCATCATATATTCCATGGCATTATACCAGTAGTACAGTGTGTACTTTTGTATAAGGTGTCTCAAAGACAGCCAGCCTCTAGTGATCAGGAGCCTATCTGACCTTATGAAACCATATAGCAGACATTCATAAAATGACCTCCAAAGTTTGGGGAGGTGTACAAAGAAAACTGTCTGTGTCTTCCTACAGTGCCTTGTCTTTTTCCTTCCACGCAGAACTCTAAGAAAAATACAGAACAGCTGTCCAGGGTCTTCAAATTGTTTGCACCATTGATATTCTTCCAGCCACAAAGAGCCATAGCCTTTCAAAAACTTGTGGTATAAAAGCAATGGCAGTCTCTGGTGATCCTACTGAGTAGGTGCTCCAATGAGAAATCCTTAGCAGGGATCGCTAGATAGGGACAGAACCAGGATATGGTTGCCTATGACTATCAGGCCTGGATTACATACTGTTGCCCTTTCATTAGCTCCATAGTTGACCCAGACTATAAGTTGTTTCCTGCCATTTAATGATGCTTGTTTAGAAAGCCATGTGTTCTCAGCCTTCTTGGTTACCATTTAGCAACAGAATCCCTCTTTTGTATTCTTCACTGTATCACCAAACGGCTTTAGTGGGGTCCCTGAATAACATCCCTAGCTCTGTGCTCTCCAGATGGATAGGATTTCAATCTATCTGAATGTCCTGCAGGCTGGAAATTTGGAGTCTGACATATCCAGAGCAGAGGTCTCCAAACTTGGCAACTCTAAGACTTGTGGACTTCAGCTTCCAGAATTCCTCAGTCAGCCATGTTCAGCCATTTCCCCATGCTGGCTGGGGCATTCTGGGAGCTGAAGTCCACAAGTCTTAAAGTTGCCAAGTTTGGAGACCCTTGATCTAGAGGACATCAAATTATACCCAGAAAAGATTTTTGCTGCTGCTAAATTGCATAGGGTACTTAGAATGGGGAAACATTGTTTAGAATACTGGATTTGGCTGCCATTTGCTAGGAGAACTTTTAAATTAACTGTGTGATTGATTAATCACATTGTACAATAGATCACTTGGGTAAACTACTTACATTCCAGTCAATGGTGGCAAAAAAGGGATGACGTTTAATTTCTTCAACTCCATCAAGGCCTGCACCTGCCAAGGAATTGAAAAGAAGACACAGAGGGCACAAGGTTTTTTTCTGAGTTTGTCTTTTATAACTCCCCATCAAGAGATGTAGAGTGGCAAAAACAAGAGGGCAGAGACTTTGGGAATGTTGAAATTGTTGAATTATTGTTAATTGTTGCATTGAATTACAGAATTGTTGCATTGCATTACAGTTAATTTTCTTCAAATAGTAAAGCAAAATATTATAATTGAATTACTGATTGTCTGCTTAGTTAGAATATGAGAATATATTAATATATTGATATAGACAAAAAAGATAACATGTAAATTAAGGGTGGGACTAGTTCTATTGAGAGCCTAGTTCAAATCCACATATCAAGTTACAAAGCTCAGTGGATAAAGAGTTTAAGCCATCTCATAGCACATTCTGCATTTACAGTAAATGAATAAAATGGAGTGGGACTAAAGTGCACCAATGTGCAAAGCCTTGCCCTCCTCCAAGTACAAATAACTCATTTGCTTAATACATAAACCAATATGTATCTAATCCCCATTTTAATATTCAAGCTATTAAAATACTCAAGAGCAAATTTAATTTTAGACTCTCCAAAAGCCAAATTAAAATAGCTCCATAGTTTTAAAATGTTTAAAGTTTGTTTAACAGAATTGCATCTGCATTGTAATTGCTTCTTTTGTAGTTTATAGAGCATTGAAGACATTTCCTTCAGTACAGTACAGGAAATTTGCATAATTCCAGATGTGCATTAGAATCCCCATAATTCTCAGATTGGGCATTTCTGCCTTTTTCTGAGCAGAAGAAAAGTCTGAAGAACTTCAGTCTCTTCCAATCTATTTATGCCTCTCTTCTTCACTTCAGCTTGTTTAATTCCTTTGATTCAGCATTTTTTTTAAACAACAGGTACTCAAAAATCATTAAGCAACTTGGATTTAACTGAGCCATATATTTAATTGGAGCATTCGTTATCCTAATGGAGAAGAGTACCTAGAAGAAGGATTATTCAGCAGTTTAGAGGATGAACATTTTGTTCAAGCAATTTCCATTTTCCGGAGTGGCATTTAAAAGATACTGCAATGGAGAATCAAAGCAGTTGTTTGGAAGCGTATTGTGTTTTTCATAATACTGTCCTTTTGCTTCTGAACACCTATAATTTTCTGGAGAAGAGTCTGCTTGGTTAAAAGCCTATCAATAAGTGGCTGTGTAGACTATGTCTAGCTACTAGACAAAAGAGGTTCTCTATGTTTGTTTGTCTGGTGCTCAAAAATGGCTTCCCTGCTGGTGAGAGATCATTGAACACATAGAACCTATTGGTTGCATCTTGAGTGTGGCTGTCTGTCTCTTGCACAAAGACGAAGACTTAAAAGTTGAGGGAGACCTGAGGTTGTTATTTATTTATTAAATTTATATTTTGCCCATTTCCCTCTGGGGAGTGACTCTGGAGAGCATCTTTGTTGTTTTTAGCCTTTGAATAATTAAACAAGCTGAGGAAAAAAGCAACAAGTGAAAGAATTTCATGTGTGCTGAAATCTTTCAACTGGATTACCCTTCTAAAGTTGCTTGGCCTCCATTCACGTAATCCTCAGCAAGCCTGGCCATAAGAATGACCAACTGGCATGGTTTTTCTTACCATCACAAAGATATTTTTTTAATTTACAAATTTATTTAAATATATATGTTTATTTTAATTTAATTTACAATTTTAAATTAAGCTTTGGGAAATAAAACTCCTTTTAGAACAAGTCTGACAGACTTTGTCTCCAAAAGCTCTCATCTGGTACCCATGAAGTCTTCTGTGTCCTACAATAAGTTCTTTCCATAGAAACAGTTTGCCTGCCCCTCCTGATTTTATAGTAAATGTAAAGAATGTAAAGCGAGCATACTGCAAATCAAAGCACTAGCTTCCATTTTCATACTTATTTTCAAGAATATCTTTGGGCTTCAAATGGGTTCTGCAAGCTTTCTTAGAATACACGAAGGAACAGAAAAAGTCAAATACTTACTAGGAAAAGGACTGCTTGGCCAAAAAACAGGCAAAGATATTTGAGAACATCGTGGATGCAAATGAGGTGAGGTACTAGAGAGAGTGGCAGGTAGCATTCTGCTAAACTTTTTTTATGTTCCCCATGTAAACGTTTTGTGAATGGAGAACAATCCCAACAGCTATTTTGCAAGGTCACCCTCAATATGTTTGCAAATTTCCAAGTGTCCCTAGAGACCAAAAAGGCTGAGGACCCCAGTCTATGGTCATCCAATTTCATAGTAGATAAGAGAGAATGTGTTATTTCTTGAATCACAGCTTTCAATCTTGTTAATAATGCAATAGGATCATAAATTTCAATTTTTTTCCCATATCTCTCTCTCTGTTTCAATTATTCCATAAGTAACCTAAGGGGGAAATGGCAAAATAATGTTGTTGTTTTTTAAAGCAACATATTCTATAGCTAGCAAGACAGTACTCAAGAGTACTGTTTTGCTAGTTGGATTGAAGCAATTAGGCAAAGGACGGGTTAATTGCTCATGGACTTTTCCAGTTCTGAGTCTTTTTGCAATCTTGGTTTCAGGAGGCATGTGCTTTCCTTAATTTCTCACAGCAATTGAGAGACATGCAGTGTATACCTAATGTCAGAAATGCAAACTAATGTTATCTAAAACACATTACAGTTACAAGTCTTCCACGTAATGGTGCATCTTTCTCTTTCGTACTGCTATTTCTAGCAAAAACTTTCAGAGTTAAGCAGGGAAAGAAAATCCAAGGCAGTTTTTCCCCCCTCTTCCATGCATTATTACATGGAAGATGTATAGCTAAGCCAGATGGTCATGAAATGAGCTGCCAAAAATCCTGGTAACAGCTCCCCCTTCAAATACTAGTATTGGGAGCAGCAGAACAAGTCTTACTGTTTTGTTGGTTATCATCACACTTCTTTCAGGACTATTTTGAATCCAGTAATATAGCTTTGGAATGTTTCCATTTCTTTACAGTTAGTCTACTTTGTCCAGTGATTATTTCAATGGAAAGATCAGGGTGGGAGTGTGGAGTGTGGGAGTGTGCAGTATGTCCAATGCAGGAACATGTTTGTCTTCCTATTTCCATTTCAAATTTATGAAATTGAAATTGTGAACAATAGAATTAATAGTATTATTATTTCAAACATCCAAAATGCAGCACACAGCTTGCCCATCCAGAAATTCTTCTTCTCATTTCTGTATGTCTTCTCCAGATAAGCTTTTGAGTCAAACACTATATGATAGCTAATTCACTGAAAGAAATGTAATGAGATCCCCAAATTTCATTCACTCCTTGTTCAGAAATTTCCTAGAAGATAGTTAATAACAAACCCCTTTTAATGCTAAGAAAATGGCTCAAGCTGTTTCCGGATGATCTAGAAATCTAAACAAACAAATAAATAAACATTGCAGAGATCTATCCACGAAACCACAAGGAACTGAATGGGACTAAAAGAAGATGATACCTTTATTTTTTATGATAAAGCCACCAGAATTGCGTAGCTTAATTATTCTTACTATTCTGTGAGAAAACGTCCAGTAATTATTAGAAAAAAATTGAAAAAGAAGTTGTGATCTTATCTAATGTCACAACCAAGAAGCAATTCCATGGGGAGCAGTATATTAGGCTGTGAAAACTTTGGGCATAGTTTGGTAGATAACAATATACCACTTGCATTAAAGAATTCTCAGCCATTCAGGCCAAAATCAAGCTTCATTTATTCTACAGCAGACACCAGAACTAAAAGAACACATTACATTTTACATTTTTTCCTACCATGGAAAAAAATGTGAGAACACAAATCTGGCTCATTTGTGTGGTCTTGCTTCTCTGTGCGAGAGGTAATAATAATAATAATAATAATAATAATAATAATAATAATAATAATAATAATAATAATAATAATAATAATAATGATAATGATAATGATAATAAAGTTGGAAGGGACCTTGGAGGTCATCTAGTCCAACCCCCTGCTCAGGCAGGAAACCTTATACCATTTCAGGCAAATGGCTGTCCAGTCTCTTCTTAAAAACTTCCAGTGTTGGAGCATTCACCACTTCTGGAGGCAGGTTGTTCCACTGGTTAGTTGTTCTAACTGTCAGGAAGTTTCTCCTTAGTTCTAGGTTGCTTCTCTCCTTGATTAGTTTCCATCCATTGCTTCTTGTCCTGCTTTCAGGTGCTTTGGAGAATAGCTTGGCTCCCTCTTCTTTGTGGCAGCCCCTGAGATATTGGAACACTGCTATCATGTCACCCCTCACCCTTCTCTTCATTAAACTACACATACCCAATTCCAGCAACCGTTCCCTATATGTTTTAGCCTCCAGCCCCCTAATCATCTTTGTTGCTCTTCTCTGTACCCTTTCTAGAGTCTCGACATCTTTTTTACAGGTATTCTGACAGGTATTCTGTATCTGTCAGTGGATGTTATGTTGTGCTTCTATTCATGTGTAGCATCTTTTCCAACAGCCCCAAATATGTCATTAATTAAAGTGAAATTACCTTGTAGTTCTCCATCATACACTGTTCAGCTGCATCACGTATATGAGACTAAATGATAATTAACTAAAGAGAAAAACAGCTGGGGAAATTTGCCACTGTGTTATGCAGTAATAAAATAAATTCCCATACCTAATCTGTTAGATGGATTCCTCTTGAAAAGAGCTCGCAACAAACTCTGAGCTTCTATGCTCAAAAACTGTGGCATTCCTAGCTTGGCTCTGAAAAAATAGGACATTTTAATGCAGGAATAAAAAAAACATTGTTTTTTTTAAAAATCTACACATGTATGTAAATGATTAAATACATCACCAAAATATATAGAAGTCTCAAATGAACATTTAAACTTTCTATAGACCAGGTTTTGGGATAATATTATTAAACTTTTTAATTTAAATGTCTGTGCTACTTATTTATAGAAGATTTATCATCCCTTAAGATTGCGACTATATATACTAAGTCGTAATTCTTTCTATTTGAGAGAGTTAGCAAATGGACTATTCTCTCAGTCTTGTTTTTTGTGAAATTTTCTTCTGATCCCTTGTTCTTTCAGCCATGCCATTTAAAATTTGGCAAATAACAAATAACAAAAATCTTATATGAACATTCACACGCATTTTTGTGCATTTTTTTTAACATATGCACTTCTATGGCGCATATTTTTATTTTTCATTTGCAACACTCAATTTATTGCAATGAAGATATTGATGTATGGATTGGAAGTTTACATAGGTAATTTGGCCCAGTTCATACTAAGTTTGTATGTGTGTGTGTATGGATGTGCTTGTGTTTCAGCCTTTCCTGAAGGGAATAATGCTGGATTCGACAAGCAGCCTGAATATGGCACTCCTACATCTCTCCTACTTGCAAGATGTTGGGCAATTAGAACAATATACAACTTGGAACAATCAGGTCTTTATTACATTGCAAAACACTTTTTGATCCTTTTATAGTTAAATGAAGGATTGAAGGGCACAGTAACAAGTCTTCTCTCCATGCTAAAGAGTGAGCAAAGAGAGATTACTGGAACAGATTAACTTTGTTTAATGAGGTGTGTGCTTAAGTAACTGCACTGGGAAGGGAGTGTAAGTGGGGATGGAAGAAATTGGAATTTGAATTGGTTGTTTCCCAATTTAGGTAACAATCTTATATCCTTCCTTCCTTCCTTCCTTCCTTCCTTCCTTCCTTCCTTCCTTCCTTCCTTCCTTCCTTCCTTCCTTCCTTCCCTCCCTCCCTCCCTCCCTCCCTCCCTCCCTCCCTCCCTTCCAAATGTGACTATAGTACTGTAATCTAATAATTCTGCTAGATCACATTTCTTATCTATTTCTGACAACATTAAGACTTCATATAGCTAGTCAATGAGCTCCTCACTAATGTTTTGAACACCCAGCTCATAATGCAGCAGCGCTAATCTCCCTAGTAGGACAATGGAAAGCCTATTGGGCATTGAGAACATCCCAGAAGATTTCCATAATTTAAATAGGTTCCCATATTGCAAGTTAGAGTTAAAAGTGGATTGGACTTTTGATAAAACTGCTGGAATTTTCAGCTCCTTATTTAAGAGTGGTCCCTGGGCTACTAGCTACTGTATTTTAGATATATTTGGAATGTCATTTCTTGTATTTTCTACGAGACAATTTACATACCGTAATCCAAAAAGTTTATTCTGAGTTAAAGAGTATAAACTGTAGCTATAGATAGATATACAAGTTGGGAGTTTGCTACTCACTTGAGAATGAGTGCCATTGTTTCCTTCCGGTCTTTCCCCTGAAATGGTAGTGACCCTGTCAACATTTCAAACTGTAAAGAGGGAATAGAAATTCTAAGAAGCATGAAACAGTGTAAATATAAGCATAGCATATAGTCTATTGTATTTATCTTAACAATGTATAATGTTCATCCATGCCCCATAAAAATTAGTACCCCCATTAACCTCATATGTGGAACATACATGAAGATAACCTCCAACTCGTGGGCTATTATTTAAAAGAGCATAATAACAGAACAACCAAACTGGAAAGTCTCTTAGTTCAACCCTCTGCTCAAGTAGGAGATCCTGTACCATTCTGGATAAATGGTTGTCCAATCTCTTAAAATCTTCCAGTGACAGAACACTGAAAACCTATGGAGACAAGCCATTCCACCAATTAATTTTCACACTGTCAGGAAATTTCTTCTTAATCCTAAGTTGGACCTCTGTTTTTCAAGCTTCCACCTGTTACTTCATGTCTTGCCCTCAGATGCATTGGAGAATAGATTGACCCCTCCTTCTTGGTGGCAGCCCCTGAGATATTGGAACACTGCTATCATGTCTCCCCTAGTCCTTCTCTTTGTTAGACTAGACATTCCCAGTTCTCACAACCATTCGGCATATGGTTGAGCCTCCAGTCCCCTAATCATCTTTGTTGCTCTTCTCTGCACTTTTTCCTAGAGCCTCAATATCTTAACAGATTCATAATAAATTCACTGGACTTCAGATGTAAATAATAAGGTTGTTTTAACCTTATGATGATATAATAATAAAAGCATTCAATGAACATACAGTCAGATGCTGTATTATACAGTGAAAATATTTTATGTACAAGTCCTGTGGAAATACAGTATACAGAAATTACCTCAAAATGCATCATGCTAAAGTTCCCTGGATCTCATGACTGTCAGACAGCCAGTTGCAAAAATAATGAATATGGAAAATTTAACAATCAAGTGTAGAAAACAATAAAAAGGAACTTTTTATCCATCCACTTTATTAAATGTTTATAATTGTTTGCACAAAAAGCAAATGATAAAATAGTGGAACATTGCCTACAACAGAACTTTTGGGGAAAAGATGTTGTCTCTTTGAATCAGTACAATTTTAAAAATATCCTTTCAAACACTGCCACAAGCTATCCTTTCTTATCCCACATTATTACTCAAAGTATTTTTTCTAATGATGTAAAGTGGAAAACTTTCAATTGGTGACATGGAAATGTTTCTCTCTTTCACAAAAGAACATATCTCTTTCAAACCCATAAAGAATGCTGTGTACTTGAAACAGTAAAAGTAACTAGAAGTGGTAGAACAATGGTTGCCAACTGGAGCCCACCAACTATGTTCAGCTACAACTTCCATCAGCCCCATTAGCACTGCCTGTTTGGAAGGAAGGTACTTGTTCATCAAACAAATATATACCATGTTACAGAACATTATTCCTGACAAAGTTTGTTCCTCTTTTTTTTTAGCCCTAAGACCACTCAGCCATCTTTTAGACATTTCCCCCCCCTTAAAATCAGTTTAAGCATATCAACGGAATGCTAGCATCTGCTCCACTTTGATTAAAACAAATTATAATTAGATACTAAATCTAATTTAAGTAGCTCAGAGTACATCTTTCAGTTCCATTTCAGTAAATGAAAGCAATAAAAGAAAAAACTACAGTCCCCAAGGAACAGTAATTCTAGATTTGCATTGATACGTAATTTAAAAAAGCAGAATCAGAATGATGGCAAGAACAACCACACTAATTTTAAAAGCAGTCTCATTTTTTTCTGCTGAACTAAAAAAAGTCATTTATTTGATACAGCAAGTGGCCTGGATCCATTGTTGCAACTGTTTATGCTTCAAGATTATGGGCTCATTTGGACAGATTGGGACACTTTTATTTGTAATGAAATTAAGGAATCTTATATCTGTGTGTGTGTGTTAAGTGTTTGTTAAGTATTTAGAATACCTTGCTAGGCCCCAAACACGGGACAAATCTTATTTCCTGTTTCAGCCTAACCCAAGGCCATCCACACGCAGTAGTCACAGCAGTGACATCTAATATTTGTGTAAATTTTTTGGATTGCTAACAAAGAATTAAAGGGAGACTGATATGATCATTTCAAACTTATTTATTCTCATCACATATCTCCCTTGCTTCTCAGCTAACAAAGCGAGAAAGAGCCAGTGGCCTAAAGGTTAGAACAATTGCCTAAGGTGCAATCGGCCCAAGTTCTAATCTCAGAAGGGTATGGCTGACTGATGAGAACAAATAAGTTTGAAATGATCATATCAGTCTCCCTTTAATTCTTTGTTAGCAATTCAAAAAATTTACACAAATATGAGCTGTCACTGCTGTGACTACTGCCTGTGGATGGCCTTGGGTTAGGCTGAAACAGGAAATAAGATTTGTCCCGTGTTTGGGGCCTAGCAAGGTATTCTAAATACTTACAAACACTTAACACATATCTCCCTTGCTTCTCAGCTAACAAAGTGAGAAAGAGCCAGTGGCCTAAAGGTTAGAACAATTGGCTAAGGTGCAATCAGGTATGGCTGACAGATGAGAACAAATAAGTTTGAAATGATCATATCAGTCTCCCTTTAATTCTTTGTTAGCAATCCAAAAAATTTACACACACACACACACACACACACATACACACACACACATACATGCATATACATATATAATAAATAAAATTGGCCAATAAAGAATTCAATTCAATTCAATTCAATTCTATTCTATTCTCTACACACACACACACATCCCTCTTCTGTTCTTCCATTTCTGCATTTTCTCATTTTTACTATTTTACTTCTTTACTTTGGGTCTTCCCTTTTTAATTGTAATGCTCAATAAAATTATTATTATTAAAAAAGGAAAATCTTAACATTATTTTGGGAAAATTTTCTTAAAAGGATGTGCACCTTCCACAAAAGTGTAGGATTTGTCAACAAAACCATTTAATATGGCAAAAGCTGATTGTTGGGGGGGAGAGACGGGGAGTAATGCTCATTTTTTTAGTGGGATGATGAAAATGACATTTCTTTCAACATGCAAGATGTACCTGCCCATATAGAGTAATAGGAATTACCTGAGAAACTTTTGCTAAAAGGATTCTAGCTGCTTTTGCATAATATTACTATGCAAAGTATTTGCTGATTTTTAAATTTCAACTTACATTATAGATTGATTATACCCATATAAGAAAAGAAACCATCATGACAGAGACTATGAAATCCATATGAGACCTAATTTTATGGGTATAAAAACACAAGCCTATATATCAATAGCAGATTAAGAACAGATTTTCTAAATTCAACCTGCATGTAGACCAAATAGACCTGAAAAATAAATGTTATCAGCAGAATCCCCAAAGCTTGCTGAGGTAGAAAATATGGAAGGGGGGGGGGGAAAGGAGAAAATAAACAGCTCAACAAAATCTAACCGTGCTTAGTAATTATAGAAATCTGAATGTCATTAGGGGAGTAATATGAAACACAAATGTACACCAAAAACAGTGTACTATAATATCCTATTGTATATCTATTGCTATAAACTAATCATCTCCCTTTTCAGAGGAGCAGGATGGAGAAGAGAAGACAAAATTATGGAGAGAAAAGAGAAAGGTGAAAGAGGGTTTCTTTGTCAAGGAAAAATAAGAGAGATAACATTATGTTGTGGTGAGTGATTAGAATGTAGTATTGCAAGCTAACTCTGCCGACAGCCAGTAGTTCAATCCTGATCAGCTCAAGGTTGACTCAGCCATCCATCCTTCCAAGTTGGTAAAATGAGGACCCAGATGGTTGGGGGCAATATGCTCTGTAAACCGCTTAGAGAGGGCTGTAAAGCACTGTGAAGTGGTGTATAAGTCTAAGGGCTAAGGGCTATCTCCCTCATTTCTACATGCAAGAGAAAAGAAGAATATGCAATAGTCTACAACCCAAGGTGAGGAATGTAAAATGCAGTATCAGCAGAAAAAAAAAAGCTTCAGTGGGAGTCAAAGTCAAGCCCAGATCTTGAAATAGTACAAGCAATGCCAAGGTCTAATAAGAAAGTTCAGTCAGATTCTGGGCATGCTGGTGCAAGGGAAAGATGGAACTGATGTTTTCCTTCAACTTTATTACCTTTTGCTCAAAGGTTTATGCATAACTGTCAAGCCCCATATAGTTGGCAAGACCAAAGAAGCAAGAGCAGTGTGGATTTCAGGAAGCTATCTTTCAAATACCCAAACTTGGCTCTAGAAAGAGAACGGTGTACTAGGGAGAAGTTCCTCAAAGCCTTGGACTGCTGGATTACCACTGTCTTTAGTGCACTACTTGGTACCAGATGTGTTGGAGCCAAAAGGCAGAAGGACGTGGCTCTTCCTTGCTGGTTCTGAAAAGCCCTACAGTCACCCAGAGTTTCTTCTGTTCCTGTTTGTGACACTTCTCATGAGAAGCTGCAAGCCATACCACTAAGTATTATATTTCAGTCCTTTCACTATTCTACCTTATGATTAACAGGAATTGAACTCTAACATTTCTGAAAGGTAACAGCTTAAGGCAGGGAGGGAGGGAGGTGTAAAAAAAATAAATCAAGATGGTGGCTGTGATTTAGGCATATAAACCAGGGTCAGGCTTCAATTGCGGTCATGACTGCAATAATTTTCTTGCCTTTTTTTAAAAAAAACCATGCCTACTAGGCATTTCAGGTAGGCCTGAATAAAAAGCAGACCCTGCAGAATTCCAGAAATATTTATTATTGTGGTAGAATTTAATAGCAGAATCTTGAAAGTCAGTGCAAGTTTCCCTCTGTTTCCCCCTTTATACCAAACACAATTAAGATGAATTTCTTTCCCATGCTTCCTTCTATCTTTAGATTGTGTACTCTCTTGTCTAAGTCCCTGCTTAAATGGCTTGCTCGTATCAGCTTTAAATTCCTTTACAACCTCTTTGTGTAGATTATTTTGGCTTGAGCTAAAACATTCTTCATGTGAGGGTAAGGAAACGATTCTATTTAAGGGTGAATCTGTCTGTCTGTCTGTCTGTCTGTCTGTCTGTCACATATCTGGCATTTCCTGTAGCTCCAGAAATAATATAGATGTAATGATTGCAGTTTCTATAATCTGGCATCAGATGCTGTCTGACATTGTTACTTCCATAAAAAGAAGCCAACTATTGTTTCAGGCTGTAGATGTTGCCTTGAATAATGGCTCCATCACAATTCAGAGGACGAAACAGAATGAATGAAATTTTTACAGGGTCAGGGAACTAAATGCACAAATTCTACATTGTCCAGCAGAGTCCTAAAAGGCATTTTAGGATGTGCACGACAAAGAGATATTAATAAAAAGAAGCTTCTAGGCATTATGGAAGACAGGCCTTTTAATTAAATGTTCATTAAGACTTCATGAGGGTGCTTTATTATGACTATCCCACCTTTAAAAACTGGGATAAAAATGTTATTAATTGGCTACTATAACTGATAGGAACTTGTGAATGCTGAGAAGTAGGCTGTTAGTTTTCTGGTTAAACACATATGAATGAATGAGTGCTATTGAATATATATTTTTATAGTGATCCTTAGGTTAGACCATGGGTTTGCCTAGTCCATTAATGCCAACTAACAGTGTTTCTTCAGTGTTTCTTTGTGTCGTAATTTTTTCCAGTCTAATATAATGGACAAAGACCACATTACCTTCTGCATGAAAATCCATGTAATCTAACACTGAACCAAACCCTGATCATAAACACACCCTCCTTTGGCTAGCCTCAGCTTCAGAAACAGAGGACATAATCTCACAATGAAATGAGAAATTTTAAAAATGGTGAACTCATGGAGAATTGAACCACTTTCAGCTCCACCAACCTGTAAGTAGCCCAGGCTACATCCAGTTGCTCTTCGCTTCCAATTGATCTCTTTTGACCTTCTTCTGGTAAGGCTCCAATGCCTTATTTCTTCCCCAAATACTTGCATTTCCAGTTCTTCTATCAAGAAATTTCAGTTCCTGAATGACTGGTTAGTCACTTTGTAATCCTTAAATTTCCCTCTCTTTTGACCACTGTTTTTTTAAAAAATAATTCAACTGTCTATAAAATAAAGCTTTCTTGTCTCCTAGCAACAGCAGGCTAGGGATCGGGATGCTGTGCTTTCCTAACGAGCCATAGCAGTGGCAGAAGCAGAGATGATTGTGCTCTCCTATTCCAAATTGGATTAGATGTAAAAAAAAAAGATGAGATTATATAGTTTTGGAAGTGCATAAACCCTCAACAGAAGAGGGCATAGTGGAAAAACTACAGGAAAAACAGAGCCACAATACAAAAAGTTAAGAGCTGGGGAAAAGTGATCTGAAAAGAAAATGGAAAATTCTGCAGCCACCTCATTGGCAAAAGAATTAGTATCAAGATGGGCAGGGCAGGCAGTACCAGGGTGCAAAGATCTGTAAGAACAGATTAGGAACGATTTTCATATCTGAGACAAGCACATCACACTGAACTATGAAAGCAGCCATTATTATTTATGTCACCAACAAAGCTGACACCAACCAGAGCATAGAAAAACTCAAAAAAATAGTGCAAGATCAGAAGATGTGGAGAGACATGGCCCAAAGAATCGCCAAGAGTCAGACCCAATTGAATGGATATCATCATCATCATCATCATCATCATCATCATCATCATCATCATCTATGTACAGATTCATTTTCCCCCTAAATATTTCTTAAACAGGGCTAACACAATGTGGAGACTCAGCTTATGGTTCACTTTGTAGCAATCCTATGTGGAAGAAAAAGAAGACAACACAGCATTCGGCCTTGTGTGACATATCAAGTGACTCAATGAAACCTGTCTAGGGCAAAGAAAGCAAGTACTGTAACTGGAATTAAAAGGAAAGTAAAAAGGCTGGTAAAACTCTTATTTAATATATTATCTAAATTAATGAACAAACATTTTGTTTTGGCAATAGCTAGTTGCCAAGATGTTCAAATGACAGGAATGCAAACCTTAGCAGTCTGGCTTGTACAACTTCCTGCATACTACTTTTACCACCAATGAATTACTGTAGTGGTGATTTCACAGGTGAGAATGCTTCAGTAGGCACATGCTGATAGTACATTGGCTACTCCTACCGAAGGATGTATCTTCCTCCATGCAAAATTAAATACCAAAGCAACAAGATTCAGGAAGAAACTACAAATGACAAAACAACAACAACAACAACGCCTATAAGGTTGGTGGCAGCTTTTCATCCAGGATAAAGAATGCCCATCGTGCCCTTGGAGACAGCATTGTCTGGTACTTCCCAAATTACCCACACAACTGTGAAAAACTGTGCAAATTACACGCAGTACATGAGTTAAATTGCATCAATTGTATAATTCTGGACTGAAAAGTCATGAATATCTGGACTGCAGGAGCTGTAAGGGCTGAAATCACATTTTAAGACAAAAGAGGACTGATGTTAACACAATACAGGAAATGGCTCTAAACATCTGCAGTCAATTTTTACTCCACATTTATATTTAGATACGGATATCCAGCTTGTAGTTTTGCATGAAATGGACTCTGGATTTAATCCTGAGTGCTTTCACTTGAAAGAATTCCTAGGGTGTGTAAAAAGTTCTACTTAAGACTTTGCCTCCTACAGTATGCCATACTGGGCTAGAAGAACTAATATCCTGATCGCTTCTTTAGAATTTAATAGGACTGAACCCAGAATTAATCATCCTCAAACACACAATCATTGGAATCACCGGATCTAAACAAAGTCTTGATCTAATCCAGTGTGGTGATAAGATCGAGGGGAGTCCCGTAAATGCAAAACATTCAAGCTCTTCAATACACTCCTCATAATGAGCTTACATTCTCCTATTGATGTGTCAACCAATTAGTGAATTGCAAAAAAATTCTCCCCTTACCATTAGGACACCGAAGGACCACCAATCTGCACTCTGGGTGTGCCCTCGCCGGTTGACCACCTCTGGAGCCATGTATTCTATTGTCCCACAAAATGAATAAGCTCTCTTGTCATGGTCAATAGCTTCCTTGCTCAGGCCAAAATCTTTAAAAAGTGAATATATTATATAGTATTAGTTATCATGCATATCCAAATAAAGTGCAGGTAGTCCTCAACTTGTGACTACAACAGAGCCCAAAATTTCCACTGCTAAGCAAGACAGTTGTTAAGTGAGCTTTGTCTCATTTTATGAACCTTTTTTTTGCCACAGTTGTTAAGTGAATCACTATAGTGCTTAAGTGAATAACATGGCTGTTATGTGAATCTGGCTTCCTCATTGCCTTTGCTTGTCAGAAGGTTGCAAAAGTTGATCACATGACCACGGGACATTGTAACCGTCATAAATACATGTCAGTTGCCAAGCGTCCCAATTTTGATCACGTGACCACGGGGATGCTGCAATAGTCATAATTGTGAAAAATGGACATAAGTCACTTTCTCGGTGCCATTGCAACTTTGAACTGTCACTAAGCAAAAGTAAGACAAGGACTACCTGTATTAGTGCACCAAAAGTACATCTATCCATAATTATCTATTTCTTGCTCAGTTTTGGATTTCAACTCACATCGGTCCGATATATTCCCAGGACTAAAGACTTGACTATGTTTTCCTAAGCAGACCGCTTTCCTGAACCTGCACATTTATCTGATTGCAGAGGCAATGTTCCAAGTTACTCAGATGCGTATTTTATATTCACTATTTCAGACTGTTGTTGGGCACATTGATATCGTGGCTGCTTCACACTGCTAGGAGTGCTAAAATTAAAGCAGCAATGAGGTACACTTCATAATGAGCCTGCGGTCCTGAGGCCAACCCAAATGTGCTAGGTGCTCTGATATACGATAGATAACACAGATACAGCTGCAGCAGAAAGGTGATCCTTACCTGTAATCTTAATGTGTCCTTCTTCATCTAGAAGAATGCTAGAAGACAATGCAATGAAAAGTTACATTAAACCAAAGCAGACAATGTCGTCAATGCCTAGAACTTTTCATTGTCTGCAGTGAAAAACATTCTCGATCTTCCTTTCCTCCTCCTATGTGTAGAGAGGCATTTTTCAAATTTTTTATATTCATCCATTAAGAATGAAGTTAAGAAGAGATACATAATTTCCCCACCTAAAGATTTGTTGCTTGAAAAAGACTGCCTAAAAGAAAATAAGTCTCTTTTTTTAGATAGAGTTATATTTTGCCATAAAAAGTACAGGCAGTCCTCAACTTACAACAGCTCATTTAGTGACCATTCAAAGTTACAATGGCACTGAAGAATGTGACTTATGACAGTTTTCCACAGTTACCACCTTTGCAGCATCCCCATGGTCACGTGATCAAAATTCAGATGTTTGTCAACTGGTTCATATTTATGACCATTGCTGTGTCCCAAGGTCATGTGATCTCCTTTTGCGACCTTATGACAAGAAAAGTCAACGGGGAAGCCAGATTCACTTAGCAACTGAGTTACTAACTTACCAACTGCAGTGATTCACTTAAAAACTGTGGTAAGAAAGGTCGTAAAATGGGGGAAAACTCACTTAGCAAAAGTCTCATTCAACAACAGAAATTTGGGGCTCAATTGTGGCCGTAACTCAAGGACTACCTGTAACTTAAAAGGAAGTGGTCTTTTATAAAACTTTGGAACACTGAAAAGAGACTGCCGCTGTTCGTAAATGAATAATCAACACTAACAGATTATTGTCACTACTATTATTTAATAAATACTCTTTTGTCCTTTATGTGTTGTCTTTTGAGAAATCTTGCTTTCTTGATTATTGGTTTTATACCAATAATAGTTGCATCACTTGCTTTTCAATAACACTATATTTAAGAAAATAATCCAGTTCTGTAATTCCTTGATCTACAACACACGTCAAACTCGCGACGTCACGTGACGTTGCACAATGTATCGGGATGGTTTTGCCATTGCCGACAATGGGGTGGGTGCGGCTTCCAGATGATGCATCCGGCCCACGGGCCGGCAGTTTGACACCTCTGATCTACAGATTAATTCAGAGAATACCAACAGCACTTTGATCCTTCTGTAAGAAAGAGACAGCGTTCTTTTTTTCTAATGTTTATCAACCTTTCTATTTTTTTTTTCCTTAAAGAGGCACTGATGTAGTCAATGGTAATTTAAATGATGCTCAGGCAATGGAAAAGCAGCACATTAAGGGTATTTACTGGAAAGTTGTCAGCATGGACAAGTCAAAAGTATGAGCTATAACAAATATGGGAAGAACATGATGAGCTTTCTCTCCTGGACAGATCCCTTTTCAAGAGAGCAGTCTGAGTGCTGAGAATAATGACTTTTAATTTTTAATAGCAATAGCATTTAGACTTATATACTGCTTCATAGTGCTTTACAGCCCTCTCTAAGTGGTTTACAGAGTCAGCCTATTGTCCCCAACAGTCTGGGTCCTCATTTTATCGACCCCAGAAGGATGGAAGGCCAAGTCAACCTTGAGTCGGTGAGATTTAAACTGCCGAAATGCTGGCAATCCAGAATCAGCGGGAATAGCCTGCAATACTATGTTCTAACCATTGCGCCACCACCCCTCATGGAATGCATTTCTTAAGATGAGTATGTCTCATAACAATTGACAATATGCTCATGTTTTTACAAAACCTGCCCCTGAAATAACCCCCTCTACAAGAAATATACTGATTGTTTACAAAAGCGAAGTTGAGCTTTCACAGGTTTCAGTAATCTCTCTCTGATTATATAAGTTACTCTTGTTCAGATGATGCAATATGTTTATGAAATATATGAATATATAATATATGAAAATCTTACTTGACTAAGAAGTATTGGTATATTGCCTACCAATCATTTTTAAATACTTGCATGTTCTTTTTCGCTTTTGTTCTTAATGCACTAAAAATACAGTGTTTGCAGTAAAGGTAATTATCTTTCATGCAGCTGAGGCTGGAGATGTCACCTCATCAGAATGGGTGTGGCACATTTATTTATTTATTTTTGCTTGTTTGGGGGAATTTAGCTTGTTCATTTTGGGCTAGGCAATTTACGAGGTGTAATGATGATTAGATCTTGCATAATGTCATGTACATTTTGTGGCTACAACAAAATAACTTTATTTAAACTAATGTGTTTTGGTATTAACTTACTTTTCTGGTTTCAAATCTCTGTATATAATACCCAGAGCATGAAGATGATCTAAAGCCAAGGCCAGCTCAGCTAAATAGAACTTAACATCTTCTTCTGTAAACATTACCTGGAAACAGAAAAATAGCAAGGAGAAAGTTTATTTATATGGACTTAGTCATATTTAAAGGGAACCACTAAAGTCAATATAATTTAGAATGGTCACAACTTAGGATCAACTAATTTCAAGGCTAACTTTAGATCAACCCTATGGATTTTTTAAAAGAAACAATGACAAATCATGATTTCAATAAACAGAGCAGAAACAATTTAGAATAAGAAGGAATTAAATTAGGTGGAAGGTCCATAGCAAAGTAATAAGCAATGAAATAGATGTGATATCTACAGATAAAGCTGGACAAATTTCTGCCTCAAACTGTGAATGGCTACTACCAGTCACTGTTGACAATATTAGCCTACATAGAATGATCTTAAAACCATTTAGAGAGGAATTTGGCATTGTACTCTGTTTCATACACAAAACAAAAAATGCCACTTATCTTATAACTGACTGCATTATGCCCCTTTTAAACCTTACTCAGTAAGTTTATTGTTAATAAATAATAGCTTTAAAGATTGAGAAAACAAAACCCAAATAGATTTGATTCTAAATTAATCTGCTTAACCATTCATAGGACTGCATTTGCTATCCTTCCAATTTTTGAAAAAATTACAGGGGAAGTCATCTAAATATGGATAAAAAGCTAAACAAATTTCAAGAGACCTTGACGAATAAGTCATCCTTCCCTTTTAAAATAAACATGCAGTTTGCCCTCTCCAGTTCTCTCCTCTTTATAATAACATTATTCTGAGTTTCATAGTGCTTTATTTTTTTGATATTACAATTATCTGTGGCTAATCCTTATGTTAAAACAAAAAGGATCTCAGCTGGTTTTCCATTCCCTAAAAGAACAATTCCAAGATATACAGTATATAGGAAGCAGCCAGCAAGGACCAACTGGAAAGAATATTCTGTTTAGGTTTCATTATGCACTTTGTGAACTTGGTACCCTTTGCTTTTTTATAGAAAAATAAAATTGATAGGGTGCATTTAAGGAATAACTACAGGATGACTGTGTCTTATTCTTTGATGATCTCAGTTGCCAAGGAGATTAAAAGCCACAGGAAGAAAAACAGCAAGCAGTTCCACTGTGGTCAAAGAAAAGGCGCCCGGGAAGAGACTTTTCAAGTCCATCTGCTAAAAGGTAATGACAACACCCATTTGGTATTGGCACAACTGCTTAGAAAGTAATAAGAGCTGAGTAATCACTGTAGTTTACCCAGACTGAAAACTCTGAAAAACCACATAGGTGAGAAAAAGGTGACTATATTATTATTATCAGTAACAGTAGTTGTGGCAATACAGTTGTGGGAAGAATCCAGAGAAAGAAATATATTGGGGAATATTAAAAAGGCAGAATATTAAAAAGGATCTTAAAGGCAGAAAAGCAAGCCCAGTTTTTCTTAATAGCCCCAAGCAGAAACTAGGCAGAGGCCAGCTTTTAGAAATGCAGATGTAATAATCCATTCAGGAAGGTTGGAGCCAGGAAGCTGGAGCTGATGGGATTAAAAAGACAAAGATCCCTAGAATCAACAACCTCTCACCCCCCAAAAAATCCAACATAGCCCCAGGGAAGCAGGATACAACCTTTAGGACATAATAGGATTAACCCACCACCATCAGAATACCAGAAAGGCAAACTCAGACTCAGGTCAAAGTACATGACACAGGAAATACAAAACCTCAAACAGGAACAGCTCCAAACACAAAAGCTCAGGAAGGTATAAAAACCCACCACTCCCAGCCACATGTGGTCAGCTTTCCCAGAGCCATGCTTCTGTCTGGCTTTGCTCTTCAATAAACTACAACCTTCTTTCTAAAGCAGTCTCCATTTTGTTTATTCCCTGCTTGGACTGGAGCCTGATGAAGATTTTTCTTTCAGCACAGTGATAGTGAAAAGTGACAGCCTTGATATAATGAGATAATGAGAAAGTCACTAGAAGCAGATTGATTGACTACTAACCAACTGTGGCTGAAAGCTCAAGTGGACAGCTACTTCATTCAGAATATAGTAGACTAGCATGTGGTATACAGCCACTAAAACATCACTTCCCAGTACATGGGAAAATTGAAACTCTTTCCCACAAAACATTCTCACAAGTCAGCATTTAAAAGGCATAGAAAGAATGTCACAAAACAAATAGAGAAGGTGGGTTGGACAGAAAGAAAGGTCAGAGACGACTTATCTGTGTACACTAAAATACAGGTACGACTTACGAATATTCATTTAGTGACTGCTCCAAGTTACAATGGTGCTGAAAAAAATAGCTTATGATCAGTCCTCACACAACCAACTGAAGAGTCCCCACGGTTAAGTGATCAGAATTCAGACACTTGGCAACCGGCATGTTTTTATGGCAGTTGCAGTGTTCTGCGGTCACGTGATCACCATTTGTGATCAGCTGGTTTTCAACAAGCAAAATCAATGGGAGAATCACTTAATAACTATATAATTCACTTAATGATCATGGTGATTCACAAAAGACCACAATAAAAAAGGCCATAAAATCGACTGCCATTCACTTAACAACCACCTCACATAATGATATACAGTCTGGCCCCAACTGTAGTTGTAACTTGAGGACTACCCATAGAAATTAAGATACAGAAATAGCCACCAAATAGCTATATCATAGTAAACAGACAGAAAGGGAAGCAGCAGGAGGTACAATTAATACCAAGTCTAAAATACAAATATGATATTCCTGAAAATTAAGCCCAACTGAATTCTATGGAATTTATTTTTGACTAGACATATATACAATTGCATTCTGAACATTATGTTTCAAAAAGAATAATTTGTCCATTTTGCCCAATGGAATGAATAATGTTTTTCCAACACAAACCAGAGCTAAATCTAAAATGTTAGACTGGTATCATCATCGGTAAATTGTGGATGTTCAATTATTTATATTCCTTTGTACATTGCATTCAAAAGCTGCTTTGCAATGTGGGACTATGTAAAGCACTACTTTTTGAACTGTTAAAAAGACATACATTGTTTTCAAGGTTCACTCAGCCATCCAGAAGCTGCTAGAGTCTGTCTCTATATGCATGTACATGTAGGGATACTTTGCATGCGCACTGGAAGCAAATGACATGGATGCTTGAAAATGCAAAAATAGGTGCTTCTGCATGTTGAAAGGTGCCTCTTTTGAATACTTTGCAAAGCCCTACGGATTATAACATCAAAAGGAGCAGGGGGAGAAACAGGAGAAGAGAAGCATGCGGTTGTTTTTGTCTATGGCACATGGCAAGGTATCTTTCAAGAGAAAACGCGTTTGGATGCTGGGAAGAAATACATGGTTATGATTGATGGCTGGCCAGTTCCAAGAAATCAAGTGAATGCCATCTCCGTTGCCAGCAAATGGTTAGCAGAAGGCCTTCTTCCTCCTCTTCCCAGCTGTTCTATTATTCTTCAGATGGTGCTTTAATCACTAGTCACATTCTGGGATGGCTGGCCAAGTTTTTCTGAGTCTTTATAGTGCGTCGCCCCAAGGGCTGATAGAAACAAGAAGAGTGGGGAATGCATTTTGGATGGTATAAGGAAAATTTGACACAGCATTCATTTCCTTATAATCTCAGCCTGCTATTTACTAGCTACTTTTAGAACTTTTTGGTGATCCTTATTTCTGGGGAACTTCTGCTTTTAGAATGATCAAGAGGATGACTTGTCACTTGTTGTTCAAAGCAACTGGGCAGGAAGAAAGGAAAGCAGAATTCAAAGAGTGCAGCTTCATTATCACTCCATCTTGCATAGGTTATTTCAAAATCCATAATTGTATAATAGCTTTAATAGCACTGATCAAAATGCCAGAAAGCCCTGTATTATTATTTTTTAATTGCTTCAGATTATAATAAAAATTGCCCAATTTTGGTTGTGGGGGATATGTTTGGGTGAGGGTATGGATGGATTGAATGGGACTAACAATACAAAAGGGACGCGGTGGCTCAGTGGGTTAGGACACTGAGCTTGTCGATCAGAAGGTCGGCAGTTTGTCGGGTTGAATCCCGAGTGCCGTGTAACAGAGTGAGCGCCTGTTACTCGTCCCAGCTTCTGCCAACCTAGCAGTTCGAAAGCACATAAAAATGCAAGTAGAAAAATAGGGACCACTATGGTGGGAAGGTGTTCCGTGCGCCTTTGGCATCTAGTCATGCCGGCCACATGTCCATGGAGACGTCCTCGGACAACCACTGGCTCTTCGGCTTTGAAACGGAGATGAGCACCGGCCCCTAGAGTCGGAAACAACTAGCACACATGTGCGGGGGAACCTTTACCTTTTACCTAACAATACAAAATGGGAAGATGTGAGCATGTCATGTATGTTAGCAGGCTTGGGATCTTCCAGGAATTCCCGTGATTCTGAGGAGTGGGTGTTGCTTTTGCTTTGTTTTTATAATTATGTTAAATCAATTTCAAAGCTTCCATTTGAATCTCTTTATTTCCTGCCTCAAAATGCAAGAAACAATTTTCAGCAGTACTGTTATTGCTGCTAAAAATTGGCAATGGAATCAAAGGGAATTCTGGCAAGCACAAAAAAAAAAGAGTTCAGGGGATACAGGCAGGTGTCCACCTGCAGGTTGCTGAGCCATGGATTAGGTGATACTGAAAATAGGAAATGGGAAAGAAAGAAGTTCCAAATTGGACCAGGTTCACAGCCATGACTTTTAAATCCAGTCTCAAAATAAAAGACGCTAGACAAATTAGTTTCTACAAATGGTTGCTGGTAATATCGGATGACAGCTAGGTCAAAGAAACACTGGTCCTATTTCTGAAAGATAACATTTGACTTTATCCCAGATTGCAAAACATAATTGGCAGAAAAATCGACTTGGTTCACTTAGAAAGATTTGATTAAACCAGTTTTCTTTACCTGGGCATTTTCCAGATAGGTTGCACTCCACTCACAAAACTGTAAGATATATAATGAACTGCAATAAAAAAGGCTTACATAAAAATGAAGTGCCATATTTGCACATCATAAACAAACAAGAAAAACCATAAAAATGGATTCTGCTATGAAGGAGCACATAGACAGACAGACAGTTTATTATTTTGCTTTGTTTTTAATCATCAACATTTACCTCATAGGTCTTACCTCTTTCGAAAGTCTGGTAAAAAGATCCCCTCCTCGCAGGAAATCTAGTATGAGATACAGTTTTCCTTCTGTTTGAAATGCTGCAGTGAAGAAAGTGACAATGCTGAGTTTTCAATAACAATACTCTACACAGATTGCAATTGAGCGTGCTTAGATGCAGCTAATGATTTAATCATTATTATGCATAAATCTAATAAGATGGTTTCAGACATTACACCTAACATTTTTTTTCTTCCGTTCAATGGTGATTTTCAGACACTTTCTTGGCAAGGTTTTGCAGAAGTGGTTTGCCAATGCCTTCTTCCCAGGCAAAGAGAAAAATGATACAGGTAATCCTCAACTTTCAACCCTTCGTTTAGTGACTGCTTGAAGTTACAACAGCACTGGAAAAAAAGACTTATACCTGCTTTTTACATTTACGACCTATTGCAGCCTCCCCATGGTCACATGATCAAAATTCAGGCACTTGGCAACCGGCATGTATTTATGACAGTTGCAATGATCTCACCATCTGTGATCTCCCCACGTGGTTTCTGACAAGCAAGTCAATGGGGCATCCCAGATTCACTTAACAACTGCAGTCATCTGCTTAATAACTGTGGCAAAAAAGTCATAAAATGGGGCACAACTTATTTAACAACTGTCTTGCTTAGCAATGGAAACTAGGGACTCAGTTTTGGTTATACGTTGAGGACTACCTGTCCAATACTGTCTAGCTGACTTTGTGCCTAAGGCAGAACTAAAACTCATGACCTGCCATTTTCTAGTCTGATACCATAACATCAAACTGGCTCTGGCTCTTTATTTTAACTATGGATTTTTGAACAAACCATCATAGGGGACTTTACTTATAAAATTAAGCTTTGTCATCATAGTTGACAAAACATAATGCCTGGTTTAATGGTTAATGATTTTGAACAGTACAGGATGATATAGCCAGTTGAAAATGCCCATAGAGCCATGTGAATTCTGTATTAGAGAAATCTTACCATAATGAAGTTTTACAATGAAAGGATGATTCACTTCGGCCAAAATGTCTCTTTCCATTTTTGATCGTACGCGATCTCGGACTACAGAACAAAATAAATAAAAATATCTTCAGATGTAAGAGTCTCGCCTTGTGATTTTTGTGGGCTGTATGGCTTGCCACTTGATGGAGCATCATGAGCAAAAGAAGATATGTGTTTTGCATACATCCCAACTTTTTGCAGGATTAACGTTAGCTCCTATTGCTGGACAGAGTGGAGACAAGCCACTTGATGCTCTAGTCAGAAGAACAAACTTGTCACTACTTGAACAGTTTCCTCCTAAAATCATTCTTTCCTGCTTTTTGAAAATATGTGCAATATACACATACAGAATATTATTTCTTGCTAGACATGCCCCTTACAGCAATGTTACTATTAGAACAGTAATCTTTCCCACCCTTTGTTATGTTGATACGTTAATTGTCTAAAGTGAGCTAAGAGCAGCTTTTAAAATGAGATATCCACTCAGCTAAAGAGAAATGGCAATGAAATACTAAAATATCACTTTGTATTTTAAATACAGATGGAAAAAAGAGAGATAAAAAAAGAGAGATGGAACTTTTGGCTTAATCACTCTCTGGAGATCTATGGACTATCAGCATGTCTACTCAGGAATATGTCTTGCAGAGACGAAGATTTCATGGGTTGCCATCTAATTGGAGTAAACCATTTGATACAGTTATGTCTTCCTTTAGAACAATAAATAACATAAGTATTAACTCGTATACTTCTTCATCTAAAAGAAATAATGAACACATGGTTTCTGGAATTCTCATTGCCTGGGGAAACAGGAATATATAATGACATTAAATCATATCAAAAGGTACCAGCTGGAGGTCACTTCTAAATACGTTTGAGTATGCTTTCTGATCTAATGTTATTGGACAGGATGACTCATGGAGCATAATTTCCTGGATACAGGCTTGATAAAAACATTGGACTTTCCAAACAATTAGTAGAAAAGAAAAGTCAAAAACTCAGGCATAGGAGATGAATTTTATTTTTTTTGCGAAGGGGGACAGAAATATAACTAGGGAGCATCTTCTGGGTTCAAAATAATTTTACAAAATGACAAGAAGATGCATCACAATAGTGACTAACTGTGTTTCATAACAATTTGCCATGCTGTGGTTATTAGATTATGTCACATGATCCCAGATAACGTATTGGTGTCTTGATCCAAATTTGAATTGAGTTGCATGCGCAGTATTTATCTTATTAAGTAGTACCTTCTTTAACTATTTCCTAAACATACTACAAAATAACAATATTTAACTAAGCAAACAGTGGTGCACCTGTCTATGAATTTGAATATGGGTTTGGGAAATCCTGAAACCAGCTTTAATTTTCTTTTTTGTTCTTTTTTTGAGGTTGGAGGAATTCTCCCTTTGTCCTTTTCATTTCATAGGAATGAAAGCATGAGATCCCCTAGGCCACGGGTCTCCTGCGGCTCCCAGCCGCCCGGTGCGCGCGCACCTCTTTGAACGGGAAGTGGTGCGCGCGCACCTCTCCAAATGGAGAGTGGCACCGCCCGTTCCGAGAGGTGCGTGCGCACCTTTCCGAAAGGTGGAGGTGCGCGCGCACCTCCCCAAGCCGCGGCTGTCTCGTCCGGAGACCTGCCGCGTTCACGGCAGCTGTGCAAACAGGATGGCGGCGGTTTGGAGAGTGCACGCGCACCTCTCCCAAGCTGCCGCCGTCCGGAGACCTGCCGACGTTTGGGGAGGTTTGGGGAGGTGCGCGCGCACCTCCCCAAACCTCCCCAAACGTCGGCAGGTCTCCGTACCTCCGCGCGAACGGGCAGCGGCCCCGCTTATTGCGAAAGCTGCCGCGGCCTGTCTGCAAAGCTGCCGAAAGCGGCAGCTTTGCAGACGGGCCGCGGCAGCTTTCGCAACAAGCGGGGCCGCTACCCATTCCGAGAGGTGCGCGCGCACCTCCCCAAACCTTTGGAGAGGTGCGCGCGTACCTCTGCGCGAACGGGCAGCGGCGCCGCTCTTTGAGAAAGCTGCGTCTGCAAAGCTGCTGCCTCCGCTCCCTTCCTTCGCCCGGCCTGCTTTTCCAACCTCACTTCCCTCCCTGCCAAAGCTCCTCCTTTTCTACTCAAACCGATTTTCGGGGTTGCTCGGCTTACACCCAAACGTCCCTTTCTTGCCGCTCCTCCCTCCCTGCCCGCAGAGGCTACAAATGTCCCTTTCTCACCGCTCCTCCCTCCCTGCCCGCAGAGGCTCCAAACGTCCCTTTCTCGCCGCTCCTCCCTCCCTGCCCGCAGAGGCTCTTGCCCTCCCCTAGCTCGTTCAACGGGGGGGAATAGGTCGGGTACCCCTTTCCCCCCCCGAGAACGACACGTGTAAATCTCAAAACGACCCCGGCAAGCTTCGCGCAAAGCCGCCAGGCAGACCCGCGAGCTGGGGCTCAGAGCCAGCAGCTGGAGGGGAAGAAAAAGACGGCGCCTTCTGAGGAGTCTCTTCTTCGGCTATCTTGCTCTGCCCGTCTCCCGCTTGAAAAAACCTCCTCAGTGGATCGGTGCGGTGAAGAGGCCGGGGTTCCTTCGGGGGGGCCTTTCATTCCTGTACAAGGGGGAAGGGGAACTCTGTGCTTTTGTGTGTGTGTGTGTGTGTGTGTATGTAAAGCATGAGAGAGGGAGGAAGAGGGGGGGAAAGCGAGATCTCAAGCCCCGATGTCGTCGTCGCCGTCTCCGCTGAGCAGCGCCGCTTGGAAGAGAAAAGGAGCAGGACAGGCACGCTCGCTCCTGTCCCACCCCTGCGCTCTTCCTCGGCCCACTGCGTCGGCGCTGGGTCATGTCAGCCGGCTGCGCGTTTCCATGGCTGCTCCCCGGCCTGCCGGAAGGCCCCGGTGGCTGCTGGGGCATCGAGAGAGGCGCCGGTGGCTGCTGGGTCATCCCGGCGGCCGCGCTCTTCCCCGGCTCGGTGGAAGGCCGCAGTAATGTGGGGGCTGCATACAGACGCCAGCAGCTGGTCACGGGGCCCGGTGAGTCCCTCCGCGGCCTCACCGGGTGTCGGGCGTGTCGAGCCCGACACTGGGCAGTCTCCCTGGCAGCGTCGGTCGATCGGAGGATGTAGCCGGCATGCGGAGGGCAGGCCCCCAAGACGAGGTGGGCCTGCGCTAGTGGTGTGCGAGGATGGCGGGGGTGGCTCCCGTGGCGAGGAGGGTGTGTCCGTGGGGGGGTGAGGGCCTCACGCCATGCTGCGAAGAGGGGCCCTGCCGAATGTCGCGCCCATAGGCCGCAACAGCTGCTGCGGCCCGCCTGCAAAGCTGCCGCCTTCGGCAGCCTGCAAACGTGCCGCGGCAGCTCCCCCAAAGAGGAGGAAAGCTGCCGTGGCCCGTTTGCAGGCCGCCGCCCTCCTCTCTTTGGGAGAGCTGCCATGCCACGTTTACAGGCTGCCGAAGGCGGCGGCGCCGCTGCCACTGGGAACCGGTTCCATCACACACACAGGAAGGTGGCAACCGTGGGCGTCCGCTCATGCGCAAGAAAAAACCGTTTTGCGCATGCGCAAGACGTTTTTTGCGCATGCACGTGCATGGACGCACGCATGCGGGTCCCACTTTTTTGTGTGTGTGATGGAACCGGTTCCCAGTGGCTCTTTTCCTTTTTCGGGTTGCCGACCCCTGCCCTAGGCCAGGGGTAGGCAACCTTGGCTACCCCCTGCTGGCTCAGGAATTCTGGGAGTTGAAGTCCACAAGTTATAAAAGAGCCAAGGTTGCCTACCCCTGCCATAGGCTGAAATCTCTTCATGAATTGCTACAGTCACAACCATAAAGGAACCTCTTCAGAAATTGCCAGAGACTGAAGCGTTTTAGTTGGAGACCTGAAAGCAGAGCGCATAAATGTGTTCCTGCATTTGTCACAATACAGTTCTATCATAAGCACCTAACAGCACGTATCTAAGTCTGTCCTTTCTTCAACAGAAATAAGAAACTATTGAAAAGCTTTTTGCTGCCTGTTATTTCAAAGGCAATTATAAATGATTGCAAGGAAGATGTCAATTTCTTTTTGAGGGAGTGCTATCCACTTTGAAAGAAACTATGCAGACTATTAGAAATGTAACCCGAAGCTAGATCATGTAGATACTGTAGCTATGGAATAACTCATGTTCTGGTTATTGGTTGTTTAAAGATCTTTTCCCGTTAGACTTCAGATCTGGTATTGTCATTTTGGAGAGAAGAACCGGTTGAATGTGAATGTGTTAATTCTTCTCTGCCCCTGAGCCCTATCAATACCATCAACCAGAATTAGAGGCATCATGAGGGTGAGGACTGACAATAACACTGTTGTTTTGTCACCTTCACTCCTGTTGTAGTGTCTTGAGACATCTCACACAAGTGCAAAAGGACAAAACACTCAGTGAGATGTTGCTTTCATAATTTTGATGAAAACCTGTAGGTACTTGTGATCCCAATTTCTTCCTGGATTGGCTGTCTCAATCAAGTGTTAAATATATATATTGCATATATTCTGATTATACTGTATATCAGTAATAGTCTTGATTCTTATGTGGAAACAATAACAATTGCTTTATTGGGGAATTGGGAGGTATATAAATTTAATAAATAATAAGATCAGTTATATGATAAGGGTTCTTTGGTAACCTTGCCGTGTAATGTAATCAGCAAAGGAAGGCGATGGATATGTGACACTGAGTTACAGTGGGAATTGTTATGAGTTTTCTACTTCCATAAACACTTTAGACCAAGTTGTATAATTGTTTACTGAAAGTTCAGATGTTAGTAACTTACTCAACAGCCTGTTTAGCAGCAGGAATAGATTGGTTTCCATTCGGTTACAGAATAAAGCAAAATATTTAGCAGGCTTCTCTTTTTAGCCCATGATTATTTCCTATGGATCAGATTATTAATTTTGAAAGTCAAGTCACAGGTCCTTCTGTACACTGTTAGGGTTAATTGCTTGTGTGATGTAGTCTGGGGTGAGGAATTGTATCTAACTAACATCACTATGTTAGAGCAAGGCAAACCATTCATGTTCCAAGGATGATTGGCACATTTTTCTCCTGAGAGAGATTCTGTAGCTTTAATGACTATATTATGTGCTTTAGTTAAATAGGTATGATTTGCCTCAGCGGGAGAATAAGATGTTAAATTTGTAGACTTAAATATGCCTGCTGAATAGCTGTCAGTTGGGCGAGGGGCATTTAGACAGAAGCTTTTTTCAAAGCAAAATCAGTTTGGGCATACTTTAAAGAGACAATAATTCTGGATTCCAGAGACTTCTTTTTCCTCAGGGAGAGCCACTGAAGAAAAGGAGATCAAATCTTGTTAAAGCTCTAACAGTATAGGATGCTAAAACAGAATATATATGTACTGGAGCAGAAGGTTTGTAATTGCCTAATTCAAGCCCCTCCCTACTACCTAGAGTCACCCTTTATATGAGAAAAACAATCCTTTTTGTAAAGCTAACGTGATTTTCTTCTGCTGAAACCAATGAGAGGGGGAAAAATCAATGCAGAGGGAAGAGGGGGCAGTGATAGTGGAAAAAGAGAGCTAATCTAACTGGGTTTAACAAATGACTTTGGTTTGTTTCTTCCTCTCCAGCTCAGAGGGCTGGTCTGATTTTTATTCCTGTATGTGTTTGGAATAAATCTAACCAGTGCTTTTTTTGTAAAAGAAAAAGGTGCCGGAACTCACACGTCATACAACCCACCTTGCCTACCCTACAAGGTTCCATCCAAAAAAGGTACTGGAACTCCGTTCTGAGCGTTCTATGACAAAAAAAGCCCTGAATCTAACTGAATGCAATGGGACTTACTATAGTGTATTATAAATACTTACAGGGTAAGTATTAAAATGGAGGAATGCATGGGGTTTCTTTTCCTCCTTAAAAAAACATTTTGGGCCAAAAACATTTGCAAATTACAATCACTTTTGACGTGGCAAAAACATTGTTGTAGAATCCCCCAAATCGGACAGATTAGTTAAATCTTAAATCATTAATGATTTAGCTTGGCTACATTTCCAAATTAAATCTTCAGGGCTTTGGACCAACGATATGGATGACAGTGCATATCATCTATTTTGTAGATAAAGCTGCTTGGAAATGGGTCCTATTTGATTTCCATCAAGCCTAGTTCTGAGGAAACCTGGAGAACTGCAGCCAGAAGTGAGCATTCGAATGTGATACTTTGTAGAATAAATAGTAATATTGCACTGAAGTAATCTGCATGGTGTTTTTCTTAAATAAAATATTTCCCTGTGAGAACAACCATTCTTTTTATTTGTATTATGAATCCCTCTAAGAACCTCAAGGCTTCCTGTCAGTCCACGTTTCAGGAGCTGAAAAAAGCTCAGTGGTGGTGGTGGTGTTTCCTCAGGATGCCTTCGTTTTCCTTGAAACGTGGGAAACCTGAAGGGTTTTTATTATGGTTTTATTATTTTACTCCTGTTTTCTTTACACTCCTTTCATTTTCTTCCTTTTTTATTATTGTAAGTTTAACAAATTTAACAAATAAATAAATATACTTTGTATTTTTGCCTTTGTTTACTGAATGGGTGGCTACGGGCTCATTATTTTTCCCTGGTTGATTGACAATTGTACAACTACCAGATCCTTTCTCCCAAATCAAGTGTGCCTTTACGTGTAACTTTTCAAAGTTGTGCCATTTAGTGTTGAATATCAAAAAAAAAGGGTTCCCTTGGAAATGCTGCATGAGATTTGTATGTGTATTGCCAAAAATTCTAGGCAGACCACTCCAAAATTAGAGAATACTTTCTGTCTGTAGATAGAAGAGGAATACAAGTTATTCTCAAATACATCGATGCTGCTTTGTTAGCAAGCAAAGAAAAATTTAAAAAATGATGTAATGAAATATGCTATTTAGCAGTTAAGGTTCAATTGCTAGTTTACTGATTTTAATAGTTTATGAAGTGACATCCTTATATAATTGCACTAAACTTCACAGAAAAAGCTAAGGAGTGGCATTTCAATAAAAGTTCTTTTGTTCTTATCATAGTGGTGCTCTTTTTATGTAAGAACATCACATTGTTATCATGATGACTTTATTTTAGTAATGAAATAAAAACATAATAAGAGGGAACAAAAGGTGAAACACAACCCATGAAACCCAACGAGAGACTGCAGCTTAGTAGCAGCACATATAATTGATTTCACACGGCTCTTTTTCTAATCCCTGTCATTTCCATTAAACGATCAATGGTCTAATGATGGGAACATCTTCTGCTCACAAATCCTGAGGATCAGGGAATTATTAGGCTAGATTATTAGTATTTTAAAAATTGGTTCTTTCTCCTGTGCATATTTCCTTTTTTTTATAAAGTTTTTATTGTAATTTTTTATTCTCTACATACATATGTTAGTTTTTCAAACAGCATGCGAGCTGGGTTCATAACACGCTAATACATATACAAATTCTACTCTTTGGTTCTCTCTTCTAACCATTTATAAAATAGATTCCAGCTTTTATAGTATTCTGTTTCTTCTTTGTCTTTTAATCTCATTGTTAATCTGTCCATCTTTGCGCATTCCAATATCTTCTTTATTACCTCTTCTTCTGACGGTATTTGTTCATTTTTCCAGCATTGTGCATAACTTATTCTTGCTGCAGTTACAATATGTAAAACCAAATATAAATTTTGTTTGTTAGTCTTTTCTGGTACAATACCTAATAAAAAAAATTCAGGATTAAATGCTACATGTTCTCCTAAAATTTTTTGTAACCAAGCATGTATTTTTTTCCAATAAGCCTTTACTTTGTCACATGTCCACCAAATATGATAATATGTACCTAAATTATGTTTACATTTCCAACATTTACCTGATACATTTTTAAACATTTTTGCTAATCTACCTGGAGGTAAATGCCATCTATAAAACATTTTATACAAATTTTCTTTGTATGCAGTTGAAATTGTCAATTTATAATTTCTCTATGTTATAACCAAAGTTTTCCGCCCACCTTATCATTGTCCCTTTAATTTGTTCACTTTCCATCTCTAAAGTTAACAAAAAATTATACAATTTTTTAATTTCTCATCAGAAGTTAATATCTTATCAAACACATTTTGTTCTTTATAAAATCCATACATTTTCATATCTTTTTCATATCTGTTTTGTATTTGTAAGCATACCCACCATGACATGTTGATACCTGATGTTCCAGTTCTTATTTCGATTTTAATGTCCCATCAACATCTAAAATGTCTCTATACGTCCAAGTTTTTTTCAAAATCTAACAAGTTTACATGTGAAAAAGCTTCAATTGATAACCACCCTGGAATTTTTACATATATTTTCATTTTAATTTTTCCCCATACTGTTATCAAAGCATTTCTAATACAATGGTTTTGAAAATATCCAAGAATTTTTTTCCCCATACCACAAAAATGTGTGCCATCCCAACTGTAAGTCATGTCCCTCCAAGCATAACAACCTTTTATTCCTAAGCATTATCCGTTCTTTCACCCATGTCAGTACAGATGCTTGATAATACAAAGCCCACTCAGGTAAACTAAAACTTCCATTTTCTTTAGTATCTTGCAAAGTTTTCCTCTTTATTCTAGCTTTTTTTCCTTGCCATACAAACTTCAAAACTAAAGAATTCAACTCTTTAAAAAAATTCCCCCAAGTTTTATCGGAATTGTCTGAAACAAAAATAGAATCTTAGGCAATATATTCATTTTAATTGTAGCTATCCTTCCTAATAGAGACAATTTTAAATTCTTCCATTTTTCAACGTCTAACTTTATTTGTTTCAATAACCTTGTATAGTTATCTTCTTTTAATGTTGAACATTTAGCTGATACATATATACCCAAATATTTTACCTTTTTCACTATCTGTACCTCTGTCACTTCTGATATTCGACTTTTTTGCTTATCCGTAACATTTTTAACTATTATCTTAGTTTTTTCCTTGTTTATTTTTAATCCCACTACTTCACCATATTGTTCTAATTTCCCCCACAATTTTGGAATCATCTCCAAGGGATCTTCCAAAATAAATACCAAATCATCAGCAAATGCTTGTAATTTATATGTTTCACCCTTTATCTCCAAGCCTCTAATTTCTGCATCTTGTCTTATATTCTGATTTAAAACCTCCAAAGTGAAAATGAATAACAAAGGAGATAAAGGGCATCCTTGCCTTGTGCCTTTCCTTATTTCAAAACTCTCAGTACAATCTCCATTCACAATCACTTTGGTGGTTTGTTTATTATATATTGTTTTTACCTTATTTATGAAGTTCTGTCCAAAATCCATTATTTGTAATTGATGAATCAAAAACTGCCATGAAAGATTGTCAAATGCCTTTTGAGCATCTAAAAATATTAATGCCATTTGTTTCCCTGGATGTAGTTCATAGTATTCCAATACATCTATTATCATTCTTAAGTTATTTTTAATTTGTCTTTTTGGTAAAACGCCATTTTGATCTGGGTGAATAAATTCAACCAGATACTTTTTCAGTCTCTCCGCCATTATTGAAGTAAAATTTTTATAATCCACATTAAGTAATGAAATCGATCTATAATTCTTAATCTGAGTCAAATCTGAATCATCTTTTAGTATTAAGGTAATGTTTGCTTCAATCCACGTCATCGGCATTTTAGCTTCTAATAAAAGACCATTGCAAATATCTTTCAACAGATCACTTAATATTTCTTGTAGACTTTTGTATAGTTCTGCCGGAAGTCCATCTGGGCCAGGAGCTTTACCATTTTTTTGTCTCTTTATAGCCTCTGTTATTTCCATCATTGTAACTCCTTCATCTAGCATATTTTTAAATGTCTCTGAAATCTTCGGAAGGTTACTATCTTTCAAATATTTTACAGTTTTCTCTCTTGAAGTCTCCTTTTATCATAGAGATCCTTATAGAATTCTTTAACTGTCTTTTTTATTTCTTCATTTTTATATTGTAAATGACCTTTCCCATCCAATAGATTATGTATCATTTTTTTTCTTTCTGTTTTTTAAGTTTAGAAGCTAACCACCTTCCTGGCTTGTTGGCATTTTCAAAGAAATTCTGTTTCGCTCTTTTTATCTGTTCTGCCATTTTTTCTGAATCTAACAAATTTAATTTATGTTTTATCATATCCATATCTCTTATTAAAGTCTTTTTTGTGGATTATTTTGCAATTCTGATTCTAACTTTCCAAATTCTTTTCTTAATAATGCATATTGCTGTTTTCTCTGTTTATTTTTCCTTGCCATATATGATGTAGCTATACCTCTAAAGTATGCTTTAGCTGTGTCCCATAGATTTTGTATCGTAGTATCTTCTTTCTTATTTTCTTTAAAAAAGAATTCCATTTCTTTTTAACTCTATAAATTCTTTTTCCTTTAATATGGAACAGTTTAAAGTCCATCTTAGCCTTTTTTGTGTCCCTTTCCAAGTCATTTTCAGAGGGTTATGATCTGCCCATATGCCTATTTCTATTTCAATGTCCTGCACATTCATTCTCAAGTCAGCAGTCATCCAAAATCATATCAATTCTTGACCAGGATTTCTGGCTATTTGAGTAAAAAGTATATTGTAATTTTTGTGGATTTATTTCCCTCCAAATATCTTGAATTCCAATTTCCTCCACCATATCAAAAAATGTCTTAGGTAGTCTTCCTCTACCATTTTTCCTTGTTTTGTTACTTTTATAATCAATTTTTCCATCTGTTATTGCATTGAAATCTCCTAGTAAACAAATATTTTGATACTCCATTTCTATTATTTTTCTATGTAAATTTTTATAGAACTTTTCTTGATTGTCATTTGGTGCATAAATTGCCACTAATAATATTTGCTTTTGATGCAGATAAATTTCTACCATTAATATTCTTCCTTCTTCATCCTGTTTGGCTCCCGTCAGGACAATTTGGGAAAGTCAGTGTTCGGCTTTCCAGCTTGGTTTTTCTTCGTCTAGCGACCCTTAAAGGGTTGGAAAATTACCCTGGAGGGGCAATGAAGGAGGAGGGATACTTCAGGAGCTCAGATCAGGGGGCACCCGACCAGAGCAAACTGCAGGACCCTCTGGAAAACAAAGAGAAAGGCTGTTTAAATCTCTGGCCATAGGCGTCTCCAGCGGGAAGCAAAGAATCATAAATCAGAGGAATTTCAACTGCGTGCTAAAGCTGGGTGAGCAAGATGTTTCCTTTTCTTCTCTTAGAGGTCTATAAATGTTGAACCCCTAAGTGGAAAGAGATGGAAAGCAAAGACCCCCAGAAGATTTACAAGCGGCGGGTAATTACATGGGGGGGGGGAGAAGAGGCTCTTTGTTAAAAATACTGGACATTGATAAATAAGCCAAGGACGACATCTAGTGGTGAAAAAAAAGAACGAAATTTTTGTAACATGCTCTGTTGATTGGAATTTAACCTTGAAGAGAACAGCTGCAGCTGATAAAGGCTGCTTTGTTATGAGACTGAAACTTAAAATTACTTCTATTGAATTTGACTAAATTTAAACAGACGTTATTTTGGCTATAGACTGTAAACTTCAAAATGACTTCATCAAACATTACTAGACTTATGAAAAAAACTTCTTCTGCACCCTCAGTAGGACAATCTAGTCCTACAACACAGAGATCTATTGCAAAGGAAAAAGACCACAACTCAAAGTGAAACACAGATTTCATTAAAATTTCTTCAGGATCTTACCGTATGTTAAAGAATCAAGAGACTTTGGAAAGGAACCATTTAGAGTCACAAGAGAATCATAAAAGCACACAAGCAACACTGGAGAAGTTAAATGAAGAATTTTTGGATATAAAGGGAAAACTGGAAACTCAAAATCAAATGATAATAAAAAACCAACAGAAGATACGTAAGATTGAAGAAAAAACAGATGGTAATGACAAAAACATAGCAATGTTACTGCGAGAAAATGAAAAATTAGATAACGAAATTAAGATTTTAGAGATGGCAAATGCGGAACACTATTTAAGATTCCAAAACATTCCTGAAGATAAAGCGGAAAACATAGAAGAGGTGATTATTGACATCTTGGAGGAGGCTCTGAAAGCGGATCAAGGGGAAATTCAACTTGAACTAGATGGGATATTCCGCTTCAATTCAAGCTATGCAAGAAGAAATAAGTTACCAAGAGAAGTACATGTACGGTTTGCAAGGAAGACAACAAGAGATGAAATACTGCGGAAAGTAAGAGATGAACCAATACAATATAAAGATAAAGAAATTGTGGTCTTAAAACAGATACCTAAGAGAGTTACAGATTCACAAAGACAGTACCATTTTTGACTACGAAATTGATGGCTAATGGCATAAACTTTAGATGGCTGATGCCAGAAGGCATCTTAATAAACTGGAACAATACAAGATATAGACTTGATTCAATTTGGAAAGCAGAAGACTTTGAAGAGAAGAATAGGTCAATTTTGGATGAAGGAGTTAAAAGAGGTCAAGGGGAGAGTAAAGAGCAGAAACAAACAGAAGAAAAGACTCAAGGAGCAACTGCACAAATAAAAGAACAAAAAGAGGAAGGTCTCCAAAAGGGGGAGGATGAAGGACTTGCTAGAGAACAAAGATCGGTTAGACCGAAATATAAGTAAATGGAAATGGATAAAGAAAATGGAATCTTTTCAGTAAACATAAATGGATTGAACTCCCCAATTAAAAAAAACAAGATTTTTAGGAAACTATGGAAACTGAATTTGGATATAATTTGTTTGCAACAAATACATATAAAAGCACATTATAAACTATTGGAATATTCAAAAATTGGAAAACCTTACTATGCGTCAGCATAACAGAAAAAAAGAGAAGTGGCTCTATATATTAAAGAGACAATAAATTCTCCTGTGCATATTTCCATTACTCTCAAAGCCCATCCTAAAGCTCCTTTTCCACAGGCTCAAACCCTGAACTGTACCCAGCTATTATTTGTCGATGCATCTTTCTCCAAGAAATTTTTAAGTAATACTTTTTAACATTGAGTCTTTTCTCCAAATAGATTGTATATTTCCTGCCTGAGCAGGGGGTTGACCTCCAAGGTCCCTTCCAACTTATTATTATTATTATTATTATTATTATTATTATTATTATTATTATTATTATTATTATTATTATTATTATTATTATTATTATTATTATTATTATTATTTCATCTCTCTTTGAAGACCAAGACGATTGAGACTACAGATTTCAACCATTTGTTTAATGACTAGTCAAAGTTATAACAGCACTGAAAAAAGTGACTTTACGGCTGGTCCTTGCACTCAAGACCATCATAATATCCTCATGGTCATGTGATCGGAATTTGGGTGCTTGGCAACTGGCATGTATTTAGGACAGTTGCAGCACCCAGGTCATGTGATTTCCATTTGCAACCTTCCCAGACAGCTTGTGATAAACAAAGTAAATGGGAGAAGTTAGAATCACTTAATGACCAAATGATTTACTTAACAATTGCAGTGTTTTGTTTAATATCCATGGCAAAAAAGATCATAAAATCAGGCACAACTCACTGAATAATCGCCTTGCTTATCAATAGAAATTCTGGTCCTAATTGTGATTGTAATTGAGGATTATCTTTGTTTATACCAGGGGTCTGCAACCTTGACAACTTTAAGAGTTGTGGACTTCAGCATAGCTAGCTGAGAAATTCTGGGAGCTGAAGTCCACAAGTTGTCAAGGTTGCAGATCCTGGTCTATACAGTATACATGTACTATTAAATAAAATAAATTCATTTTCCATCTTGTTTATACTTCTCTGCCTTATTAAAGGCAATGTCTTCTTCAAGTCACAATTAGATCCAGTTTGGTAATTACATGGACACAATCATGCAGTTTTCTTAAAACAATGCAGAAACGGTTTGTCACTGTATTCTTTTGGGATGTTTTGTCATTTCCCAGCTCTGGAATTTCCTGCTGATCTAAGTAATAATCTGGGCTAACCCTGTTTAGCTTTTGAGCCCAGATATAGTTGGCCAGATGTTGCCTCTTGCTAAGACTTTTTCCATTATGTTACGTGGTTAATGTTGTTCCAAATTAACAATGTTGCTGTTGGTTATTTCTGATTTATTTTAAAATGACTTATTAAACATTGTTTATAGAATTGGAATCATGGCTCCTTTGGAGTCCTACTGATACAGTAATTTATGATCTTAAAGCTGCCCGATATTCTCATGTTACCACTAAAATTTACAATTTTCATAGAAGATTTTAGGCAATCACTTTACTATATCATATGCCAATTCCAAAACAAGAAGTACGGTAAGTTTGTTTTGTTTATTCAGCAACTTTACTTAAATCATAATCAAAACCCAGTAAAGCAAAACCAAAGCAAAACCCAACAATTGGTATAAAGTGACAAAACTTTGTACATGATAACTGCAGCAAGATTGTTGTATGTACAAAGATGGAAAAATTCAGCATTATCCACAATGGAGGAATAGTTGGTGAAAATGATGGAATATACTGAGATGGCTATTTTTCTATTTTTTTCTTTTCTTTTTCTCCTTTTTGCACTTGCATTTCTCTTCCTTTTCTTTTTCTTACTTTATGCATCTTTTTATATTATTTTGAAAAATCTTTAATAAAATTGTATATGTATATAAAAACAGCAAAGTCACTCTACATCCTAAGAATATGGATCATGCTGATTTATACTTACCAGATTCCAGCTGCTATCAACCATGCAACTAAAGCAGATGTTAATAGGTTGATCTTGAAAAAGCTAAGTGGGATAACACATTAGAACTTCAAGGGCACCCGGTTTTTGCATCTGCAGCGCATGGCTGCGTGAGAGAGGACCTCCGCTCCCCACGGCTAGTTTCTTCCTGCTTGGGGGACCCTAGATGGATCCAAAGTGACTGTGAAGGAGGGGCGCCCCGTCAATCACGGAGTGATGGCAATCACTTTGTTTGATCCAGAGAAAGCCCTCTGAACCCGACAGGAGAAAGGCTAGCATGAGATCAGCATCTAGCCCAGGGGTAGGCAACCTCGGCTCTTTTATGACTCATGGACTTCAACTCCCAGAATTCCTCAGTCAGCTATGACTCAGTCAGCTATGAATCATAAAAGAACCGAGGTTGCCTACCCCTGGTCTAGCCCAAGCTGCTTGCAGCCAAAGTCCCAAAGCATGAACTTAAACATCGGTGAACAGCGTGCTTGGAATTGGTGAGAGTAATGATCTTCTTTCTTCTATCTACTATTTAAATCCTTGAAAAGATCCACAAAAGCAAGAAAATCTCCAGAAGTGAAGGGAGGGAATTATTTCCCCATTCCCTTATGGACAGAAGCGGCGAATTAACATAAAAGGTTGAAAGATATATACTAAAATTTGATTTAAAATATTTCAGTCTGGACAAATCTAGGAACTAAAAAACTGTCAAGATTATACCCTAAAAAATTCTGATGGAATTATAAAAATATATAACAAAAATAACTTTTTGATGGAAAGAAAAATTGAAAAAAGAAATAACTGCTGACATCTAGTGGAGAATCAGAGAATAGAACACTAACAATAAGGACTCAGAAATTGGCAGAATGCCCAGAAACAAAGAAAAAGTTGTTCCTTTGAATTGCAAATAACCTTGAAGACAGCTGGGAACAAAGGAAGAGTCAGCTATAAGATTAAAAAGTGTTTGGGGAAAAACAAACAAACACCTGGACTGTTGCTTAAACCTAGGAACTCTTTATGGGGAAAAAAACCTTTAGCTTTTTGATTGGGCTATGGGCAAAACTAAGAAGTTAAAAAAAAAGGTGTCTCCTTTTTGCTGCCAAGAAACCTAGGTGGACACGTTCATGAAGTCATCAATTCAATTGAGGATTTACCTTTAGCACCATAAAAGGCAAACAAGGACAGCTGCAAAAGAATGCCGCTTCAGATGATTAAAATTGTTAAATACTATGGAAATCTAAAAGTTGTATGGTTTTGTATGATTTTGTTTTGTTTGGAAGATGGGTTCATAATTTTAATCACAGAAGGGCCAAATGCATAGCCCAACTTGAAGTAAAAGTAGAACTTGGTTGACACACGGAGAGCAATACGAAGTCCTAAGTATGTAGGTCGAAGCAGAAAGTTAAAGAAAAATCAGAAGGCGAAGGCAAACCATTTTAGCCCTGTTGCCAACAACCTCCTGCCCCCTAGCCCTCCAGATACATCTGTGTAGTCTCCAAGAATTGAGCTTACTCCTGGGAATATTTTCAACTGAGGTTACAAATAGAGATCTTGAGAGAATACCAATAAATACAGGCACCATGATAACAGCATCACAACAATTCCAAGACTGAAGTTAAAAATGTGGGACAATCAGCTGTTGCAGAGAGTTATTGCTGGTTATGGAGCATGCAGGCTGCAGTAACTACAGATATCCTGGAAATCAATGGGCAGCTGAGCTAGTTGAGGGTGATGAAGAGATGACACTAACAGCAAAGATACTGGATGCTGTGCCCCAGTAAGAACCTGGCAGGAAAGTTAAGTCTAAGAAGCTTGCAGAAGTGCAGCTCAAGATGAGGTAAGTAAGTGAGTGGCATGGAAGAAAATAATAATGAACATGAAGATTGGGAACTTAGCAGAGGAAAGGAAAAAAAAACCCTTATAGGGCACATCACACCTATTTCCTTAGCTTTTTATGACTATAACTTTGTTGTTTGTATCTCATGATTTATGTTGATTGCTTTTATTTAGTATCCTATTATGATTTATGTTGACTGATTATTTAGTGCCCTACAATTATCACATTGTCAACCTCTCATCGCCCGGTTCGCTCCCACAGAGTCGGCCTCCTCAGAGTTCCATTGGTTAAGCAATGTCGGCTGGTGACCCCTAGGGGGAGAGCCTTCTCTGTGGGCGCGCCGACCCTCTGGAATAAGTTGCCTCCGGAGCTGTGGATGGCCCCCGACCTTCGGTCCTTTTGCTGTGACCTGAAGACATGGATGTTTCAACAATCGGACCTGGACTGACTATGGTTTTAAATTTGGTTTTATGGGGTTAAATTACTATGTATTGAACATATCTACTGTTTAATTCTTTTTTAAATTTTGTATTTTCATGTTCTTTTTTAGTTTTTATTGTTGTGAGCCGCCCTGAGTCCTTAGGGAGAAGGGCGGCATATAAATATAATAAATCAAATCAAATCAAAATCTTATGATTTATGATGATTGCATTTTATGATTATGATCATGATTTATCTCTTGTTGCTTGTATGTACATTGAGAGCTCACGCATCAGAAACAAACTCTTTGTGTGTGTTCAATCACATTAGGCCAATAAAGAATTATATGGTGTTCTAACCACAAAAAGAGGAGGAGGTTGACACAAAAAAAGGGCAAATTGATTACTACTGGTAATCAAGGAAGCAAAATCCTTGAAACTTGACATCGTCTCCAAATCCAAACTTATGCATTTTATTTACCACTTATATTCTGACAAAGGCATAATACAATCATTATCGCTATCATGCTCATCATCATTAAAAAAAAATCTTGAGTTATCTCCTCTATTATGAGTTGTTAATAATAGAAATTCTTTCTGGCTTTCATCAATTACAGCTTCCCTTCACACTGATTTACATTACTGTATTATTTTATTGCCTTATGAATATCAATAATCAAAACTTTTCACAGCAATGGAAGGAAACAGATGACTGTACTACCAGACAAACTCATGCCACTATTAAGAAGATATTTTTGTAACCAAAGCATTTGTCCTACTGTTTGCATTTTAATTCATTTAATGAATGATGCTGGTTGGGACAAGTCTGGAAATACAAATAAATCCATGCATTCAAAAGAGATGTAAAACACATCAGTCTCTGTAGATTTGTGTGACAGTGAAACAGTGCAATATGTGAAAATGGTTTTTTCTTTGGCATGAATCAGTAGCACTGAATGGAATCCATTTTTGTATAAGTAAGGGGACGGGATTTTAAACATTTACTCTGTATAAGCACAAAAGTTCATCTGACATTTTTTGCATGGGTGAAGACACAAAAGATAACGTCCAAACCAAATATGCTGTATGTGAAGCTATGGGGACAAGGTCATAGATAGCAAGGATCAGTGCTTCTTTTGTCATAGGACGCACCAGAACAGAGTTCTGGCACCTTTTTTTTAATGGATTTTCCAAGTTTTAACAGTAACTTTTGAAAAAAAAAATTGCTCCACGTGGACTTGAATCGCCCTGTCAAGTGTAGCAGGTCGGAGGCAAAATCATTAAAACGGTGCATGAGGGCTGCTTGTGTGTCGAGTCTGATGCAAGCGTACTTTGTCCATGCTGGTTGTGATGGTGCTGCTCGGCTTGTGGCACTGCTCGGCTTGTGATTGGTCTTGTGGTCACGCGCTGAGTGCTTACTGTGGGTGGCGGCCATTATGTTTTGTTACACAACTGACGTGGGTGAGTGTGTGTACAGTGATTGACTACGTGTGACAGGTAAATAATTTCTTTATTTTAAAAAATTGTTGGTGAATTGAAAATCTTTTTTAAATTTTTAGTGTAAAAGTGTGACCCCAAATTTAAAAATGGAAAAAAAAACTAATTACTTCCCAACCACCGGTCCTGCTAAGAACTGAATATATAATTATTTTAATAAAAGATTAACAAGATGTGAGTTCCGGCACCTTTTTTCTTACAAAAAAGCACTGGCAAGGATAATCTTTGCTTGCTGTGTTTGATAGTAAACTATATGATTTAATTCTGACTTAGCGCAATGTGAATCCTATTGTGATTGTTGCAAAATGCATTTTACGGATCTTGATTACAACCAACGAGGATTTAATGTAATGCGTGGTCCCAATTATGAAGCCTTATTATATCCAATTTATTCTGCTTTCTACAGTGCAAAGAAGTCAAAATCTTTCTTGGGTTCTGCCCCCTAAAATAAACTCTAAGCTTTCTCCTCCCACATTTCCAAGTTAATTGATATCTGAGCATTTTTTTTGATGGCTTAGGAGGCAGCTGGAGTAGGTCTGTATTGGATCTCTTTAGCCTGTGAACCACTAGTTGCTACCTCAATAGATTCAGCCCTTAAACTCAGTGTCCCAGCCAAATGAGTGTTAATCACAGAAAGGGCTTTCTCCTTCATATTTTACATGCTGGGCACTCACTTTTTACCTACTTAGAAGATTTGGGACTTTAAGCAAAGCCCTTTTTTATTTTTCAGGCTCTTTAAAACCAAGTTCAAACATATCTGAATCTACCCCTACCTCTATCTATGTATAAATGAAATCTGGCACTGCTTGACAATTTATCATTCTACTTTTATTTTCTGCCACTGGATGTTTTTTAAATACTCCCATCAAATTTATTGGCATTGTATTAATGTTCTTGTTGTTACTCTAAGCCACCCAGAGATCTCTGCTACTGGGCTGTATGTCCATCCTAAATCATGCCAACCAATATGTTTATAGGTTGTTTGATTTACTTACACAATTTGTAATCCACCCAATTCTACACCCGCTGGAAGGCTAGATGGAAAGAATCCAATGCGTCACTTTTGTCTTCTATCTTTTTACTCAGGAAAACATTCACAGAAATGGAAAATTACATCTTTCCAATATAGCAGAGGAATTGGAAGAAAAGCAAATGTGATTGAATTAAGCTACAAGATCCCCTCTCAGGGCACTGCAACTCAGCTGGTAACAGTAATAAAAGCTCAACCAGGATAGATTTACTGATCTGCTTACTGCTAGTGGAGGAGATAATTTAGAGCACTTACTTAAACCTTCTGTTTAGCTGTTGTAATAACTGCCTTTTAAGTCCAAAAATGACATGATAGTGCATGTTGGGAATTGTGATTGATTTTAATTTACAATCCCTACTCCTGGTTAAAGAATCCCAGAGCCAGTAATAGGAACGTTCTGCAGGAAAGCAATCAGAACAATGCAGCAATAAATTGATGCCATGATTACATTACTGCTTTCCATTTCTTCACTGAGAAAATAATATTCCTTACCATTTAAAAATTTAGCACTATATTCCAAGGACCAAGATTATTTAAAAAAAAGAAAGATAAACTCAACTGTACAACTGAAATTAAAAAAGTATTTCTAAGCCACGTTAATTTAAAGCATCCATATCTCATTTTGATTGCAATATATCATTGTTTTAGTGCAATCCTGATCATATGGAGAGCTTTCTTGAAATCCATATTAACCTGAGGGCATTTGTCTTAAAAGCAGTCTCCTTAATACATGTTAATTGATCACTGCACCTGCAACTAACCTCAAGAACAGTGAAAAAAAGAGTAACCCCACCATTCTAAATATGGCTTTAAAACAAATAAGCAGCACTTCATATTTCAGCTAGGAGGAAACTGGTAGCCTTTCAGAATTCCCCTATAGACCAGCCTAGCTGTTGAGCTGTGTATCAACTGAATTTTCTAAACTAGATAGAAATCAGCCCTACATGGTTTACTTTATATTATACTGTAGTAAGCAGGGGGTTACTCTACAATGTGAAGTCATTTCCTGCTAAAAGGTAAAGGTAAAGGTTCCCCCGCACATGCGTGCTAGTCGTTTCCGACTCTAGGGGCCGGTGCTCATCTCCGTTTCAAAGCTGAAGAGCCAGCGCTTGTCCGAGAATGTCTCCGTGGTCATGTGGCCGGCATGACTAGATGCCAAACGCGCACAGAACACTGTTACCTTCCCACCGTAGTGGTCCCTATTTTTCTACTTGCATTTTTACGTGCTTTCGAACTGCTAGGTTGGCAGAAACTGGGATGAGTAACAGGCGCTCACTCTGTTACGTGGCACTCGGGATTCGACCCGCCAAACTGCCGACCTTCTGATCGACAAGCTCAGCTTCCTAACCCACTGAGCCACCATGTCCCTTCATTTCCTGCTAGAAGGCTACAATTAGCAAGGTTGAAAATAGGTGCTCCTGGCTGGGAAACCAGATAAATATGTGGATTTAGAAAATCCTCCAACTGCATGCTTGGTCCTTTTGAGAGTATATCCCATTCAGACAGCCAAGTTGATGCAATGGTTAAGATGCTGGCTTAGAAACCAGGAGATTGTGAGTTCTAGGGCTAGGCCTCCCTTAGGCATGAAAGCCAGCTGGGTGACTTTGGGTCAGTCATTCTCTCTCACCTAATCCCACCTCACAGGGTTACCGTTATGGGGAGACTAGGCAGGAATATTAAGAACATTTGCTGCTTTGAGTTGACCAAGTTTTTTTTAAGTGGGATAAAAATCTAATAATATCTACTAATAATTCAAGCCTGAGAGACCTGCCATCTCTCTAGAATGATGATCCTTTATAATGAAAACTTCTGTCTTGATCGGATTCAGATTTAATTTACCACCCTCATCCAATCCAATACCAGTGGGCAGCATTCAAGGATGCCCAACCAATAACGTCAAGTTATTACCAGGAAATATCTTTGGGTTTCAGGAAGATGTTATTAAATTCCATTTGCAAGCTGCCCAGCTCCCAATGATTCTGGGTGGCTTATAACAAAAGACAGGAAACAATAAGGGAAAAAATAACTCCAAATCTCACCACAGAATGTATCTCTCATTTTGGAGAATTAATAGTCTCCAATTAATAGTATCTGAAAGCTATATAAGGCATAAGAACAAAAACATTGTGAGGCAGTGTTGCTTCTCCCTAGACCAGAGGTCCCCAACCTTTTGGGCACCAGGGACTGGTTCCGTGGAGAGAGGTTTTTCTGTGGACCAGAGGGGGTGTGCTTTTGAATACTGCCTGCATCCTGAGGATGGAGCTTTGCTTGTTTGTGCGGCCTGGTTGCTGGCATGCCACGGACCGGTACTGGTCCACGGACCGGGGACCCCTGCCCTAGACCTCTCAGGTGATACAAGGGTATCATAGTAGATAGTATTGCTGAGATGTCAAGAATACAACTACAATCTATATTTGATATCCTCAAAGATAATTAATTAGTCTAACAAAGCCAGCCTCGGTTCCATAGCCACAAGTGAATTTTAAATGGGTAAAAAACAATTTCCCCCCAGATTGTCTCTCTTGATTGTCTTGCTCAACTGTGTAAAGGTTTGGCCTTTTATGCCTATGTCCCAAAGCACTAGCAGAGACTTCTTTTTAAGTGGACTAATAATTACCTCCTTTAACAAGGCAGCATCCTGTTTAATCCTCAGAGAGGTATTTACGGTGTTAACAAAAGCATTTCTAATATCCTCTTACGAATTAACTGGAAGGCAAGCCGAGCAACGATGTAAAGACTAAGAGGCAAAACATATTGCTCAGACTATCTCACTACATTCTTGGGTTCCTAAAATTGAAATTGATCCAGTTAACCTGTTTAACAGATGTACCAGATATCCTCTGTAGTAATACTGGCATTCACACTGACCTAAATAGAAGAATTTTTTCCATAAAATATATTTAAAAGCACTACAGTAAGACTTTGAGAATTCTATGATTCTGGGAGGAGGAAGGGATGAACAAAGAGTATGATTCAGCCCATTCAAAACTCATGCAATCTAACAAACACAAATTTGAGATGTATCTGGACAGAGAAAAATGGTTTTTCTGATGTGCTTATCACCACAGCATAGGTCTTTAAATGGGCTTTATGCTGTGCCTTATTAGATGCAAGTTTAATCTTCCTTCTCTTATGTTCTAATCTAGTGTCTTGATGCTATAATTTAGCATCTCAAAAAGACAAGATAAAGGTTCTAGAGTCTAGAACAATTCTAGAGATGAGGGGTATCATCTGCTTAAGTCCACCTTTATTAGGTCCCTATTAAGGAAAATCATCAACACTTTATGGGAGGGATATGTATCCCCAACCCAAGGAGGCAATTTTAAGACCTTTACTAATAAACTCTCCCTTAACCAGGGAAATCTGAGCAATTATAGACCAGTCTCAAATGTTTCTTTCTAAGAAAAAGGGCCAAGATTTGGGGAATCTTAAAGTTCCAAATATATCTGAATAGTACTGATTTTCTGGATCTGGTATATTTCAACTGAGCTGTCAGTCAGAATAGGGTACTGAAACTGCTTTGTTCAATTGGGGGATGACCTAAGCCGAAAACTAGATGGGGAGATTCAGTTTTAATAGTTCTCCTGGTCATCTCAGCACTTTCAGTACTGTTCATCATAAATCCAATACTGGATCACTTAGTGCAGACATGTCAAACACAAGGCCCGGGGGCCGGATCCGGCCCGCGAAGTGGTTTCATGTGGCCCACGAAGCCATCCTGGAAACAGTGAGGGAACGGCCCCCACTGCCTTGGCCCTGGCCCAGAGACCCTCCTTCTGCCAGAGACCCTCAGATCTGTCCCACTCCTGCCCAGGCCCCCATAGGCACCCTTCATGCGAACGATGTAGAGCTGGCCATGCCCACCCAGTAGGCCATATGCACTCTAGCCATGCCCACCCAGTAGGCCACACCGACCCAGGCCACACCCACCCGGCCCCTTGAGGGCAACCGCAATGCTGATGCGGCCCTCAATGAAATTGAGTTTGACACCCCTGACTTAGTGGAACAGTGATACAAGTCTTTCTGTCAGGCCTTTTCAAATAGGTAGTGCTGGAGAAACACTGTTTAACGTCTGGGACACTGACCTACAGTACCCTAAGGAGCTTCATCTTATCCCCCCACCATGATGTTCATAAAACTGCTGGAGGTTTTCAGTATCACCAATCCAGAGGTTCAGCATCAGCAGTACTGGAAAGAGATCTGACTCTATTGCCAAGTTATAGAAGTTAAAAAAAAATCTGTTTTGTCTTGCTGGCAACTTTATGTGTGGGGAAAAGAAGAAAGAATGGAGAACCTAATTCTTGCCAACACACATGAGATGACTGGAAGGAAAAATGAGAGACATCTAAAAACCCACTGCAATGTACATAGAGCTTTCTAAAAGGCTGAAAAGAAAAGGCTAAAATGTGTAAGAAATAAAAGGAAAGGCATAGAATCAAATCAGTCACCAGAAATCAGAATTTTGTCAAAAACACTGAAAGTCTAAATAAGCTGAGGCTTGTAAGGAATGCCTGATACCCTGAAAAAAACCCAGAGGTTATATTGTAAAGAAAAGGAAATGAGTTTGTAATGGATGATGACAAGATAACAGAACGTCTTATCTTTGTATTTTATATCCATTTGTCTCAGAAGAGAACAAAGAATTAGCTAGCCATCATTGTTCCACTAGTGAAAGGAGTGAGATGCAGCTCAGAATACATATTGAGAAGATTTTTTTTTAAAAGAAACCCACTTAACTGATTTAAATGAATTCAATTCTTTGGGGTTAAATGAATTACATCTTAGGTTACTTAAGGAATGAGTAAAGGTTACTGTAGAAGTGCTAATGTTTGAGAACTAGTGAGGTCTGAGAAGATTGGAGAATAGCAAATCTTCAAAAAAAGAGGAGGATCTGAGAAATTACAGAGCTACAGTATTCATTTGCCTTCTATATTCAGAAAGATGACAGTGATTTTTAAATATCAAGTTAGTGAGGACACGGATAAGTGTTAAACAACTAACAAGAGACTGCATGTATCTATTATAAGTCATGTCAAATTTACTTTACTCTTTTTAAAAATATTTACTACCTTAGTAGATCTTGGGAATGTCACAGACATAACAAATCATTTCATTACATGTGTTATGATATAATCAATTACATGGTAAAACTAAGCTATATTACTGTTAGCATGATTTATAATTGATGGAGACTGTACCCTGACAGAATTGATAAATGGCCCCAATGAGCTAAGTAAATGATTATCAAAGTTCCAGATGATAGAGCACTGGAGGAATAGCCAACAACTGAAGATTCAAAATGATCTACACAGGCTTAACAGTGAACTGAAATAAACAGAAAGGATGTCGTGTCAGCACAGAAAAGATGAAAAGCAAAGGTATAGGAAGGGAAAGACATGACTTGGCAATAATATATATGGGAAAGATCTGAATGTCCTAATAGATCACAAATCGAACACGAGGTAACAGTGGGCTGCAGCTGCTAAAAAGCAAATTTTGAGTTGTATTTGTTAACAGGATTCAATCAGGGGAATAATTGTTTCACTCTCTAGCAGTGGCGTAGTGTGGGGGGTGCAGGGGGGGGTGGCCGCACCGGGCGCAACATCTGGGGGGGCGCGCTCGCACTCGCAGCTCTCTGCCCCTGCCTGGCTCACTCACTCTCTCTCACTGCAGTGCTGGCTGTGCGAATCCGATCTGAGCCGCCGGGTCACCGCCCACTGTGGAGGGGGGGGTGCCAGGCGTGCGGTGCGGGTTAGGGGGCGCAAATTACTTGCCTTGCCCCGGGTGCTGACAACCCACGCTGCGCCACTGCTCTCTAGTGCCTTAGTCAGGCTTCATTTGAAATACTGTGTCCAGTTTGAGGCACCACCGTTTACAAAATGTAACAACAAACTGGAGTAAAGTCAGCTACCAAGATGGTACAAGATCTGGAAACCAAATCCTATGAGGAATGGTTAGAGAATCTGGATATGTTTAGCTTGCAGAAAAAACTAAGGGAAGATATGGCAGCAATGTTCCATTAGCTGAAAGGTTGTTACCCAGAAAGAATGGAATTATTCTTTATTTTTCCAGTGGATGACTTTCAAACAGAAACTATACCAAGTAGGGGATTGGCCTCTGAGGTTATTTCCAACTTTGTGATTCTATGATGCCTCAAGAAATATACCTTTTTGATACACGCAGGAATTTTACAAAAACATTTGTCCTTTTTTTTTAACTACATGGCTTAGGCCCGGGATACTTGCAGGACCATCTGCTACCAGGAACGAATTCCCATCGCCCAGTACGCTCACACAGAGAAGGCCTCCTCAGGGTACCGTCGGCTTGACAATGTCGGCTGGCGAACCCCAGGGGAAGGGCCTTCTCTGTAGGAGCGCCAGTCCTATGGAATCAGCTCCCCCCTGAGCTTCGGATGGCCCAAGATCTCCAGTCCTTTCGCTGTGGCCTCAAAACACTCCTTTTCCACCTGGCTGACCTGGACTGACAGGCATTTTAATTATGTTTACAATTTTTAATTTATTTTTAATTTTAATTTATTGCACAGATGACTTTAATTTTAATTTTATCTTAATTTCTGTACTTACTATATGTTATTGTTGTTAGCCGCACTTAGTCCTTCGGGAGATAGGGCGGGATATAAGTCCCATAAATAAATAAATAAATAAATAAATAAATAAATAAATAAATAAATAAATAAATAAATAAATAAATAAATAAATAAACAAATAAACTAGAGTACATCTATAGTGCTAGTGCAAATTACCACTGGACAGACTCAAAGAAATGCTCTGTAAGTGTAATTCTAATGCACATTGATTAATGCAAGTAACTAACTGAAACTGATTATAACTGAAAGTTTTATCTGGGAACTAATCTGTAAGATGCCACTGTCAAAAATCAAATTTCAGGAAGAAAGCCAAATTGAATTAGGAGCTGATTAAATTTAAAAAGCGGAGAGACAGCATCTTTTATCTCCGTGTTTAAATTGTAGATGCTTCATCATTGGATGATTTTAAGAAAAGACTGGACAGCCATTTTTCTGAAAAGGCACACAGTCTCCTGCTTGAGCAGGGGGTTGGGCTAGAAGACCTCCAAGGTCCCCTCCAGCTTTATTCTGATTGGAACATTAAGGCCGCTGTGGAGCCCCATGATAGGTCCATTGGAACAAATCTGCTTGCAGATGTCTTCCTTAATATCTTCCAGGATTCATGTCCCATTTGACTTTATGGTTTTATGTCCGACAAGGCCACCAGACTGGTGAAATGTGAAAGCTTCAAATATGATACTGGCCAAAACAGATAGGACTCTTCCTAATTTTATTCTTGTCTACAATTTCATTATCTAAGTTCTGGCAATATCTTCCCAGATTCCCAGTCTAGACTCCTAAATTCAAAGCCTAAATTTAAAAGGATTTCAAAGTATTCTTCTGGCTGTCCTGGTATTCATAGACAATGGTGAAGCACTATAAGAGCTGGTTTAAATACAGTGATCATCTTATGCTCTTAGGACCATAACTCCATCACTGTTAATCCCGGAGAAAACGTCTGCTGGTGAATCTTGTATTTAACAGCAACTTCTGCTATTTGCTTATATTTTATACATGCTACCAAAGTACACCATTATACTTCTGCATCCTAAACCAATTTCATTAATACTATAAATGCGTCTGATTATTAAAAACAGGAAGAAATTCATGCAGATTTAGCAAATAGTAAATATTTCTTGCTTTACATGCTTTGTGGTAGGAAAGGATAAACATGTGAACTGACTCAGTGACCTTTTTCTGAACCCCAGCTATTAATCAGAATATAATAGGAAACAGAACAGCAGCTTATTTTCTGTAAGAGGAACATTATCTTTGTTTTTCAGATGCGCTTGCAGTATTTGCAGCAGACATGGCACTCCCTTTTTCTCCCCTCTCTATTCAATTTCCCCCTATCAGGGCCAATCTATGTGGGTTTCTTTAGCAATCCAGATTTGCCATTATAATATGCAAGAATATATTCAGGAAGAGATGAGGAGAAAATGTGCAATGCTCTTTAAGCTAATCCAAAAAAAAAGGTCTTTTTCTTCCATTTTTCAGCAGGTCTCCTCTAACTTGTGAGAGGATTCTGACATTTATTGAAGTCTTCATGTCTATCAATATAAGCCCCCCTAAACATTACGTTCTGCCTTTGCTTATGTGAGGATACAAAGCAAAGGACATAGGTGCAGTCAGCCATATCAGGTAGACCAAATGGGAAATAGAATAGAGCTGGAAGGGACCTTGGAGGTCTTCTAGTCCAGCCCCCTGCTCAAGCAGGAGAACCCATACAATCCAATTCTAATTCATTGTAAAGTTTCATTAACAGAACCCTGGATGTCTGAAAGTCTAATTCTCCCACTTGTCACCTTTTCAGCCCAAGAACTTAGGGAGGATCCTTCTGAGCCTCTTGCCCCACCCACTATGTTGTCACTTATCTGACCGTTCCCTAGGCAGCATCTCTTTGTCCCGCCTCTTAAGATCCTTCAAACATACTATAACAGATGCTTGCTATTTCCGCAGTTTCTTTCAAAGTATGGTGATTTATAATAATTGATAGTAAAGAATAATAGTCAGATCTTTGAGCAGTAAAAATAAAAGGTAGCGGGTTTCGCAAACAAAACCGCAGCTTCAAAAAGCAGAACCTAGATTGGAAGACAATACACTTTGCAAGTCTTGTAATACATTCCTAGCATATATATATCCAGAGATGTTCCACTTGTTTCTAGGGGATTTATTTATTCAGATAGAAGTACTATCTGAAACATTCCACTACATCACAGAACAATAACAGGAGTGGGGAAGCTGGCAGATGAGGTGTGTTTTCTGAACTGCACTGAGTTTTTCATTTTTTAAAAAAATATATATATATACATGTGTAAACTTCAGTGATTTGTAAAGTTAATTCAAAAACTATTACAAATATCAAATAATGCTTAAATCATAAAGGAAAATTATAAAGAGGAGAATTAAAATAATTCACATCTCTAAAGTCAACTTCCATATCTAAAAATCTGAAATGGGATAAAATACCGGTAGTTTAGCATAAGAAAAGGTAGCAAGGCATTTTGTGGTGAAGTGGAATCACAGTAGAAGCAGAAAAAAACAGTATTCTTAGAAATGTAAAGTTTGATGTACCATTTATAACTATTCTAGTGCAATATTGACTTTAATCCAAGCTCTTATTTCTCACATTTTTTTGGTTTTAACACAATTAGGCCCAATTGCATCCATTAGGCAAAGGATTGAGTGATTGAAATAGCATATAAATCAACAAACTAAATAGGAGAGTGCAAGAACATCATATTTCACCCATTCACTTCTCTGAAAGATTTCTAAAGTGCAGTATTTTTCATCAGACTGAATGACAACCCATCAAAAATAGGGCAGAATTTCTCTGCTTCATATTAGCTCATAATGTTCCTGGTAGCTTCTTCTTGAATATATTTACAACAAAGAAAGTTTTCTAAATTTCACTACCAAATTACTTTTACTTGGAGGGTTACTTTTTTCTGATTTGCAACTGCCGTTATTTTTACTTGCTTATGTAATAAATAATCCAATAAATATTGCTTCCCATTTGTCAAGAAAGTCTAGGCAGCAAACAAATAAAAATAGAATTTAATTAAAACAATAACTGACTAAAGTTGCATTAAGGCCCAATATAAACACAAGAACCATTTGACACATACATTCGTGTTGGAGTTCCCATGCTAACTTCCCAAATCCCAATATCTGGGGGGGGGGGAAGCCAGATTTCATGGCCTTGTATTAGGTCAAAAGAGCAGGAGCTGTCCATATTTAGTGGGGAGCCTGCTCTATAGAGTAAGCAGCATAACAAAGAAGGTGTGCTTCCAGGTACCCACCATTATTTTATAGATGGCACCTGGATTATGTTCACTCTGCCAGATCTGAAACTTATCAGTCAGTCAGAAACCACAAGGCCACTCACAAGCAACTGGTTTCATGCCATGTAGGGTTTTAAAAGTGTCAACCAGCACCTTGAGTGCAGTTCATGTAGGAGCAGTGGTATACCTGCTGCACCTGCCGATTCATTCTGGAGTAAAAGAGGCATCCACATGTATGAATGACTGCAAGCAGTGCCTCTCAATCTAGAAATGGCTGCAATTGGAGCACAAGATGTATTGGTATGAAATTTCTTCTCTAGGATCCTACATACCTATGTTGCCCTAAACATCCTGTAGCATTAACTCACTCTTCCTTATTTTACAAAGAGAAATCAAGAAAGATCACGTTCCATTTCCCTTGGTCGTATATAAAAGGAGCTGGATTTTAGGCTAATTTCCTTTTTTATCCATAGCTACCTTTGTTGAGTCAGAATATAAGAGCCAAACATAATATTCAGAGTAATTCCATGTTATGACACTGATATACATACATACAACCTGGAATGCAACAAAATCACTTGTCTACCTTGTTTCCCGAAAATAAGACCTACCCTAAAAATGAGCCCTAGCTTGATTTTTTGAGGGTGGGCCTAATATAAGCCCTACTTCAAAAAGAAGTCCTAGTTTGGGGGCAAGGTGCACGCCTAAAAATCAAGTGAGGGCAGGGTGGGGGATGGAGCTACCCCATGCACCCCGCACCTGCTCACCGTTACAGCCAGGCCTTCCATGCCCTGACACCTGCCTATCTTGTCGGCCCACTTCTGCAGCTGCTCACCACCACTTGCACACGTGCGTCGCCCCCGGTCTCCATTTTGCCACCAGGGGTCTTCAGGAAATGCCTCGACAGCTGTGAATGGAGCTTTGGATTGACGCGCATGGTGGCCCCAGTCTCCATTTTGCTGTCAGAGGCCTTCAGGAAAGGCCTCTACAGCCGGGAACCGAGCTCTGGATTGACACGCATGGTGCCGCCCTGGAGATTGCGTGCATCAATCCGGAGCTCCATTCTCAGCTGCAGAGGCATTTCCTGAGGCCCCAGACGATGAAATGGAGGTTGGGGGCAATGTGTATAAGTGGTAGCGAGTGGCTGCAGAAAAAGTGGGCTGGGTGGGCTGTCGGTGCTGCTGCCAGAAGGTGAGACCATGGAAAAGACATCTCCCGAAAATAAGACCTGGTACTTCTTTTGGAGGCAAAAAAGAAAAAGAAAAAAAAAGATCCTGTCTTATTTTTTGGGGAAACATGATATTAATCAAAAGAGTTATTGTACACTGACTCTCGTTTTTTTTCTTACCTTTTAGAGTTGCTTTCTTAAGTACCTTCATTGCATAGAGCTGCCCAGTATCAGATCCTTTGATTTTTCTCACCAGAAATACCTGTGGGGGCAAAAATCCAAAGGGCACTTCAATGAAGTATGTTTAAAATAGTGGTACATGTTGTATTTGTTTAATGTAAAGTGATCCTGCTAGGTATGTAATTAAGTAAGTATGCATTTCCCTATTCTTCAGTATTTATTTAGAAAATCTACAGTATGTGAGCCCTATTTCCTTAGCAGGTCTTTGTGGCTTATAGATATATATATATATATATATATATATATATATATATATATATATAAAATCCAACAGAAAAGTATAATCAAAACAAGAAATACAAAACAAAGATAAAAAGGACCACACCATAGAAACAGTTGCCCTCACAACCCCTGCAAAAATGGCCAAATTCACAACTGACAGCAAGATTAGAGGACTGGAATAGAAGAAATCTTCATAGGAAATTTAAATGTAAAATATATATAAATCATGATGGATGCTAGAAGTGGGCTTAGAAGACAAACACAGAGGATATGTCATATTTTAAAAAGAGGCTCCACTTACCATCTGGGCCATTTTGGGAGCTACCGGTTGTAACAATTTTAAAGACTAATGCATTATCAGTAGAAGCTCAGGGTCTAAATAAGGGTTAATTCAAAACCCAAAGTTTTACCCAAGCGTTCTTTACTATAAACAGGTTTCTGTATCAGTTTTGTGCTTCAGATATATATATACATTTGCCCACACAGATAGTGAAATAAAGATTTTAGTGGTGAAAGGAAATCAAAAGGCAAAAGGTTTATTTATTGATATTTCGTATTTCTTAACTGCTCATCTCCCTCAGAGGGCAGCTCTGGGTGATAAGATCCTGATTTTTCTCCAAGAAATGGTTTTTATGTGTTGAATAATAGAACAAAGAGCTCCAAGTGAAAAACAGGATACAAAATATGCCTTAGTTAGTCTAATTTTATGGAGTTTGATATTCATTTTTTATTTCAAAATGATAGGAACAAAAACAAATGTACTGATTCCCCCTCTCTAAAGTAAAAATGCACATACACCATCTAATATTCAGACCATTGTAAACCGTCAGGTCCTAGTTCAGATGTTTGCAACAACAAATATCTGAAAACTGCCAAGTATATCTTCTTGACAAGCACGTTTAATATTTTGAAATTAAATATTTCAAAGCAGTTTTAGGGAAAGCTAACCTCTTTCTCAGTAACACATTTCTCTCTAGCAATATCCACTGAAAGAGGCACAGCTGGAACTAACAAAGTTAGCTACATATTATTTCACTAAGCGCTCTCAGAAAGAAGGATCTGCCTTGGATTACATATTTTTTGAAAAATCACTGTTCATAGGAATTTACCCTGCTTGCTTTCAACTATCGTAGTTAGGAGGAACCCCTTTTCCTTTTTAATAATTCCTCAAAGGTTGTTCAGTTTTTAAAATACCACTGAATGATTTTTAAAGGTATTCAACCTTTAAGGTTATCTAGGAATTCTTCACAAATTAAAATATCTGCATTTTTAATAAGCAACAAACCTTTGAAGAGTGAATTATATTATGTTCATGAGTGGGAGAAGAAGAATGGGAGAAAAAAAATCAATACATGTTATTTGATTTTGGATAGTATAACTAGAAAGTATAGCTATAAATATAACTTTATATTTAAAAAGATATAGTCATTTGTCAGCTGTTCCCTGTAATATTGAATTTGATTGTATTCCTCTCAAACTGTGTGTGTCAAACATTAAATAATGTTTAAGAAGATATGAAAATAATTATCAAACCTATAAAAAATACAACAAATGTAAACTAATACAAAACATTATTATCTGCTCATTCCTATCAAAAGCTATGAACTGCAAAATAATTTCATATAATTCCATTAGCTGAAAAACTGGTTGCCTTGAATGCAGATACATTTAAAAAATATACAGTATTAGCTTGGTAAATGTGGAACACTGAAATATTGAAAAGTTTTATGGATTCAGGCTAGATGAAGAGTACTTTCTCAATTTCCCTTCAAAGAGTGATAAATTTAGCTACAAATGGCAGATCTCAGGAGTCGTGCTTTCCTTCCAATTTTGTAGGTTGCATCTCATATAGAACAAATCTTAGCCAAAAATGGCTTCTATGCTTTATCTTCCACGCTTCCCTATTTCAAATTATTATATTTCCCGAAAATGCTCTTTGAGGAATCAAAATTCTCCCCAACAACTGAGCTAAACTGAAGGTGTAGGCTAAGTGGGGGAAACTCTGGCATCTGGGATGCCTTTATTTTGTTTCATATAATCCAATGGCAAAGTAAAGCTATTGTTCTAAAGCTGAGGGTCTGAGTCAAAGTAGAATAATAGAAGGTACCAGAAGACCCGGAGGTTTTCTTCACTCTCCATAGCTTTAAAGGCCCTATCCTTGAGTAAATATTAGGCTGGTCCTTGAAAAAGAAGCATGGCTGCTTCTATGTTTATGGCAACATGAAGGGGGATAAAGAAAGAAAACTAGGTACAGAGGAAGAGATGAGGAGTCAGAAGAGGGGAGAAAAAGAAAGGTGAAGATGTGACCCTATATGTGAGTCAGAGGATACATCTCACACTAATGAAGAAGTGGTTCCTATGTCTGAAATGAGTAAATGAATATGTACTGTGTGTACGGTATGGTGGTCTGATTATCTGGATATTATGAATACAAGCAGGCTTCACAACAGCATCAACTTTCAGCATTCCAACCTAAATGCAATGCATTCTGGGAACTGATCCACCAACTTTGAAGACACCAGATTGGAGAAAGCTAAATTACACATAAAACATTACCTTTCCATAGGAGCCTTGTCCCAGTACTTTCAGGAGCTCAAATTGAGAGGGATCTGCTTTTTCGAAACCTTCTTTGACATGGTGACTGATGTCTATCTCCTTTACGATGCTTTCTTCCTGTGAATGAAAAAAACAAACCAAGGCACAGTTTATAGCCTGGATAAAACTAATTATGTCACTTAATTCCAACTGCTATTCTTTTATTCAATTTTCACTTCAAGCCCAAGAATTATACTTGTGTGAAGCTATTAGTTCCATCCATCTTTGTGCACAAATATTTTCATTTCATGCGTTAAACGTATTGAATTTGATTGTAATTTACTTTCATCTATGAAATATGTCAATTTATTACTGAATTAAAAGAAAAGTAAACCTGTAAATCAAAACACAGCAGTCAGTTCATAAAGCTGCTAGGATGAATAAGCTATTCTATCACAAATCTTGGATTTTTTCAAGGTAAAGGAAATCAAAGGATAGATATTACTGTCATCAGATTTAGGGGTTAATTAGTAGGGGCACCCTAGAAGCAATCATTTTGGAAGATAAAAAAACCGAAATTTGATTAATTTTCAGCTAATAACTGCAGAATATTTAGTTGCCTTGATCAGCCATACAATAAGGGCAAATTATTACTATTGATATGTCATATTTTAAAGTTGGCCCATCAAGGACCCAGAATCCTTATGCTCTAATTGTAGGGACCGATCTGTTAAATCTAGTAAACTGGATTACAGCTAATAAGGACTATAGCAAGAACTCCCTCCAGTTAGTTTAGAAGAATTCTTTACAAAGTTTATATACAGATGTCCCCAGCTCACAGTGGGGTTAGAAAGAACTTTTCACCCCAGTGCTAACTCAGCATTGTAAGCAACCCTACATTTCATGTCAGCTGTAACATCTGGCTGAACTTCTTCCTTTATGCCATCTTTAGAACTCTTAATGTATCTGTTTTATATATTCCAACTGGATCCAATATAAGTCAAGAGATGTCTAATATCTTACATTATAAAATTGAATATATATGATACTTTAATCCTTGCTTTTTATAAAAGGGTCTAAAATGAAGATAAATTGCTATTAATTACGAGCATGTAAAGCTATAAATTCTTTCAGTTAGTACAAGGAACATTGTCACCAAAAGTCAGAACAATATTATTCTTACATAGACAAAGAAAACTGATTTTTCTCAGGAGAAAAGCTGAACAATATCTAATGGTATATTCCTTAATGTACAGTACTGAATAATACCTGCCAGCTTTAGATCTTATTTTTTTGTTCTACATAAAGTGTTGTTATTGTTGTAGGCACATTGTTATATATTAAGATGAATAAAAGCTTAGTTAAGATGACAGCCAGCTGAAGATCAGCTGTGAGGCGCCCAGCAACAACAGGTGGCGTCCTAACTCCCATCTCATTGGACCGCCCGTTCTGGCGGGACCATTTAAGGATGTGGATTGGTTATTGGTTTGTTGGCAACAGTATTTAAAGGAGCCAGGTTGTGAAGGCTCCTCAGTTCAACCACAATAAAGCTCAGTTGAAACCTCGACGTCTCATCATCTGTCTCACCGGTCTACCCACAATACATAACAGTGGCGACGAGGATGGGATACTGCTGCTGAGCTGAAGCACCAGCTGAGTCACTAGAGCTGAAGCACTAGCACTCGCGGGAAAGGAGGAAAAACTCTCCCGATAAATTCCTTCCCGGAAAGCAGCAGCCAGACCCGGACAGAATGACGCAAATCGGACACATCCGTGAGTTCGATGTCCGCCACCCAGGACAATGGGAGTCCCACTTGGGACAAGTCGAGGGATATCTCTTCGTGAATAAAATCACTGAAGACAAGGAGAAGGCAGCGGCGTTGCTGTGCATCAGCGGGCCAGCTGTGTATGATGTAGCTGTCGGGCTGTGTATCCCAGATCCTGTCTCGACACTACCATACGCCGACCTCGTCAGCAAACTGAGCCAACACTTCATGCCAAAGAAGTCTGAAATCCACTGGCGGCTACATTTCATCCAGAGAAACCAGCTGCCAGGCGAATCGGCTATGGACTTCGTGGCCGCCGTGCGACAAGCCGCCCGAATGTGTAGGTTCCCGGACCTGGAAGATCGGATCCAGGATCGAATTGTGTTCGGCCTGAGCGACGAGCACCTCCAGCAGAAAATAATAGCCAAACCTACCCTGAGCCTGTCCGAAGTGATCAACGAAATAATGGCTCGAGAAGCCATTAACGAAAAGAACTCTCTCAAACCGAACAGCAACCCGAACGGCTCCGTGCATCAAGAAAACGCTACTGACAGCGGAGAAGGCGAACAAGCCAGCGAAGCCGAAATCGACGCTATTCTACAAAGGCTGGAGAAGTTCAAGAACCGCCGTGAGCAAAACGTAAACCAAAAGAAACCGACCGGGGCCAGCAGATATGCCTCAGCCGCCAACCGCAACACCGGCAGCAACAGCCGAAATTGCACCAGCTGTGGGAGCAATCACCCCAGGGCGACCTGCCGCTTCCGTGGGGCCAAATGCCATGCCTGTGGCAAGACCGGCCACATTCAATCTGTCTTCCGAGCCTGAAACCGCGACAACATTAACGACGTTGAAGAGCAATCCGCAGGTACCATTTCCCCCCAAAAAAACCCAGGGACCAGGGCACCTCAGATTATAGAGAATTTGGAAGTGGCTTGCCAGTCAGCAATCCACCCCCCACTAGAACCTAAGATCAAAATTACTGTCAGTATAGAGGGAATCCCCTGTTTAATGGAGGTGGATTCAGGCTCACCGGTCTCTTTAATTTCTGCAGAGACCCTTTCCCTCATCTGTTCAAAGAACAGACAGAAAATAGGGATAGCACCCACAAAAATCAAATTAACAGATTTCCAACATTCCCCGATTAAATTAAAGGGACAGGCCACGGTTCAAGTCAAATTTAAACAATACCAGGGTCCCTTAAAAATTCTAATAACCGAGGGCAAAAGAACTAATTTGATAGGATTAGACTGGTTCCCAGCCCTGGGCATCTGGCTAGGGGGAATAAATAACGTACAAACCAATAGCCTAGACTCCGTCTGTAACGAGTTTACAGACGTGTTTGGGGGGGGTTGGGAAAATACACCGGGCCCCCAGTAAAATTAAAACTTAATCCAGAAGTTCTACCCGTTAGAATCAAAGCGAGTGTTATGACTCAGGGCCAGCCGGGGGGTCCGGCAGCCGGTTCAGATGTATCGGATGACTCAGATGAGGGGGAGGAGGAGGGTGTGGAAGACGAACCGGCTGATGATGGCTTGGAGGCTTTGCAGAGCCCTCAGCTGGGGACCTCTTCTCAGCTGCGTGAGCCCGATAGTGCGGAGGATGATGACCCACAGCTGGCCCTGTTCAAGGACGCCCGACGCAGGAGGCAGTCGAGCAGGAACAAACAAAGAAAGGCTGTGGGACTCCTCGGGAGGAGGCACAGGGAGACCACGCCCTGAACTCTAAATAAAAGGAGTGTTTGGGGAGGGGCTGGTTGCTGAAAGCAACCCTTCCGCTTGAGGATTCAAGTTCCTGTGTTTTTGTTTCTTGTTCTGTTAATTGACTATTAAATCTTGGCAAACGCTTTTCAGCCTTGGACGCTCTCCAGTCTCTTCTGTTTGAATAGGGGTTTGCCTTACTACAAGGCCGGAAGAGGGCTGGTTCAGAACAGCGAGACGGGTTCCGTTCGCTTTGAAAGAAAAGGTAGAAAAAGAATTAGACAAATTTGAGGGAGGAAGGGAATTCTAGAACCCGTAGAGGGGGGAGAATGGGAAACACCTATTGTAACCCCCCTAAAAGCAAACGGTAAAATAAGAATTTGCGCGGATTATAAGGCTTCCGTTAACCGGGCCTTGAATCCGCATGCTTACCCGGTCCCCTCGGTAAAACACGTCCTCGCAGCGATACAGTCTGGTGCCATCTTTGCCAAGCTTGACTTGGCGCAGGCGTATCACCAGCTTCCGGTTTCCCGCGAAACAGCTGAAATTCAAACAATTGTCACACACAAGGGAGCCTTTCGCGTAAATCGTTTGCAATTCGGAATTGCCGCAGCTCCTGGAATTTTCCAGGAAATCATGGAAAAAACGCTGAAAGGCATCCCTGGTGTGTGCCCTTATTTTGACAACGTGCTGATCGCCGGGGAATCGGAGGATCAGCTAGCTGACAGGCTTAGAGCCGTGCTAGGCAGATTCAGGTCTGCCGGGCTTAAACTTCAAAGGGAAAAATGTCACATAGGAGTAAAATCAACAGACTTTCTAGGATTTAGGATTGATGCTCATGGCATCCACCCCACTGACTCTAAAATAAAAGCTATTAAGCTAGCCCCAACCCCTAGGAATAAGGCAGAACTACAGGCTTTCTTGGGGTTAATCAATTTTTATCATTCATTCCTACCCCACAAAGCAACCATTGCAGAGCCTCTGCATAGGTTGCTGGACAAAAATGCCCCGTGGAAATGGTCCACAATACATGACAACAGCTTCCAGACTTTAAAACACTTGCTCTCAAGAAACTCAGCTGTCACTCATTTTATCGAAGGGAAGCCTGTCTGCCTAGCGTGTGATGCCTCCCCATATGGTGTGGGCGCAGTACTCAGTCACCTAGAAGATACAGGGGAACAAAAGCCAATTGCTTTTTACTCAAGGACACTTACCCCTGCAGAAAGGAACTATGCACAGATAGATAAAGAAGCATTAGCTCTCGTGGCAGGGGTTAAAAAATTCCATGACTATCTGTATGGTAGGAAATTTGTCATTTACACCGACCACAAACCTCTGTTGGGACTATTCACAACCAACAAAATAACACCTCAAATACTCTCCCCCAGGGTTTTACGTTGGTCTGTCTTCCTGTCAGCTTACTCTTATGACTTAAAATACAAACCAGGGAAAGACATGGGACACGCTGACGCACTAAGCAGGCTACCCCTGTCTATTATCGAGCCTGACCCAGCCCCAGCTTGTAATATCATGACCATTCAGGACCTCCCTGATTCACCCATCCAAGCCAAAGACATAGCCAACAGCACAGCTAGGGACAGAATCTTAAGCAGAGTATCAGCCTGGGTAGCCACAAGTTGGCAGGCACATAGCCCTGACAAAGACTTCCAACAATACTTTAACCGTAGAAATGAGATTTCATCACATAAAGGATGCCTGCTTTGGGGTAGCAGGGTCATAGTCCCCGATAAACTAAGGAACAAGGTATTACAAGCACTACATGAAGGGCACCCTGGAATTGTCAGGATGAAGGCCCTGGCCCGTAGTTATGTTTAGTGGCCTGGCCTGGACAAAGACATCGAACTCCAGGTTACAGGGTGTTATCAGTGCCAAAAATCCAGGCCCAATCAACCACACCACCCAGTGTATAAATGGGAACCAACTTCTACACCATGGTCAAGAATCCACATTGACTATGCAGGCCCCTTTCAAGGCCGCCTTTTCCTCATAGTGGTGGACAGTTACTCAAAGTGGCTGGAGGTAATTCCAGTATCCAGCATGACCTCATCCAAAACCATACAGGTGCTGCAGGGTCTTTTTGCCACTCACGGCCTACCTGATGTCATTGTGTCTGACAATGGCCCACAATTTACGTCTGCTGATTTTCAGGCCTTCAACAGATCCAACTCGATTAGACACATCACATCAGCCCCCTTCCACCCGGAGACTAACGGCCTTGCAGAATGCATGGTAAGGTCAACAAAAGACGCCCTAAAACGCATCATCACCGGAGACTGGCATCAAAGGCTGGCACAATACCTTCTGAGCCAACACACCACCCCGTCCACCACCACCAGCAAAAGCCCAGCGGAACTGCGGTGGGGCCGTCGTCTCAAGACAAAGCTGGATAGACTACACCCTGATCGTGTGGCGACGGAACCAGATCATCACCCCACCGTAAAAGAATTGACAGTGGGGGACCTTGTCTGGGCCAGAAATTACACATCAGGGGACTTTTGGGTTCCAGGGGTGGTGATTGCTAAAACCGGTCCTGTATCTTATGTTATTGAGGGGGAATGGGGGCGACAATTTAGAAGACACTTAGATCAGTTGCGGAAGAGAGCCCCGAAAACCAGCCAGAGGGTGAGACTTACACTAGAGAAGCAACATCTGACCCAGCAACCCTTCTAACACCTGAAGGGCCCCCTCTCGACTACATGCCAAACACACACACCTGGGACAGTCATGACACTAGTCAGGCATCCCAAGACCTGGGGGAACAAATGGGGGACCCCAATCCTACCCCAGTGGCTATCAGGGAAGACCTAAGCCAATCTCCTGGAAGGGAAGAACCACCATTGCGACGTTCCAACAGGATCCGCAGGCCCCCAGCATACCTGCAGGATTTTGTAAGGTCATAGGTCATCTGTTTAAAGATTTTATTGTTGTTATTTGTTCTCATGTTGGGGGGGAAGGGAATGTTATATATTAAGATGAATAAAAGCTTAGTTAAGATGACAGCCAGCTGAAGATCAGCTGTGAGGCGCCCAACAACAACAGGTGGCGTCCTAACTCCCGTCTCATGGCGGGACCATTTAAGGATGTGGATTGGTTATTGGTTTGTTGGCAACAGTATTTAAAGGAGCCAGGTTGTGAAGGCTCCTCAGTTCAACCACAATAAAGCTCAGTTGAAACCTCGACGTCTCGTCATCTGTCTCACCGGTCTACCCACAATACATAACACACATAGTTTAAATTGTCTGATTAAATGATGCAGATTGTCCTCTATGAAGCTATGACTGAAGTCACTGCTAGCCTAGTCACCTTGCAGATCTGGAAAAGGTGAAGAATATCTTTGCCTAGGGCAACAACGTGTCTTGGATTAGCTTTTATAGTCACCTTATATAAATAAACAATTTCTGGAGATTTTTTTTAAAAAAACAGGATATAATAAAATCCATTTACAAAGGACAGAGCTGAACATACATTATTGCTGAATTCTTCTTCATTATAATTCTGTTTCCAGATATGTACTCAAAGTCATACTAAAAATTTCTTTACTGTTATTCTTGAGATTGGCAAAGCAACTAGAAAAACAGATATAGACTAAATCACAAGGTTTTTAACCAAAGTTTGTTGAATAGCCCATAGGAACCTGGTTTGCATATTACTATTAAAGCTACAGTCCACATATTATGTTCAGGCAAAAACAAACATACTTTACATGGATCTTTCTCACTCTTCTTAATTAATATTTTTTCTTTTTTTAAAATCAAGTTTAGTTTCTTTACATTTACATCACTAATATGCCAGGGTTTTCTTCACTGTCCTACCATTTTTTTCTGTTGATATTGTAGGGTGTTTTTAATATTTTGCTCTTAAAAATAAAATACAGAACCAAAAAGGAACAAGTCATATTACTGCTGGGTATAATGTGTGACCCCTTCATGGATTACTGCCTTGTCGTGGCGAAGGGGCTTGCGTAATTCAATGAAGCTATGAGCTATGCCGTGCAGGGCCACCCAAGACGGACAGGTCATAGCCGAGAGTTCTGACAAAACGTGATCCACTGGAGAAGGAAATGGCAACCCACTCCAGTATCTTTGCCATGAAAACCCTATGGACAGTACCAAAAGGCAAAACGATATGACGCTGGAAGATGAGCCCCTCAGGTCGGAAGGCGTCCAATATGCTACTGGGGAAGAGCAGAGGGCTAGTACTAGTAGCGCCAGAAAGAATGAAGCGACTGGGCCAAAGCCGAAAGGACGCTCAGCTGTGGATGTGTCTGGTGGTGAAAGGAAAGTCCGATGCTGTAAAGATTTTTTCTCCATAGGAACCTGGAATGTAAGATCCATGAATCAAGGAAAGCTGGACGTGGTCAAACAAGAGATGACAAGACTGAACATCGACATCTTAGGTATCAGCGAACTAAAATGGACAGGAATGGGTGAATTTAATTCAGATGACCATCAGGTATACTACTGCGGGCAAGAATCCCTCAGAAGAAATGGAGTAGCCTTCATAGTCAATAAAAGAGTAGGAAAAGCAATACTGGGATACAATCCTCAAAATGACAGAATGATCTCAGTTCGAATCCAAGGCAAACCATTCAATATCACAGTAGTCCAAGTCTATGCCCCAACCACCAGTGCTGAAGAGGATGAAATTGACCAGTTCTATGAAGCTCTACAGCACCTTATAGAACTAACACCAAAAAATGATGTTCTTATCATCATGGGGGATTGGAATGCTAAAGTAGGAAGCCAAAAGATAACCGGAATAACAGGCAAGTTTGGCCTTGGAATGCAAAATGAAGCAGGGCACAGGCTGATAGAATTCTGTCAAGAGAATACAATGGTCATAGCAAACACTCTTTTCCAACAACCCAAGAGACGGCTCTACACATGGACATCACCAGACGGTCAACACAGAAATCAGATTGACTATATGCTCTGCAGCCAAAGATGGAGAAGCTCTATACAGTCAATAAAAACAAGACCAGGAGCTGACTGTGGCTCAGACCATGAGCTTCTCCTTGCAAAGTTTAGGCTTAAACTGAAGAAAGTAGGGAAAAGCACTAGGCCACTAAGGTATGAATTAAATCATATCCCTGTTGAATATACAGTAGAGGTGACAAATAGATTTAAGGAATTAGATCTGATAGACAGAGTGCCTGAAGAACTATGGACAGAGGTTCGCGACATTGTACAACAGGTAGCAACCAAAACCATCCCAAAGAAAAAGAAATGCAAGAAAGCAAAATGGCTGTCTGAGGAAGCTTTGCAAATAGCTGAGAAAAGGAGGGAAGCGAAAGGCAAGGGAGAAAAAGAAAGATACGCCCAATTGAATGCAGAATTCCAGAGAATAGCTAGAAGAGATAAGAATGCCTTCTTAAATGAACAGTGCAAAGAAATAGAAGAAAACAATAGAATAGGGAGGACCAGAGATCTTTTCAAGAAAATTGGAGAGATGAAGGGAACGTTTCATGCAAAAATGGGCATGATAAAGGACCAAAATGGCAGGGACCTAACAGAGGCAGAAGAGATTAAGAAGAGGTGGCAAAATTACACAGAAGAACTATACAAGAATGAGCTTAATGTCCCTGATAATCACAATGAGGTGGTCACTGACCTCGAGCCAGACATCCTAGAATGTGAAGTGAAGTGGGCCTTAGAAAAGCTGAGCAACAACAAAGCTAGTGGAGGTGACAGTATTCCAGCTGAGCTATTCAAAATCTTAAAAGACAATGCAGTAAAAGTGCTACACTCAATTTGCCAGCAAATTTGGAAAACTCAACAGTGGCCACAGGATTGGAAAAGATCAGTTTACATTCCAATTCCAAAGAAAGGCAGTGCCAAAGAATGTTCAAACTATCGCACCATTGCACTCATTTCTCATGCTAGTAAAGTCATGCTTAAAATCCTACAAGCTAGACTTCAGCAGTATGTGGATCGAGAACTACCAGAAGTACAGGCCGGATTTCGAAGAGGCAGAGGAACTAGAGATCAAATTGCCAACATATGCTGGATCATGGAGAAAGCTAGGGAGTTCCAGAAAAACATCTACTTCTGCTTCATTGACTATGCTAAAGCCTTTGATTGTGTGGATCATAACAAACTGTGGCAAGTTCTTAAAGAGATGGGAGTACCAGACCATCTTATTTGTCTCTTGAGAAACCTATATGCAGGCCAAGAAGCAACAGTGAGAACTGGACACGGAACCACTGATTGGTTCAAAATTGGGAAAGGAGTCCGGCAAGGCTGTATACTGTCGCCCTGCCTATTTAACTTATATGCAGAGCACATCATGAGAAAGGCAGGGTTAGATGAATCAAAAGTTGGAATTAAGATTGCCGGAAGAAATATCAACAACCTAAGATACGCAGATGATACCACTCTAATGGCAGAAAGTGAAGAAGAACTAAAGAGCCTCTTGTTGCGGGTGAAGAAGGAGAGTGCAAAACTTGGGTTGAAACTTAACATTAAGAAAACCAAGATCATGGCATCCGGCCCTCTCAATTCCTGGCAAATAGATGGGGAAGAAATGGAGGTAGTGACAGATTTTATTTTCCTGGGCTCCAAGATCACTGCAGATGGGGACTGTAGCCAAGAAATTAAAAGACGCTTGCTCTTGGGGAGGAAAGCCATGGCAAATCTAGACAGCACACTAAAAAGCAGAGACATCACCCTGTCAACAAAAGTGCGTATAGTCAAGGCTATGGTCTTCCCAGTTGCAATGTATGGCAGTGAAAGTTGGACCATAAGAAAGGCTGAGCGCCAAAGAATTGAGGCCTTTGAACTATGGTGCTGGAGAAGACTCCTGCGAGTCCCTTGGACTGCAAGGCGATCAAACCGGTCAGTCCTAGAGGAGATCAATCCTGACTGCTCTTTAGAAGGCCAGATCCTGAAATTGAAACTCAAATACTTTGGCCACCTGATGAGAAGGAAGGACTCACTGGAGAAGAGCCTAATGCTGGGAAAGATTGAGGGCAATAGAAGAAGGGGACGACAGAGAATGAGGTGGCTGGATGGAGTCACTGAAGCAGTAGGCGTGAGCTTAAATGGACTCCAGAAGATGGTAGAGGACAGGAAGGCCTGGAGGAACGTTGTCCATAGGGTCGCGATGGGTCGGACACGACTTCGCAGCTAACAACAACAACAACAACAACATAATGTGTGAATCTGATCCAAGGCTGCCTAGATTGGTTTCAGGTTATAAAGGAAGTGACAGAAGCAACATACTGAACTCTTTGAAGTACTCTGAATATGTGATCTGTTTTAAATCTCCTTGATTGTTTTAAGTCCTGCTTGTATCCAGGCTGAGCAAAGATCATATTTTTATGCAGCGCTAGAACAATAATCCACTCAGGTTCTAAAAACCTGCTTTGATTACAGTTTACTCCTACTAACTTACTGAAGGCAATTTTTCTTAACCAAATGTTTTCAATTCTATGGAACTATCCCTCTCATTATCTCTAGCCAAGGCAAATATACCTAATAAAAATTATGAAAATAAATGTTCAGATGTGCTGAGGATGATGGGAATTAACATCTAATGTATTTCTGGGATTCTAAACTGAAGAAAAGGTTTAAAATAAATTTCCTTATATTTTTTTGGTTCTGATCAAACAGGATACTGCCTTGTGTAGGGTATGTACCAAAAGCTTTTGAATACCTTCTGATTAGTACGGAGAGAAAATGGGGAAATGCAGGAGCAGCAGGAGCCTAGAATCAGTGAGGTCACAAGTTCAAAGGACAAAAATCTACATTTAAGGCCAGAGGGATCTAAATTAATGGCTAGTAGGTTCAACTGGGCAATTAAAGCCCTGCATCTTTTTAATGGTATGATTCTTCTGGTCTTTTGTAGGGCATTATCCACCTGGATGTTTCCTCAGACACAGGCTGCAAAGTTAAACTATTGTTGGTGGATTTGTCTGTGATCTGAATTAAAATGTGGCTGTTTTGGAGTCTGGGCAAATGTTATTACCAAATCTGTTTTCTTCTCACTTTATTCGATATCCTTTTTTACCTGTAAGTTTTTTTGTCAATTTAAATTAATCTCACCAGTTAGCAAGAGGTGCGTGTCTTGACTTGACTAATTTGGATGTTGTCATTACTTAAATCAAGGAATAAAATCTCTTGGGATTATATTTTAACTGAATAGTTTTACTTCCTTCTGTGATGAAAGACTATTTTATTTTGCCTTTGAATAAAGGTTTGAATAAATGTTATCTGGCCATTTCTTTAAGAAGGTAAACATGGAGCTCAGAGTTGGAAAGGGAAAAAGAAAAAGGCAGCTGGTGGCTGGCCAGAGTTGAAAGCAGGAAAGGAGGAGGAGATAATACTATAATTAAAACAAAGGAAAAAAAACCCGCAGCCCCTTTTGGCATTCTATAATTAAACATAACTTTGGTTGTTGTATCTCTTTAAGAAGAAACAACTTATGTCATTTTACACCATTTCATAAAACAAAAGGTTGGATTGTTCATTTTTAACTTATCTTCTGAGTAAACAGGGGAGTAATATAAGAAGGCTCCCATTTCAAACCCAAATTCTACAATACCAGGAAAAAGAACAGGCATGACCAATGAGGCAAGGCAAGCCAGTTATCAGTTCCCAACAAAAGGTCTACAATAAATTAGGTCATCTCCATCTATCAGAACTCCACCACAGCCAGTCCTATGACCAAATTAAAAAAGGAGGAAATTTGGGCGTGGGGCTAGTAATCTATCTCTACTGGCCAGTCTCCCTTTTTTCCTTTCACTTTTATGGTGGGCAGTAGAAAGAAATGTCACACACCAAAAGTGTCTAGGACAGGGGTCTTCAAACTTGGCCCTTTTATGGCTTGTAGACTTCAACTCCCAGAATTCCTCAGCCAGGCTCGCTGGCTGAGGAATTCTGGGAGTTGAAGTCCACAAGCCATAAAAGGGCCAAGTTCGAAGACCCCTGGTCTAGGAGGAAATAAGAAACCAGTAAATAACTGCAGCTGCACTCAGTGCTTTGATTCAGAAAGCAAGTAACATGTTGCTCAAGTATATTTAAAAGTGGAAAACAGATGTCTATCCATATTATAGGTAGTCCTCAACTTACAACCATTTGTTTGGTGTCCAAAGTTACAACGGCACTGAAAAAAAGGCTTAAGACCGTTGCAGCACCACCACCACCCCATGGTCATGTGATAAAATCTGGATGCTTGGCAACTACTTCATATTTAAGACAGCTGCAGTGTCCCGGGGTCATGTGATCACCTTTTTTAACCTTCTGACAAGCAAAGTCAATGGGAAAGCCAGATTCCCTTCACAACTGTGTTACTAACTTAACAACTGCAGTCATTCACTTAACAATTGTGGCAAGAAGGGTTGTAAAATGGGACAAAACTCACTTAATAAATGTTTTGCTTAGCAGCAAAAATGTTGCACTCAATTGTGGTTGTAAAATTAAGGACTAGCTGTACTGCTACCATCTGTTAAGCTTACAAATGGGCTTACTGAGGTACTGTACGCTACAAGAGACATCAGAAATGAAGGAGAAGGATAATAGATATTTCATCCAGCATCATTTCATCCTTGATGTTGGGCCTGGCTTTATCATGGATGGATTTACATGCCATGATAAGTGGCTTAGGCTGACTAATTCATGTACCACCAACTTACAATCGTCTCATATAGCTCTATTGCAGAGTCAATAGCCTTCCTGTGATGAAATGAGTCATCCAAACCTAAACTCTCCATTATTTTTGATAAGCATTCACTGGAATATGAAACCCAAGTTAACTATTAGTTTGAACTTAGCGTGCTAGATGAACCCCAAAAGATTATGGTTTAATGAACACATGGTATTCAAAAAAAAAATATGTTTCCTAATGTGGTATGTGAACCAAATCATTGATCTCCATTTCCTAAACTCCAATAAGTTGAAAAATATTCCATGATGTTTTCTCAATCAGATCTCTTTTTTTTCTCCTCTTCACATGCCAGAAGAGAGATTGAGAAGACAATGAGGAGGAATTCACTGAAGCAATACTATTCTACCAAAATGGGCATCAATTCCTCCAAGCAGCAGCTGTGACAGAAGACAATGGGAAGGTGCAAATCTGCCTCTTCCAGAAACTGTTTCAGCAGAGAGATTGTGACCTGAATTCCAGTGGCTCAGAGTCATTAGCAGCATCAGAGACCACCAGAAAAACAGCTTCAACTCTTGCCAATTGTATACAAAATGAGACAGATTTGCAAATGTAAAAAGTAGGATTCCATTAATAATTAGTGTGCAGGACTAGTGCTTTGGGGGCTGAGGTCTAACTATTCAAGATAGTTTCAAGATACTTATGTAACCCACTTTATATAGCTGTTCTTTGTAGATCCATTTAGCTCCTTGCCTTATATAATAATTTCGTCAGTGCAGAGACACTTATTTTATAACTTCCTATCACAAACTGTACCATCTTGTACAATGACAACCCAATTTATAGATCTTTTTTTTTTTTATATATCGGTCAAAATAGACAGGTTGCAGAAAAACTGTGACACTGGATTTCAGAAAAAAAACAACTTAGTATTATCTTGTCCGAAATATTATATCTTTCTCTCCCCTATCTGCTCTGCCTTAAAAGTTCAAAGATACGTTACTAAAAAGAGAAGTGTTTCGTACATTTTGAAAATAATAGCTTAAGGAGTTTAATTTGCCATTTGGCAATTCAAGCAGTGAAACTATTATGTCCGATTGCAATCTTACACCTGGAAGTAAACTTTACTGGACTCAGTAGAATTTTCTTCTTTAATAAGCAGAGGTAGTTCTTGACCTACGATCACAATTGGGATCAGAATTTCCATTGCTAAGCAAGGCAGTCCTTAAGTGAATCATAGAAGCTTGAAAGTTAGCTACAAAGGAAATGGGGGCACTTGTGAACAGATAAGGTCAAGAATCGGTGAATCGTAAATGAATGCAGATGGAGTACTGAAGAGTATGAAAGAAGTAGGTGGAGGTGATTTGACCATATTGGATGAGGAGAGAATCATAACATGAATATATGAAGAAGTTGAATGAGTCAAGAGGAAAGGAAGAGTAAAAAAAAACAGTCATGGTTGTACAGATTTAGACAGAATTGATGAAATCTCAAAAAGAAGAGTATGGTGTATGTGACAATGCATAGGATGATTTGCAGGTTTAGAATAGTATGAAGAGGAATAATTGGTATAAGCTAGATTTAGCCAGATTTCCTTGGGTTTTGTTTTCTGGGTTTTGCTGTTTGCTCATGTTTTTATTTTTTTAGTTTATTATGGTTTAGCAATGAAATTTCTCATCACGTCAGCAGTAAATCATCCTTCAGTTTCAGGATCACTTAAACAAAGCTGAACAAAGAGGTTCAGAAAAAAGAACTCTTTAAGGAAGAACAGAGAGCTACAGCAAAGGAATATAACATCTGGGAATGCTTCCAGATGCCATCTTTATCCAAAGCCTACTAACGTCAAGGAAAACACAATCAGGCTAGTATTTTAATTTCTGTATTTACATTACCATCCTGACCCATGTAAGCTTAGTGGGTTAAAAAAAAAGCTGGAATATTTGTTGGTAAAAATGATAGATCAATGAATATTCTTGCAGCCTTCCAAGTCCACCAATCAATTTTGTGCCTTTGCCACCCATTTGCTCTTTTACAGATTATTCTTTTGTTGAAGAACAAAAGGCAGTGAATGAATGGAGGTGGTGGAAGCAAGGATGATTTGCAAAGGACAGAAAGATATGGAAAAGCCTAATGCATAAACTGAAGTAGCTACTGCATATTCCTCTTTCTTTGGCTGATCACAAATTCAGGTAAGTAAAAATAATACACATTATGTTTTAAACAGCTTTTATTCCAACATATGACCATTAAACTCATGGTGGTCCTGAAAGTCCATTAAGTCCAAAAACTAAAATCATTGCAGCTCTTTGTCTGTGCTCTTAACCACTAAGTTAAATTATTTCTAATTCTTCCTCTGTCCACATTATGTCCACCAATATAAATGTGTACTGTACATACGTATAAGCTAGTGAACATAACTGCTGTTTCTGTTTGTCAGAAATAAAATATAATATCTTTAAAGCAGTCCATTCTGTGAAATTTGCTGCTTCAGACGTATTTTTTAACCTTACAAAATTCTGAATTGCAGCCAGGTTGGATAAATTCAGGGATATTTTTCAGCTACTTATAAATTATGGACTTCTTTTGGATTTCTTCAAAGATTTGTAAAAATAATAAATTAAGTAAATGAAATAAAATAAATATAATTCCTTCTGCAGGCAGAAGTGATAGACTGGACAGAGACACCAACTGCGGTGACTGTATCTCTTCATACATCAGAGGGAGCATCCCAATGGAAATGAAACAGTAAAGCACCCAGTAAATATAATTATTCTCTGTTAGGGATACAGCTAAAACAATTACAAAGAAAAGTAAGCCCACAGTTGCTGTCTGCAGCATTATTTACCTAAAAGCAATGAGATGGATTAATTATGGGTAAACATGGCAGGACTGGGACACCAGAAAGTTGTTCCTCTTTCCCAGTTGCGGATAAAATCTAAGTAAAGAATTTCCTACTATATCTGTATCTAGATGTAACACTAACGCCAGCACAAATCCAGATACAATGAAATGTCCCATGATGCTGGTCTCTCATTCTAAATGTCTTCATGTTACAATCACCTTGCTGAAATGGCCAGAAGAAACTGACTTAAATCAACATCCATTTCCATTCAGACTCGCATTGTCCTTGGCGGCTAAATTACCCAATTAATCAGCTATAGTCTAATACTCTACCTTGACTTGAACCCTGTATTCTTTGGAAAATTTGTGTTCAGTGAACCTATTATGCATTAACACTTTACTTACCTTAAAGTAGTACCCTGCACTAAATATTCATCTACAGAAAAAGAAATGAAGTTCAATCAAGCTCAGCAACAGATATATATGAACAAGGGAGAATAAATAATTTGTTCTGGAGTTAGGAAGAATCAATGAAGCAGAATTTATCAGAAAGGAAGAAAAAAGAAAAGCCACTGAAAGGAAATGGTTCCGTCAAACCTACAAGTCCAATAGCCCTTTGCTTTTTCATGAAAGCATCATTTGATCTGTAGTCTAATAATTAGGAATTTACAGTATTTTCTGGAAAAAAATATCAGGCATGAGTTTCAAGATTGGCATCTTTGAAGTTGACCTTTGAATGTTCAGCATGTTAAATAACATGCTTAGAGCAGACACAGATAGGAAAGAAGGGGAAAACCACTTATTCTTTACTGCTTAAAATTGGTTGCTGGGTTAATATACTTGTGTACTGGGTTCGTTGCGCAGGAATGAAGACGAGGCGAGTGAGTTCACCAAAGATCATGGTTTATTGCTTGCAGGATCTGAACTAGAGAACTGGGCTGCAGATGCAGATGCAGCAATTTATACCCTGGCCTCTAGGCGGCGGCCAATAGGTTTGAAGCAACCTATTGCCTCCCTAGGGGCAACCAATAGCAGCGCTGGAGACAAGTTGTCTGAGGCGCTGGGAGCCGTTAGCTAGCTCCCTGCTCAAACAGCCTTCCAGCCGTTACCACGTGGTGTTACAAAACAAGCCCAATACATTACAATACTTATCACTGATACCCTCCAGAAATGTTGATTTCTCCTCTGTCATCTCTCTGTTGACTAGGAATGATTGAAGTTGAATCCCATTTTGGGAAGATAAGGTTTGAGAAGGAAGATCTACTTGCTGGTCCCTGTTCAACATTCTAATAACTTTTTAAAAGAAATATTTTGCCTGGGAGCCTATCCCAAATATATGGAGTAAACATCTCATATTTTTAATTATAGCAGAAGCAGGTGCTTCTTAAATAATGTTTGCTGCTGATAGCACAAGAGGAGAAAATGTCAAATATATGCCAAAGTGACAGATTTAAAGTGAGAAGGATGTCACTATCTCAGGCAGCTAATCAACAACACGAAACAATAATTATCTCTCCTTAATCATCCAGATCTGTCTATCACCTCTTCTTTAACTGTGAGGAATTGAGATACTTGTGTTTCCTAAAATTTTGCAATGGAAAGGAAAATAATATTCACTTGTTAGGTTAAAGATCTGCCTGAACTCTGTACATCTTATGGAAGAAGAGGACCTTGTTAACTTTAGTAAACAGATATGAGTGATATTTGAGGTTTAATTTGGTCTCTATTGAGACTTTCAATACCTTTTTAACTTCTATGCTAGAAGAGAAGTGTGAGCAAACAATTTTCTATAAAGAAATCATATTTAGCTCAGACGTTTGCAGTTGCTGACCTACTAATCTAAAGTAACTTTTCATTTGTTTTCTCTTAGTCTTTTCAGGAAAGTATTATATCCTGACCATTAAAACCCTCAACCAAAATATATAAAAAATGATTAATTACTCAGGAAGGGTAAGGTTTTTAAGCCTTCTTAGAGGAGACAAAAGCAGATCTATGTGCCAGACCTGAGATGCTGCCAATATCCTATATATGGATGGGAAGATTATTTAGGCTAACATCCATCAGCAGGAAGAGTTGGAAGACCTGTTTCACTATTTTTGTATTTCTCTAAAAGTTGTTTCTCCCCATCTAATAATTTTCCAAAGGGAAGTTATGACGAATGGGCAAAGAATGTAAAGAAGCACGTCTGCCATGCTACATTTTAATTGCTCTCCTGCCTTTAGTGCCTTATATTGCAAACCAATACCTCCTGCACTATGGCAAACTACGACCCCATGAATGCTGCTTTGATTCTGAAATACAAATTACAAGACATGCTCCTGACTGATCACATTTAAAAAATTTGCAACTGTAGGGATAAAGTGAATTTTTTTTAAAAAAAAATAGCAGTTAAATCTCTTATGGCCCTTTGAAAATCAAGAAATTAACTCTTTTGGAACATTTCCCCTTATCTTCACTTAATGTGATAGTGAGACTATGGGATCCTTGCTGACCAGTGACTTACTTAGCATACATAATACCAGGAGGTCATTTTTTTAACATCATCCTCCACTGTTGAGAGCCCACTTGGTGTAGTAGCTAAAGCATCTTGATAGAAATTAGGAGACTGTGAGTTTTAATTCCACCTTAGGCACAGCCAGCAGTGTGACCTAAAGCTAGTTCCTTCCTTCAGCCCTAAAAAAAAGGAATTGGCAAGCTGCTTTCAAAAAAAAGCTGCTAAGAAAACCACAGGGGATTGTCACCAAGACTCAAAACAGATTTGTTTTCTTCATTGTAGATGGGGCTATGATGCACTATGGACAGCCAAACAGCTGTTTGCCGCATGGGCAGCCAACTCCACACTCACCAACATCCTCATCATCGTCTTTGGTAATATCCTCCTTACTGCTTGCATCCAAAGTAGACCCCACCTCCTTTGCTACATTACCAGTGCTAACCTAGATCAGTAAAAGAAATCTAGCACATAGTCTCATAATTCCAAAATTAAGTGGTAGTGAGGTATTACCAGTCACATTTTCTTTGCTATCTGCCTCTATGTAAAAGCATGGAAGTGGGTAAGAATTTGACTGACTCTACAACTCAAATGTATGAGACGTTTTTCTTAGCTGTGATAGCAGCCATCCTCATTCTCACATATTACTCCTGAGACTTGGTTGTATCCCCTGTGAGTGCTTTCGAAGGGGCTATAAGGGGAAAGAGAGAGTTGTTCTCTCCTGTTCTCTTTGGCTTGGTGGGACTGTTTCCATTAGCAAAAGTACAAAAATGAACATCACCTTTGCTCTTTTAAAGTAATTTCACATTTAACTTACATGACTCATTCAGCTTTCCTATAAAACTATGTGTCCGCAAAAATCCTGCTTCCTATTTAAATACATTTCATAACTCAAAAATAGACTGCCTTTCTTGACAAGACAAACAGCAGATTTAAACAGACTCCATCCATTTCCAAAAGTAAATGTTACGTAATCAATCCACTACTGCTCCAGATATAAGTGATATTGAGGGTGCCTTGTCAGAGAAATTGTTCTAGACATTTCAGGTAAGCTAATGTCCTTAACCACTTCCCAATTTCCCCCCTTCGCATTCCCAATTTAAATGTGACAAAGACTCAGCATTTGCATAATAACAAAAAGAAAATCTCTGCTGGAGGGCCAGTTCATAGTTATGGAATGATTCAGAGCAAGCATGACAAAACTGCCTTTCCCCCCCACCACCACTTCCTCTTTCAAATGACAGGATAACATCCACTTCTGAATAAGTGCAAAAGGATATCTGAAGGGATATGGTGAATGAATTGCACACATACACAACTGAAAGTCTTTAATCCAGAGGTGTTCTGTAGGTATTTGATTGTTCAGACCACATGTGTGAGCCAGATATGTCTAGACACAGACTCCCCACAAAATATGAGACACCTTCCCACTTGATCTTCAGCAGGACATAGGGGGCTCTATATTAGGAAGGGTAAATGGTCAGTGGTACAGCCCCACTGAAGGTTCCTAGTTATAAAGCCACAAGGTATCAGAAATCCAAGCTGGGTCCCTGCCTGCCACCCTCTGTACAGCCAGGTGGGAGGAGAGCCCCTGACTCAAGTACATGAAGCCATCTCCTGAATGGGTGGTCCTGCTCATGAAATTGTTGCTGCCTACTTTGATAATGCCTCACCTGAAAAACATATTATAGCAAACATAATATTAGTACGACAAATTTTATATGGATTACAACACCATGCATTTAAATAGTGCAGGCCTTTTTCAACTGTGGGTTACAACTTCCTCCAGGGGAGCAAATTGCAGGCAGGCTGGGTGTGGGATCTAGGCACTGGACTCTCCTCTGACAGCCTTTTTCCCTCTAGCAACAGCCACCATTTGCTGCCCAAGGTAACCCAGCTAGGAATGAGGCCTTCCTGCCTGCTCTCACCTTCACCCTTTTCCAAGACTGGCTCTTCCTCAGTTTCTTCCTAATGACATCGCACTGGTGCTGGTGCTGAACCTGCATATTCAGATGTGCAAGACTGATGTCAGCCCCGTCACGTAGAACAGACTAAAAATTAGGCACTGTGCAGATTTAAGCTACTTATATTATTATATTAACTGGACCTGCATGTCTGAACATGTTAGCTTTCCTTCTCTTTTTTTCAAGAGCCAGGGGCTGTCTGTTTGTGTTTTCACAAATCTTTCTTGAACTGGGTTCAATTCATTTATTTGATCATGGCCTTTGGTAGCCAATCCTCCCTCTGTCCTTTAAGGCCATCTTCTTTCTCTACTACACCAATACGCTCAGCAAAAATAGAAATGCTGGTCTTATATACCCAACCCTTGACACTCTCTCCCCCAAAGAAACAAATGACCTGTGGCTGTAAAGCACTATGGGGTGGTATATAAGTGCTATTGCTACTGAAGTTGAGCACCAAGCTTCAAGCCTGAGGGGACTTTAGGAATAAAACCTGAGGAGGAAAGTAGTCAGTATCAGAGGATACAAAAGGCTCATTGTGAATTGAAGCATTTGTCAGAACAAGCTGACTGTTCCTTGGGCTTTGGGGATTTGCCTCTGCCTATTCTTCTTTGTAAGGGACGCGGTGGCTCAGTGGGTTAGGACGCTGAGCTTGTCGATCGGAAGGTCGGCAGTTTGGCGGGTCGAATCCCGAGTGCCGCGTAACAGAGTGAGCGCCTGTTACTCGTCCCAGCTTCTGCCAACCTAGCAGTTCGAAAGCACGTAAAAATGCAAGTAGAAAAATAGGGACCACTACGGTGGGAAGGTAACAGCGTTCCGTGCGCCTTTGGCGTCTAGTCATGCCGGCCACATGACCACGGAGACGTCCTTGGACAAGCGCTGGCTCTTCGGCTTTGAAACGGAGATGAGCACCGGCCCCTAGAGTCGGAAACGACTAGCACGCATGTGCGGGGGAACCTTTACCTTTACCTTTACCTTTATTCTTCTTTGTAGGATATGTTTACCAAAACCTGCCTGCTTATTTTTACTGTATCTATTCTCTCTTCTCATTGCAGGATGGCACAACAGTAGCCTTTGGATCAACAATTCACTTTAGGCCCCGGACTAAGTAAATTCTTCTTATATCTTTCAGAAAGATCAACTGTCTTCTTGTAAAAGCTCTCATTAAATGACCGTGTGTGTTTAATTTGCTGCTATATCACAACCTTTCGGAAAATATTTGCTGAGTAATACCCTACTGCACTGCAGGCTCTGACAGAAGACAGAAAAAAAAATCTTTAAAACACTGGCCAAGATGAATAACTATTGCTTTGCATAATTAGGTGCCTTAGGTGGAAAACTAATTGGTATTATATACTGCAGCATACAAAAAAGAGTAAATTCAAATCAATATTAACTAGGTTTACAAAACAGAAAATGTTTCTATAAAAAGACACTGTATTTGAGGAACAGAAAACAAATTGGATTATTATAAGAAATAATTTTTAGATCCTTAAAAATCACCACTTCTGCTCCAATGCACGATCTTCTGTCACTTAATAGGACATATTAAACGAACAGAATATATTGTTTAAAGATCCGCTTTATGTAAATAAGCTCACGAAGTTCCAAAAGGTATTCTATGTACGTATTATACGTATTATATGATGTTGCATGTCGCCATACTTGCTATAGGTGACAATAAGCACCTACATTCAGAACAGATTTAGTTTTATGTCTCTCATTTAAATGTGTTCAACTGAATGGAATTTCTAGCAATAAAGAACACCAGCCCTATTTGTTTCATTCACTTTCTACCTTTTCCAGAGATGGCCGTTTTCTAATCTTACTGGTTACAATAACTTTTGACAAAATAAGCAATAATTTCCAGGTGGAATTTTCTCAGCTTCTGATATTTGGAAAGAACAGAGCTAAACCAAGCCTTATGTCTGGCCACCTTTCATACATCCAATTAAATCTAATAAAGGGTTGTGCCAGTATCAGCAGCTCAGCGGACATTTCATTTTACTCATTTTATGCTGAATCTGTACTACATCCTATAACTCCAGCAAAGGTACACCAGTCATCCAAATGGATATTAAACATTCATTATGAAATCTTTTGAAATTACACTAATCAATTTATTTATCCCTCATCTGAATGATAAGCATTGTAATACCTAATAAGTAGTAACTAAAATATTAATAAAAATACTACTTAATTTTAATAACAGTAGCAATCAACATCCATCATTAAAGCAAAGTTATCGCTGATTAAATTTGTAGTATCAGAAAACAGACAAGAGAACCTGTTCCAAAATAATTGGCACTGCTCTAGGCTTAGAATCACAGTCATTTTGTCTCAAAGAGAATAATGGAAAGGAAATTGAACCGAACTGTCTAACAATGAAAATATATGCTCTCTACAAAACAGGGATTACTCCAGAGAGCTCCCTGTAAAGTGAAGGTCCACTACTATTCTTTTTATACTAGGAATTTTATTTATTTGCTTCTGGATTAGCAATATTCTGAATAAATACAGATCTAGCTGTCATACATCAGAAAGGTATGTAGTGTTAAATCCCATTGAATTGTATTACTTAGTTTTAAATAAATGTTGTGGAAGTAAAAAGCAAGTCACACAATGAAGCTTTCTAGTCTTTATCTTCCCCGTGTTATATCTTCTCCTACGTGGAAGCTGGGGTGGAAGGAATCTCTTAAAAACAGAACCTCACAAGGGGTGGAAAGACATGCAAAGGATCTGCAAGATTCCTTTCCTTAATTGGGTGTGATTCTCCAATCCAGTTTAGGTTGCATATTCCTGTTCTAGATAGTAGATTAATACTACGATACATTTGTTTTATATTTTCAAACATGATTTTAATATGAAATTTTGGATACATTTAGGGATATAAATATGAGCAAAGTTGTCATCAACTACAAAGCACCAAAATCACTTAAATTATTTGTCTGAACTGAAATACTTAGTTATTTTAAATAATGCAGACTGATTGCACTTCGTGTCCTTCGTTTATGACACGGGGGGGGGGGGGCTTTTAGATGATGCTTTTCATAGTTAAATTATCTTGCTTGATTCATGGAATTTTAAGAGGTAGGGGGCATGGGCATGGATCACACTGCAATTTCTCCCAATTTTTCTTTTTTTCTTACAAAATAAAATCCCTAAAAGGGAGAAAGATGGAATAGCTGCAAAGCATCTTTTAATTGGTAGCAGCAGTTGTCCATCTAGAACAACATTTTACAATAGCCTTTGCAGTCACCCCCACAACTTCTACAAATTTGTCAGCACTATCTCACAATCATTTGGAGCATAGCCCTCAGGATGACACTCAAAGGTTAGACTTGGCTTCAGAACAATTGCATGCCTTTAGTTTAGAAGAACCCATCCCATCATAAGTGGTACCAACATCATTACTGGAATCTTGACAAAATCACTTCTTCCGAGAATTATTGGGAAATTGGCATGGACTAAAATATTAATAGAAATGGTTACATCAGTTATACAGAAGTGAAGTGAGTCAGCAGCCCTATTCACCAGTTGGGTCTCTTCCTTGACCTATAACTATGATCTGACTTTCCAAGGGTTTGTCCATATATGTTCACATGCACACTGCACAGATTTATTCAGTAGTGTTTGCAAGCCTTAATCTCAATCACTGGTAACTATTCACAGAAGTTCTCTTATACCAAGATATTTCTCTAAGTTTTTTAGAAGTCTCTTGCCACATGTGATAAGATACTCCTAATAATTTTTTATCATGAGGGATCAAAAGCTAACAAGTGTTGCTGAATAAACCTATACAGTTATTGTTATATACAATCATTCTAGTCTTACATATTTAATACACTGTATAACACTGAAATAAAACTCAGTACAACCTTACATTCTTTCTGTTCTAAGTTGAAATTTGAATTACAGCTTAAGTTGTTGAAGGAAAAGAAACTCCCAGCACTTTATATAAAGCACTGTGTTTCCTTAGCAAAGACTATATGAAACTTTATGATTGTCTCTGATTGGTGTTCCATAACTGAACAAAACTTCTTTGATCCAGCAAAAACTCCTTAAAATAGAATGAAGAGAAAAAAAGCTATTCCCTGAATCCTTTAAGCCAGGGGTGGACAACTATGGGTCCTTTATGACCTGTGGACTTCAACTCCCAGAATTCCTAGTGGCTCAGGAATTCTTGGAATTGATGTCCACAGGTCATAAAGGGGCCATAGTTGCCCACCTCTGCTTTAAGCTCTACATATTATTCCCCATGCTTTTCCAAAGAGTTACCCAAACATGTAGACATGAAAGGACATGAACAGAGAAGAGGAAGTGACATTATTGTAAATAGCCGTTTTTCCTATTCTTCTGATGGAAGTCTCTTAAGTCAACCCATTTTTATGCCAGATATCACAATATGCTTTGCAAGGGTGAAGACATGCTTATCTTAAGAAAGTAAACAGTAACATACAAAACATAACAAAATATATCCTTTCTGTTGAACTCAAATCTTAGTGATATATTGATTTTTTGATAACATGAATGTGTTTTGCCATTTTCTTCTTTTAAGCTGTTTATCTCCCACCCAAGTACTATCCAGGTTCAATACTGCTTCACTTTTTCAAGATCAGTGTTTTCACCAAACTGGCCAGGCTAAATAGTAGTGGAGGAAAGGGGACAGAAAAGAGGTCTTTTTAGAAGCTGTCACTTGATATGTTCTTTCTCTTGTGCATCTCTGCCTTTTTTCTGGATGTTGACTCAAAATGCCACTGAAAGCAATCCCTATGGCATGTTCATCAGCGGCCCATAAAATCAAATTCAACAATATAGGCTATCTTTTAAAGTCTTGCCATTCATACAAATTAATTAAATGGTACAGTATGCTATCAATATTAATCAATAGGACTAACATATCATAACAGATAGCCAGGTGAGACTTCATACACAGAGGGGGGGAAAGGCCAAACTAGCTCTTGAAAGCTAGTAAATCATTTTAAAAAATGTGGCTTCTGTGTATAAAATTATCCAATCTCCATTAAATGTCAATTACATAAGGGCAATCAATCTCACATTAGAGGGCAATGGTCTCATGAAGATTCATAAAGACTGGATGCAGCTGAGGCTACATCAATGAGCTCCTTCCCCACATAAATCTGAATTTTGTCTAAGGAAGGAGTACAAGGAGAGCACTACTGTTTGTTTACATTACCACACTATAAGGAGAAGTAGAAAAAGATGTCACTCTTCAACTGCAGTTCTACAGCTATGTACAGTTAACTAAGCTGAGGCTGAATTAAACTCCCACTTAATTTTGAAAAAAAGTACCTTAGTATTTTATTTTATTTTTTGCAATATTAAAATCTCTACCTGTGTGTGCTTGTGTGAGAGAAACCCTTTATAATGACTCTGAAAGTGTAAATAGATCATACAGTTAGTAATTAAGATGCTGGGCTAGGAGAAGAAAGAAACTGGTTCAAATTCATCCTCAGCTGCAGATGATCTGGTGGAAGGGAGATTTTGGGACAGTCCCTCTTTCTCCCCTCCCTCCTCTATGTGGCACTTTTTTTTGTAAGAAGAAACAGGAAGGGAGAGTGCTACATATACCATCTTCAGCTCTTAAGCAGAAGACGGAATATCAATCTATCAAAACAAACATAATAGTTCCTTGTTGTGTCTTTGTGTTTCTGAGCTTGGTTGTTTGCTTGCAGACATTTCAATATTCAACTTGGTACTGTAACTTCAGTGCAACTTGCCAACTGTTCAAGAATCATATATTAACTACAGAGGCCAACTGCGTGAGCTCAGAAAAAGACGTAGCTACTTTAAGAAGCTCCAAACCGGTGCTGCATGCTAATAGTTGTTTCAAATGTCTATGGACATTTGAGCTGAAGAAGCTTCTTGGATTAGAAGCGAAGCCTCTTCAAAGAAAAACAAGAAAGTCCAGTTGCCTCGTGAAATAGCACCTTTGGGAGTTGTTGCAAATGACATTTTGGTCTCTGAACACGGCTCTACTATGTGGACCTCTAAATTTTGGCAAATCTGCTTCTGTGCAACGCTGGCGTTCATCACCTTCCGAAAAGACACGATTGACATTCTATTTGATAATTCCGAATAAAATAAATAAAAGAAAGTTTCAAAATCTCTAAATGCTTTAATATAAACCGAAATATGTGTTCACTGAATCCCAAAATGGCATCTTAAAAGAAACAAGGCAGGGAAATACAACCGTTCAATACTGTTGGTGAATATAACAGTAATGGGGATGAGGGCTAGAATTTAAGCTTTGCTCTCATATTTCTGGAGTTTGTGCTGTTCACAATTGTTTAATGGAGTTTAAATTAAATGAAACGCTATATGGTATTGCACTCTAGGGTAGTGAGAAATACATGTGTGACCCAGAAGCAAAAGCAACCACAAAATCCTTTCTTGTAAGTATATATGTGGAAGAATGAAATCATAACGATAAAACAATTATTAATGCCTCCTACAGAAAGCTGCAGTGCTAATGCTTATAAAGTCTATAATCAGATAGAATTCACATAGAACCAGCAGGAACAGAATTACCAGGGATCTCTTAATGTTTCCTGTAAATATAACTCAGCACTTAGAATTGAACCTAGCTGAATTAAGTATTTATTTATTCATTTGTTTTGTTTTAATAGTTTACATGATACAGAACATAGAGTAGAAACACTGAGCAGCAGTTTTTCAGAATAGTGTCAGTCCTGCTCCAGAAACTGAAGCTTCAAGTCCAGATGCACTAACAATACTGCATGAATTACTACTATTAGACCAACCTGTAAAATATTCAGTTTAGCAGGAGGCCTTAGAATAAATAGATACAAAATTGTCTAATTTATATTTTTGCTGATATTCTCCCCAAACTACATAATACCATTCCCCCTTGATTTAGCTCATATAAGCAAGCAACTGTTCCAGTTATCTTTTGGGCATTTTCCAGAAAATGATGCTTTTTATAATTTGTCAGTGTCCTGTTTTAGTAGCAATACTTAAATCGCGTTTGGCAGCAGCTGCCAAAAAAACAATCCAGGGACAGAAGAAAACAGCTAAACTTCAGGACTAAATCTGAGGAAGGTTGACTGGCCTAGGTTTATTTGGAGTAAATCTAATTCACTTAATTGAGGCTCGTGTATTTTTTCCCCTCTCTCCTGGTTATTCTCTCTAATAACCAACTCTGTTCTTTTTAGGGAGATGCTTTAACCACCTTCAACGGCATTCACAATCACTAGATAGGCCAGCTTTCCCCAATCTGATGCCTTTGACGTAGGTTTCAGTATTCCTGGTCACATGCTGAGTTGAAATTCTGGGAGGAAACTTTTGGCTTATCTCAAGAGTGAAGAAGGCTGAAATATGCAGGGTGCTAAAGCTCCAGTTTTGTTGTTGAGGGTTTTTTGAAGGAGGCATGACAACAAGTCAATGCTGATTCCTTCTGGCTGTCTGTACAGGTTCCTGCAGTGTTCCTGGCAGCATTTCCAGAAATGGTTTGCCCTTGCCTTCTTCCTAGGCTAAGAGTGAAAGACTGGGCCAAGATCTGGCTCTGTGGCTATGATGGGACTAAAACTTCAGACTCTCAGTTTTAAGCTTAATGCTTTCATCACTACACCAAGTTGTCTCTCTAAAGCTCTAGAAATGTATTGGACTTAATATATATACTATGTCCCTATAATCTTGATCACTTATACAAAAATTCAAAACTCTTTATGGCTGAACACTGGAAAAAAAAGCACAGGATTGGCAGGGCAAAATGTATTGTATTAAATAAAAAAATGCCACATTTCTATATAAAAGAAAATTCTAGAAGAATTACAGAAGTCAAAAAGAATGTAAATGATCTAGAATATAAAACAATCATTTTAGTAATTTAACCCTATTGGTAATTATTTTGGGACTTGAAGAGTATCCGGGAAATAAACAAATAAAATAACCCAATACTACTTTTCCTTTGCAAAAGCCTAAGTGAAGTAAACAGAAATTGTAAAATGACTCTAGAAGATCAAAAGGAAAGATAAATATTGATTGTATTTTCCAAGCAATTTTCTAATAATGCTATCTCAGATAACAGTTTAATTTTTTTAAAAAAAATGGTATATAACTTTTGCTTTCAAACTTTTCTTCTTTTTTTTTAACAAAAGAATATGCATTTTGCAATGTGGGTGTTATAATGCGTCATCTGTGTTCTCTGGAAAATTTTGCATGCTTATTTTCACTAGCAAGTTAGCATCAATATGTCAATATTCATCCTGCAGTTCTGTGTGAAAAATGTACAGAACGTACTATTGATATTGATTTAGGAAATGAACTGTTTCACAGCATGGATGACACATGTGAGGTAAGCCATTAAAAACATCAAACAGAAGTTATGTAATAAGATCTGAAATGAGAAAGGGAACTAATTGAGTTTTTGATTATTCCAATTGACTTTAGCCAGAACTCAGAAGGACCCTGAAGGATTCAGTCACAGAAAAATGTGGATTTTAAAATTGAAAGTTTTTGACATAGATGGGAGCTATTGAAAACTCCACTTAGGAAAGCTGATTGGGGAGAAATGGGCTTTCTTGGGGTATAAAGACAACAGGGGAGAAATTTCAGACTTTCAAATTCTGCCATAAAGTAGCCTTAGTTCATCCGAGTATGCTTCTTTCTGGACTACCTCACAAGGCTATCAATCTTGTAAGTCTGAAACATGTGTCCCCTATGATCTTTACAGGCCAAGAAATTAGGGAGGAGACCTTTTGAGATATTTGCCATGCCCGCATTCCCGTTGTGGGTTAAGCTGCCTCTTATCTGACCATTCCCCTGGCTGAGACTCTTACGCACAGCACCATCTCCCAAGGTCATTTCAACATACCATTACATTTCTTGACTGTTTGTCCCTTTACTATTGACAGTTCATCCTAAAAGGCAGAACTTATCTACCACCTTAATATCTTCATTGTCAATTCTAAGGCTGTCTGTTGTACCTGTTATCATTAATTTGGTCTACTTTATACTTAATCTAAGTTCCATTATTTCATAGTGCTAATTGTTAATAATTAGAGGATTATGTATTTTTTCCTCTGTATTTTACTTTTGCATCCCAGTGCTCTAAAATAACAATTTCATCCACCAGTAAGGAACACTCTTGAATACTTCCACATGAGTGTTGGTTGACTAGCCAAAAAAATTTCAAATAATTACAAGTGTTGTACCTTGGCTGCTATTATAATATCAATTTGCAATGTTAACCTGGCTATCATAGAACTTTCTGGCATCTACCAGGGAGACAAAAAACAATATTTTAGTAACCACAGTCCAATCTTGAAATGATTGTTAATTGCCATTTATTCTAGAAGAAACACCATATCCCAGAAATGATGGATAAGTACTTTGTGCACAAAATTTGTATAGCTTCACAGTCAACTTTTTAGCTGTTCTGTAATTAGCTGTTTGCATAGCTTTAAAGCGGAGTTACCATTTACTAAATGTGAAGTGGTTTTAAACCAAAGTAATTTGGGCTATGTAAAAAAAATCCATAATCATATTTGCAAATCCACTTATTGGTTGAGTACTACTAGACTCTACTGCTTCTAAATGTTGCTTGATGAATTATAGACACAAGGCTATACATTTCACACATTATATTAGGATTAAAAATGCCACATGGGCTTTGCATTCCTAACAGCAGGAGAGAGCTATTGCTCTCATATCCTATTTTTGGGTTTTCTGATAGCATTTAGTTAGAAAATGTGGTACACAGGATACTGCACTGAGTAGGCCTTTGGTCTGATCCACCGTGATTAGTTTTTAACAATTTCATAATCTAACCTCTTAAATGCACACTTAATTGCCACCATCAAAACAGTGCTTCAGTAAATCTCTCTACAGCCATACACACAACAAAAGCTCAAGGTATAATGCACAACAGCCCTCTTCATGACTTCATTGCCCCAACAGAGATGTCCCCAAGGGGCAGAAGTTAACACCACATCTGCTGACAGCCCTTTGAAACATTCACAGGATAACACTTGAAGACAAGCTATACAGGAGGAGGAACATTTTCACTTTGACTGAAGAAATTTAGCTTATTATACTAGGTAATGTTAGCTAATCTTGAAAAGCTAGGAAGAAGCTATTCTGATTAGTGCCTGGATCAGCAGCTGTTGATTGCACATACCATTTCAATATTGGTGTCAAGCTAATTAAATGAACATATCCCTAAAGTCTGCAAGAGCTGAGCTGCCCTTGAAGATACTTAACCTTTAGAAGATGCACTGGGGGCTTCCCATAATAACAAAACTGTCCTTTGTGTGTGGTTGAGCACATGAACTGATTTCCTGCGTGTTATTTAATGAAATCTTCTCAACCAATAAGAAAACAAATTTAGGAGCAATCACTTGCTCGACTGACAAGCAGTGTTATAAGAATGGGCATCTCTGAAAGAATTCTAGTTTTATCTTAGTTCCAGTTCTTAGTGAATACATGCAAAGAGATTAAATTGGAATGAGTTCATTGGGGTATTTCATGTAATGCATGAATGTGTTGCAAGATGGGCTCACTTACGTGATATCAGGCATTAATGAATGCAATTAAGATATCTATAGGAAGGAGCCATTCAACCACTTTACACTTTCATACTCTATTGCTTATTCAATGACAAATGTACAGAAGGAGTGTACATCTAGTTTTTGATTGTGGGAAACAGGGTAATTCAGGGAAAACAGGTAAGACCACTGTAGGTCTTTTTTAAAGAGAATTGGTCAATTGTAATAGCCATTTATTTTCCTTCAGACAGAAACTCCTGCAAAAGGTACAGAATATCTGATCTTTATGTCACAAGGTGCATTCCTTACATAGAAAATGTTAACAGTGTAAGCAAATCTAGCAATGAGTTAGTGTAGTTCAGAGAGACAAATTTAAAATGTATAGTAGATTAGCCAGAGATGCGAACTCCTCTTCCATGGATAATGATCTGGATCAGTGTTTCTCAACCTGGCAACTTTAAGATGCGTGGACTTCAACTCCCAGCTGGAGAATTCTGGGCGTTGAAGTCCACGCATAAAGTTGTCAAGGTTGAAAAAAACACTGATTTAGAATATATTTAGTATACCCGATTCAGCAATGGAGATTTCCTTAAAAGATCCCAATGTATGTCTCATTCTGTAAAACCTTTGCTTAACAAGCTGGATATGCAGAGATAGAACTCGTGAGACAAAACCAGCAGTATGACTGTAACAACTACGTATCTTATTATGTACTGCACCTTGTAAACACCAAGTAGATTTTTAAAAACTAAAAAAAGTAACAATTGAATAATGGTACGTTTGTAGGAAGGGACTATCTCATTTTGTATATCTTTAAGTAGAGGCCAGTTTGATGTAGTTGTTAAGGTGCTGGCATAGGAACCAGGAGACTGAATTCTATCTAGTCTCTCCTTGGGAATGAAAGCTGGCTGGGTGACTCTGGGTCCGTCACTCCCCCTCAGCCCAACCGACCTCACCCACCAGGTTTGTTGTTGTTGAGAAACAGAGGAGGAAAGAGTATTACCGTATGTATGTTTGCCTCCTTGAGCTACTTATAAAAAGTAATAAAAGTGGGACAAAAATCTAATAAAGAAAGAAAGAAAAAAACAACAAGGTTAGATTTGGGAAACGCTTTTGCTCTAAGATGCCTACAATGAACATGTGATCATGCAAGACATGGGAATCTTTTGGGTGGATGTCCACTTTAGGGACCAAGCACCATAGTGAAAGATATGGTGATATAAAATATGTGAAGCTGGTGGACATGTTTGCTTTGTTTTAAAAATTACGTGAAGTCTAATTTAATGGTCAAACCACAAAATATCAAAAAAAATGTACCACCTATTTATTTATTATTTGGATTTATATACCGCCCCTCTCCCAAGGGACTCGGGGCGGTATACAGGGCAATTAAACACTATACACAACACATAATATACAAAAATTAAAATGAAATTAAACCAATAGCCCTAAACAATAAAACACATTCGAAAATTTAAAATATTTAAAATTTAAGATCGAAAATCCCAGTCCCTCAGTCCAGGCCGGCAAGTTCAAATAGCCAAGTCTTCAGGTCGCGGCGGAAGGAGCGAAGGTTGGGAGCCATCCGGAGTTCAACCGGAAGCTGATTCCAGAGGGCAGGTGCGCCCACAGAGAATGCTCTCCCCCTGGGGGCCGCCAGTCGACATTCCCTGACCGATGGCACCCTGAGGAGGCTCTCTCTGTGGGAGCGCACAGAACGATAAGAAGTTAACGCCGGCAAAAGGTACTCCCATAAATAACCCGGACCCATGCCATTTAACCCGGACCCATGCCATTGACAACTACAAACTGAGAAATTTCAGAAGCTGCAAAGAGGGATCTCAGAAGCCTTATGGCTCTTTCCCCACACTATACACTATTTATTAGACCCATTTTACACACACACACACACACACACACACACACACACACTTTCAAGACCCATAGATAAGGCTACTTTGTCAAAGTTGAGGAAGGGAGAAATATGGAGAAAAGTGGAACATAAGTTTCTAATTGCTATGTAAAAAAAAACTAGTAGCTTTGCTCTTTTGTAGAGAGTTTTGGGGAAAAATCCTATTGAATCCACTGAGTTATTTTAAAATAAATATGCAGAATAGTGAGGCAAAAGAAACTGTAAAGAAATGAAGAACTATAAAAGACTTTTTAATGAAGAATAATTAGTATTCTCATTTGTAGCATCCAGAAAGGAAAAAAAAATCCAAGAAAAAAATCCCATCATTAATTTGGCCTATCATGAACAAAGGGAACACGATGTAATATGGCAATTATTGTTGGCTAATGTAATCTGATTGAAATGCTGCATACAACATTCTGTCATTGCCTCTTCAAATGAATGGTACTTTAAGGGTAAGATATGCTTTGATAATATCTGTGAAGCTTTTTCAAATGAATATAGCTATAAATTAGAATCCTGCCTTCTATCTATTTATTCTAGAATCTGGGCAATGTACAGCATGCTTATGAAATGCTTACTTTTCTGTGCCTTGAGAGAATTAAACTGGTTTTAAAAAGCTACCATGCACATATTTCATTTACTGCAGCATACATTTTCATATGCAATTGCCTAACTATGCAGATAACAGTGAGGACAATTAACCAGTGGAGAAGCTTGCCTTCAGAAGTTGCAGGTACTTCATCACTGGAGGTTTTTAGGGAAAGACAGTCATCTATCTGAAATGGTATAGGGTCTCCTGCTTGAGCAGCGGGTTAGACTAGAAGACCTCCAAGGTCCCTTCCAGCTCTATTCTGATTGATAAGTTGTACAGAGAAAAATGGTGCATTGGAAGAAACATGTGGAGCCATGGGTCCAAAATAACAAGGCATGCAATCCTTCCATCTTTAATTTGGCCTTTCAAACTGCATAGGTAAAGGTAAAGATAAAGGTTCCCCCGCACATGCGTGCTAGTCATTTCTGACTCTGGGGGCCGGTGCTCATCTCCGTTTCAAAGCCGAAGAACCAGCGTTTGTCCGAGGACGTCTCCGTGGTCATGTGGCTGGCATGACTAGACGCCAAAGGCGCATGGAACGCTGTTACCTTCCCACCGTAGTGGTCCCTATTTTTCTACTTGCATTTTTACGTGCTTTCGAACTGCTAGATTGGCAGAAGCTGGGAGGAGTAACAGGTGCTCACTCTGTTACATGGCACTCGGGATTCGACCCGCCAAACTGTTGACCTTCTGATCGACAAGCTCAGCGTCCTAACCCACTGAGCCACCGCGTCCCAAACTGCATAGGGTACATTAAAGTGAGTGTAAAGAGCCAAGCTTGGTAAAAAACTGAGTCTGTACTCTGATTGAACACCCTTGACAGGGAGAAACCCTTATTGAATTCAATGAGGTTTTCTTCCAATTAGATCTACATAAAGCTGCTTTGTAAATGTTTTTGGGGGGAAAAATAACCAGGCAGATGGGAGAATTCAGAAACAAAACAGCCTGACTGAAGGAGTTGTAAGGAAAATTTAGTATGTGATAATATCTGAGAATGAAAAAAAATGAACAGCAATGTTCACTGGGGACAAAATGAGTCATCTTGAAATTGGCAAGATATATTACACTCTTTTCATTATTCACTGTCCTTTTGTTATTCCAGAGCATCCAACATTCAGCCATCTTTATTGTTTTAAACACTGGCCACAGACCCATAGCAGACCCATAGACCCACATGGGATTTATGTAGAAATATGACTAGATTGCAATTGTTATAGCCCAGCATGTTTTCGATGTGAAGGCATTCTAAATGGGGCCCTGACCATTGTCACTACATAATTTCCCTAACTAACAAGAGCTCAGCGTTCAAGTGCACCACAAAATAGTTCCCATGCAATTGTAGCCTCATATGAATCATGCTTTGTTCACCTCATCCTTCCTTTGCTGTCAAAGTATCACAGCAGGTTCAGTTTCTTAGCCATTGAGCATGGCTTTCTAGCTGAAATTACAAATCCATTCACCATAAAATAGAAAACCAGTCTCCCTTTTGATTCGTGTTACACTCTGGTGTTTCCTTTTTCCAAAAAAAAAAAAACAAACCAACAACACAGGATGATCCTTGGCATAATTATTCCTTCATTCGTTGCATTATTATTTCAAAAGAGGAAACACTGTCTGCTCCAGGGAATAAATAGGGCAGGTTTTTTCTTGCCTTTGGGGAAAGCAGCCAATCTTCTTCATGCATTCGCTATGAACTGGATTCTTTTCCTAATATTCTCCCACTGGAAACATCTAAAGCACCATCTGGTCTGCCTGTCTGGGATTAATTTAAGGTGATGCAGGCTGAGGATGCAGAAAAGGCATTTTTAATGGGAAAGGGGAAGAATACACCCCTTGTATGCTTGATTATAATTAGTCAAGAATGATGGATTGAAAAAAGCATGTGAGTGGCTGCTTCTGAAAAAGCAGGTGCGTGGCCATTTGCTGAAGACAAAAATGTGATTTCCACCATGAAGCTTTAATTACAATAGCCAAACTATCAGTAATCTTCTGAGAACAAAATTGGGGATAGCATAGTCAATTTGGGATGAAATGAAATGTTTAGATTGATTTTAATTCAGGTTCATGAAACAGCCTTTATCAGCCTGGTGGGTTCCTTTGTCAGAAAAGAAACAGGAAGAGGAAAGCCCTGTGTTGGTCTCTTAAATCTTCAGCATAGTGAATTGCTGGATTAGCTTTGTAATTGGATTTGAGCATCAGGGTGATATGGTGGTTCTTAGTGGTGGGGGGAAAAAGTCAAATTTAAACAGTTCCAAACTAAAAATGACTCATTCTGAATATGATACAGTTGTTTTGAATGTGAAAGAAACATCTTAACATTTTGGGGAGTGTTTTTGAACTCAGTTGAGTTCTGTTTCAAAGGAGAGACATACTGCTTTTAGCTCAAAACACAAAATTATCAAAAAGCTTCTTTCGCACTCAAAACAATTGTATCAGGTGAAAATGGCATTATTAATTCAAAATACTTTACATAGTGAAATACCTTGTCCATGCTTAGTACCTCTGCTCCTACGTACATAATCATTTTCAAGATTTAACTTATGGAGTTTTCTGCATATGTTCCGGGAATACATATTCTATGCTTAGGGAACATCTTATATGTAACTGTTGGGAGAGGTCATCAAGGGAGTTTGGTTAAATTATCATCAGAATACAAGTGATCCTGTATTTCTCTGTCCTCTGAGTTTTAGTGAAAGCTAGTGGAGGAGCTAAACTGTCATTTGGGCTCAGCAATTGGCTGAGCTAAACTAACCACCATTTGACTGGATGGAATTCATCAGATGTGAGTAGCTAAGTGTTATTCACTGGGGTTCAAACTCTCTACCAGGAACTCGTGGATCTTTGCACTTGGACAACTATAAATATAAAAAGTCTCTTATTATGAGTTTGTATATTTTTCAATTTCAGCAAAGTGGGTTCTTCTCCAAGTATATTTTAAGTCTATGGAGTGTTATAAACCTAGAAGAGCTGATCTCATGGCATTTGCAGACACTCAGAAATGACAAAAGCAATGTCGCAGGGTTGTGTTGCAAGCTTTGCCCCTTTGGAGTAGGTGTGCAATATCACAATGCACAAAAAAGGAGGGGGGATGAAAGCTTGCAATCACAGTAGTGTTATTGTCTAATTCTATTGGCTTGCCATTAGTGGACACCTCTGACCTGATCATACCATTAATTTCAAGTGTTCAAAGATCTAAAACGAAATAAAATAGTTATAAGAAGTGCTGGTTGCGATGGTGGTATGAATACCTTTTTATCTGCATCTTATTTTGAAAGTCATAAAAGCTTGTTTCAGAGATTACATTCAAATGGTCTAGGCATCATTTTCTCTCCCTAAACAATCTTTATTTTACAATATATGTGTGTGTGTGTGTGTGTGTGTATATATATATATATATATATATATATATATATATATATATATATATATATATATATATATATATATATATATATATATATATATATATATATATATATATATATATATGAAAAGACATAGTTGAAATGCTCTACATTTTGCAACATCTGAAGTTGCTTTTGATTATGTAAACACAATGTCCCTATTGTTTTTCAACTTCTAAAAGCTTTTTCTATCAATCATAGGCTTATACTTGCTATGTTAAAAAAATGAAACAATTCATGTTTGCTAGCAATATCTCTCTTCACCCTTTTCATCTTCAGCAAAAAAAAAACACCTTTGGTGGCATCTACTGCATCTGTTTTTGAGTAAAAAACAACAACATTGTTTTTGCATAAATTTAGAAATCTATTTGGGGATCGCTGAATCACACCACCAGCTCTCCAAATGTAGTGTTCACTCTTCTGCTAACAAGGCATGTCAAAAATTTATTTAAATGAAAGAGAGCAACTTAAGAATACCTTAGGGTAAAGATTAAAGATGCTTCCTATTCCTGGTAATTTTATTCAACCTACTAATTATAAGTCAAGCCGGCTCCTATCTATCTCATCTTGCCACTAGAGAAAGATGAATATCATAAACCTGGAATTCTCATAAACATATACCGATCCATGCAGATACACATGATAAACTTATTCTCCTCTTGAATCCATTCTAGCCTATGCCTGACTACCAGCTCTGCTTATTTGACCCAGAACACAAAACTACTTTCTCTTGCTAATGGCTAATTTCTGACATACACAAACACCTGCGAGTCATCCAAGCTCTGTCTCTTTTTGCTAAGCAAGCCTGGGCATGCTTTTTTGTGTAAAAAAACAACCCAAATAGAAATAAAATATTGTCCTGCACTGAGGCCAAAAGCAAAGTCATCCCTAATGCAGTATGACACCAATTATCTCACTATTATTATTACTACCATACTATAGCACTGTAGTAATGCTGCACTCATTAACAACATACTTTTCAGCAGCTTGTACTCTATGCAGGACACTTTTTATCTAACCCATAGAAAAATTTATACAATTATTATTTGACTTTAATTTAATTTTCAACAGTGCAATGGAGCTATGTAAAATTCAACACATATATTATGACTTTTGTACTTCTTTTAACCACTTAACTTACGTAAGAAGGAAACGGTAATACTTTAGCTATTGTTAATTTAATTTGGCTACTACTTTTTAAGTTCACTATAGCTACCAGATTTTAACTTATTCATTTTGCTAGCATTAAAAGGGAGACATTTACGTGCATGGTCACTAATTTTTCTAACATTTTTCTGAGCACTAACAATTTATCAGGCACTTTTGAAAAGGAGGTTTAGTAGCAGTCTTCCCATCCCTTAGCTTGACTGAAATAGGTTTACTAAAAGTCACATCCCATTGCAAAAGTCCAAAACAGATCTCATTAACTTCTGAGATTGGCCGGAGTGCCTTGGAGAATTTGAAATCTTGTCTAGATTGCAATCCAGCAATCTATGCCAGAAACCTTGGGCCTGACCAGAATCTAGTTAGGGTTCTGCAATAATTATATCCATTCAAATCACAGGTCTGCTCTAAACATATAGAAATAGGGTCTGCCAATGTTGTATGTTAATATTGCATGAGACAAGGAGTTTCTGAAGATGTACAGCCTAACCTAAGATATCAACGAAGCAAAAGCTGATACAAGAATACTCTGGTTTTCATTAGCACCGTAGAACCTCGATGACACTATCCACAATCCAACATACTTGAAAAAAATATAGCATTTTTAAAAATTATTCTTCCAGTCCATAGCTATAAGCCCCATAATTATTTTCAATTCTTTGGTCTGATATTATTTAGCAAGTTATTCAGTGAGTTTTATAGAAGAAGCAATCCCTGATATCTCTTGTACCTTATATATTGTACTCCTTCCAAATAGTCTTACTGGCTATGTAGGAAATGAGGAAAAAACTTGCCAAGGTAAAATACATACATACATATATACATGTTGTTGTTAGTTGTGAAGTCGTGCCCGACCCATCGCGACCCCATGGACAACATTCCTCCAGGCCTTCCTGTCCTCTACCAACTTCTGGAGACCATTTAGGCTCACGCCTACTGCTTCAGTGACTCCATCCAGCCACCTCATTCTCTGGCGTCCCCTTCTTCTCTTGCCCTCAATCTTTCCCAGCATTAGGCTCTTCTCCAGTGAGTCCTTCCTTCTCATTAGGTGGCCAAAGTATTTGAGTTTCAACTTCAGGATCTGACCTTCTAAAGAGCAGTCAGGGTTGATCTCCTCTAGGACTGACCGGTTTGATCGCCTTGCAGTCCAAGGGACTCGCAGGAGTCTTCTCCAGCACCATAGTTTAAAGGCCTCAATTCTTTGGCGCTCAGCCTTTCTTATGGTCCAGCTTTCACAGCCATACATTGCAACTGGGAAGACCATAGCCTTGACTATACGCACTTTTGTTGGCAGGGTGATGTCTCTGTTTTTTAGTGTGCTGTCTAGGTTTGCCTTTGCTTTCCTCCCCAGGAGCAAGTGTCTTTTAATTTCTTGGCTGCAGTCCCCGTCTGCGGTGATCTTGGAGCCCAGGAAAATAAAATCTGTCACTACCTCCATTTCTTCCCCATCTATTTGCCAGGAATTGAGAGGGCCGGATGCCATGATCTTGGTTTTCTTAATGTTTAGTTTCAACCCAACTTTTGCACTCTCCTTCTTCACTCGCAACAAGAGGCTCTTTAGTTCCTCTTCACTTTCTGCCATTAGAGTGGTATCATCTGCATATCTTAGGTTGTTGATATTTCTCCTGGCAATCTTAATTCCAACTTTTGATTCATCTACATGATGTGCTCTCCATATAAGTTAAACAGGCAGGGTGACATTATACAGCCTTGCTGGACTCCTTTCCCAATTTTGAACCAATCAGTGGTTCCATGTCCCGTTCTCACTGTTGCTTCTTGGCCCACATATAGGTTTCTCAAGAGACAAATAAGATGGTCTGGTACTCCCATCTCTTTAAGAACTTGCCACAGTTTGTTGTGATCCACACAATCAAATGCTTTAGCATAATCAATGAAGCAGAAGTAGATGTTTTTCTGGAACTCCCTAGCTTTCTCCATGATCCAGCGTATGTTGGCAATTTGATCTCTAGTTCCTCTGCCTATTCAAAATCCTGCCTGTACTTCTGGTAGTTCTCGATCCACATACTGCTGGAGTCTAGCTTGTAGGATTTTAAGGATAACTTTACTAGCATGTGAAATGAGTGCAATGGTGCGGTAGTTTGAACATTCTTTGGCACTGCCTTTCTTTGGAATTGGAATGTAAACTGATCTTTTCCAATCCTGTGGCCACTGCTGAGTTTTCCAAATTTGCTGGCAAATTGAGTGTAGCACTTTTTACTGCATCGTCTTTTAAGATTTTAAATAGCTCAGCTGGAATACTGTCACCTCCACTAGCTTTGTTGTTACTCAGCTTTCCTAAGGCCCATTTCACTTCACATTCTAACATACATACATACATATGTATACATACATACATGTGTGTATGTATGTACATATATACATACATACATACACACACACAAACACATATATTGTTAAATGGTCTTTTTCATTGTGCACTCCAGTGAACAGGTTTAGTGCTAAAACAAGTAGATAACATTCTTATTAAAATTCTAAAAAATAATTTCCTGATTTCCATATTAATGTAGGGATTTGGTGTTACATGCTTATTATCTGGCAGCATTGTTTGTTCGCTTTTTTTAAAAAAACTGCTTGGAACTCAGTGCTGTATATAGCATTTCTTTAACCAAGTATATCCATCCTTCTTTATATTTTCAAACATACTATCTCTGTTTACAAGATTAGAGTTTCTAAATGCTCCTGTTTTTCTTACTCCTTTTCAGTATGTATCAATAATCCTATCCATGCAGTTTCCACATGAATTAAGAGATTATCAAAGTTAAAATATAAATGGGGAATTCTATTCATATGTGGTTTGTTGGTAAACATCCAAAAACTCAATAGGGTATAAGGTAGGACCGTGGTGGCAAACCTATGGCAGGCATGCCACAGGTGGCACGCAGAGCCCTCTCTGTGGGCACACACGCCATCGCCCCAGTCCTAAGTCTTCTGCTGGGTTAGGCCTCCACCACCATGTGCAAAAAAAAGGTTCAATCAATCAATTTCAACTTCTCGTGGAAAAAAAAGATCTCGCAAAGTTGGAATTGATTGAACTTTTTAGTCCCACCCAGTCTGTCTTTACTACCGCAGCCATGCCTACCCAATGCGCCATGCTAACCCAACTGGCCACACCCATCCAACGAGCCACACCCACCCAATGGGCCACGCCCACCCGGCACCCGACGATACATACGTGTGTTTTGGGTTGCAGTTTGGGCACTCGGTCTCTAAAAGGTTTGCCATCACTGAGGTAGGATATGTCACAAGAAGCAACATGTAGCTGATGACTGGATGTGTTTATTGGTATAATACTTGCAAGCATTTTAAATTTAGACACTTGTTTCTCTTATACAGTATTCCTTTTGGGGATACAGTGTCCCCATTGGACTATAGCACCTTGCATTTTGTCAATTTGAATAAGATTCAACTACATATCAATCTGAATAAAATTTGGCTATATATCAATATATTAAAATGTTATATGGCAAACTGGAATATTGCTTTGATTTTGTGAAAGTTTTTAGGTTTTATGCATGTCTGATGATTTTTGTGATTCCATCTTGAGTTGCTTAGCAGCAACAACACATATATAAATTAACTTCTAACCCACAACAAAGTTACTTATTTCAGGGCAGGTCAACATCTTTATAATACACATGAAACCAAATTCAAAGTAGATCTCTGGTCTCGTCTTGCCCTATCCAAATACTACTCACCACAGGAAGTGTGTACTATATGTGTACACACATAAATGCTGCAGTGTGTTCATCTGGCAATGCATATTCCAGTAACATTATCAATCTTGGGCAATGGTATATGCTATAGCAGGACTCTTATTCCCCCCCCCCCGCCCTGCGATTTGTTCTTAAAGAAGTCAGCCAACATTTCACCAAGTCATGTTTTATAATGCTTTTGACCTTTTTACAAATGGCTGCTCTAACATCTTTATGGAGCAGAGATGACTTTCTCCAGATAATTCCTGAGTTGATCCTGGCCTACTTTTTCTGTTCAGATTTGCCCTGTCATCCCCATGGGCTTGGTCCTTTATTGAATGCATCCTTTGAGGAAAACCTTGTTGCTGATAATTTCTGGGCAAATTCACAGAATATAGGCCTTTGAGACACTAATGAATGATTTCATAGTTTATGTAGCTTTTGAGCTTTTTTGATAGAAACCATTTATTAAGCCACCTTCTTTTTGGAGATTAAATGGTCATATAATTCCCATAGTCCTGTCTTTATCCTTCAGCAAGAATAACGGATTTATAAATTGTGCTGAATGTGTTCTCCTACAGTATAAACAACAAAACATATAAGCACTCTTCCTTTTTCTTTATAGAACTGCGAAAGTCACTGAAAGAAAACAAAACTTTGCAGGATAATTAAAACTGAAGGATTCTAGTGTAGTAAACAGTGCCATTTTCTTTTGTCATAATAGTAGTAGTAGTAGTAGTAGTAGTAATAAAAAAATTAAAAAGTTCCAGTATTAAAACTGAAGGGTTCTAGTGCAGGAAACTGCCATTTTCTTTTGTCTTAGTAATCCGAGTTAAACTATGACTTTGGGTACCATGCTAGGGAAGCTCAGAAAAACAAATGTTCAGGAAGCTTGAATAAGTACACCACTGAAAGACTGGATTTATTTTCCAAGAGACTTGCACAGGCTTGCATTACTAACCACATTTTGATTTTACATACTCCAGATTTCTATAGGAATAAGTATGGAACTACAGCCATCTCAATGTGAAAACCTGCAAGGCAATTATGTCCAAATTATGAAAAACAGTGGACAGTTATGTGTATCTAAGCAGCACTGTAGAATAGAGAGAGTTCTTTGATTTATCTGCAATTACCTTTCAGAAACTACAGCATTATTAGTTGATGTTCAGCTTGCTATAAATACCTAAAGTATGTCAATCTTTCCTAATCAGGTATCTTCTAGATATGTTGAATTATAACCCCACAATCCAGTCAATGTGATTTTGGGAAATCATGGCAGTTATATTCCACACATCTGGAGAATAGCAAATTGGAGAAAATATAAGTAGGCCTTCGTAATAAAAAGTGTCAACTGGTGAAACGTCACATGAAATAGGTTTAAATCTTGACAGTTTGGGCAAATAAGACTTGGCAAAGAGTTCTCATATTCCTCTAATCAAAAAGGAAAGTATTATTAGTCACAGACCTATTGCTAACACCAACAATTAGAAATATATATATATATAAAACACTTCTGTAGAAAATTATTTGAAATTATTTAAATCAGTTGGATATGATCCAAAAATTGTTTAAAAACCCTTAACTTCACAATCCTTCATTTAAAATAATTTTAATACTTTTGAAGAATATTCTGATCCTCAGAATATTGTTGATTTTGTTGATTCTATTGCTGATTCTGTTGATTCTGAATGTTGAATCAACACTGATATAAAAATGCTGAGGAAAGGAACAACTGAATATAACTTTGAAGTAATTAACGTATCATTAGTGAAAGATCAGAAAAGAGAACCAAGAAAAAAAGTTGCAGAAACATCCCAATTCTCCTAAATTTTTCCTACATACAGATGTGCTTACTTAATGTTTCTTCTTATTACTGTCATATTTTTTCACTGAAATGTTAACTTTTTTTTAAAGACCAGTTCCATCTTGAGATGAAATAATGGTCCATGAGCTGAATATAGATATTTGCAAAGGTTGCCTGCATCTATCAATCAGCATAGAAGTAGCAATACAGAAGAATATATCTTTAAAGTTATACGCAATATATTGGATTGCGGTACAGTACTTGGAAGTAAGAACAAGAACTGATGAGGAAATCTCTTTAAGGCTGCAACAATCATATACTCACTAACTTAGGTTCAAGTGCTGTTGAATCAGCTGAACTCACTTCAGAGCAGGAATGAAAAATATTTTGCTATCAGACAGCAACCCTTTGCATACTCAGAAGGGCTGACTTTAGACTAAGCTGACTTTTGACGGCCCCTCCTATACTGTGGCTATTAAAACCAAAAGGTTTGTAGTGTTTTGCATCAGATTCTATTTCATCATCATCAACACAATAAAACTTGCACTGGTTGCCATAAAGCTCACAGGATCCAAAATCACCCGGATAAGGGCTGTCATTGGATTGTGTCAATGTCTTTTTTAGAGGTGAAGACAATTGCCTCCCCCCCCACCCACGCACACACATGGACCAGGCTGCTTCCAAAGTATGTTTCAACATCCAAAACTATCAATACTTTTCATTCTTTGCAGAAGAACTAACCAGTTGCTAGTATGTAAACTCTAAGAGTAGTTTCCCAAAACATTCCCATTTATTCTCTTGCTTTAGTAGTAAAGGAAGGGGCAATCAAGTAAAGGAAGGGGCAATCAAACGAATCCCCTGCCCCAAGTTTACAACCCCCCCCCCCCACATCAGTTCCAAAGCTTTCCGCAAAGTGCACACAAGCTTTCGTTTCACCAGGAGGGCACATCAGCCTAACTGCTTAGCCTAACTTCCTTACAAACACCAACTCTTCTTCAGGGACAGAGAAGCCTAGGCAGGATGAAAGAGCTGCATGTGGGGATAAGGCAAGTCCCGTGTCAGGATCCCAGCGGAGGGCTGCCTTCGCTGAGCCCTGAGGCTCCGTGGCTGCCCTTGGGCCGCGCAAGAGCCTGCAAGGATGCTGCGGAACTAAAATCGTGGCCGAGCGGAAGCGAGCCTCTACTTTACCCAATCTACCTTCCAAGTATTATTTGACAGGCTTTTAACGATGCCTTTGACGAAAAACAAAAAACAAAAAAACCCGGTCTGATCGAGGTAATTTACTTGCAGAAATAAGTAGCCAATACGTCTTTTCTCCTTTTTTTTTTAAAAAAAAAAAGAGGAGGAAGGCGAGGTAGGTAGAACTTGGAAAGAAAAAAAAAAGCCCCCTCGAGGATCTGTCAGGTTCCCCCAGCGAAGTCACAGCCCCGGCCGGCGTTTACCTCAAAGCGCCCGAGGCTGGAGCTCTTGGAGCGCGATTTCTTGCGGAGATAGACGGAGAAAAACCTGCGCACCGTGAACTTCTTCGTACTCGTGTCCATCGCTAGGGCACGCCGTTCGCCCCGCACGCCGCAGCCATCCGAGGAAGGCAAGGAAGAGGGCGCGTCTCCCTGGGCTGGCCACGGTCCTCGGGCGAAGTCATCCGGTCCCCGGGGCGAGCCGAGTCCCGCCGAGACAGCCTTCGCCACTGGCGAATCGCCAGGCAGGGGCGATCAACTTACCGGAGCGGCTTTTTCCCCCCTCCTGGGTTTACATTTCATCGCTGCAAGCCCAACTCTCTTCCTCTCCGCCTTCTTCTTCGCCTCCTCCTCCTCCTGCCCCACACACACACCTCCCGCTCGGCACGGTCCTCTCACGCCCAATCGGAACCGGCTTTTTCTGCCTGCGGAAGCCGCTGGTTGTCCAGAGAGCTCCTCCGAGCGCTAGCCCTGCGGAGAGGCGAGGAAGGTGAGGGAGGCGCTTCAGGACAACCTCGGAGCAAGACCGGGCTTGTCTTGGCTTGTCCCTCGCCGTAAGGAGCCGGTCAGTTTCCTCCTGGCTTCCGGAGCGCGCTAGAGAAGGGAGCGCCCCGTTGCCGCTCGCCCCGAGTTGGGAACTGCAGCGCGGAGAGAGCTATAATTATCTTGGCCTGGGAAGGGATGAGCCCTCCTCACAAAAGGAGATTCTCCTGGGAGATCAGGCAGGCAAGGAAGGCAGGCCGCGGCTTCCGAAGTCTTTTTTTTTCCTTTTTTTTCCCCCCGCTGCCGCTGCTCCTGCTTTCTCAGACTTTAAAAGCAGATTCGGAGCCTTCGGACCTTTCAGCCAAATGCGCTGAATTATTCATTTAGGTTATACAGAACTCAAATGTTCCCGCTGATGCCTTCCTGCCGAGTTGGACTACAGTTCCTACAATCTCTGGTTAGCCCAGCCGTTGTCCAAGCTGGCTGAAAGTTGCCCCTAAATGTAGTATAAATGCACACCGGGTTTATTTATTTATTTATTTTAATTCCATTTATATCCCGCCCTTCTCCGAAGACTCAGGGCGGCTTACAAGCTTAGCAGTAGCCTTCATTCTATGTATATGCCTGCTTATTAGGGCTTTCATACACCCCCCAAGCGGCATTATTACAAAGTCAGCTTAATTGCCCCCAACAATCTGGGTCCTCATTTTACCTACCTCGGAAGGATGGAAGGCTGAGTCAACCTTGAGCCTGGTGGGATGCGAACCTGCACTAATTGCAGGCAGCTGGTGTTACTTAAGGAGGCATTAGCCCACTGCTCCACCAAGGCTCTGGGGAAGGCAGAGCCAGGGACAGACTTAAAAGTAAAACCAAAAACACATGCACCTCTTTTTTTCTTTTTTGTTTTGTTTTGCAAGGGTGTAACATCGTATTAGAATCCCAGTGTCAAGAACCAGGTAACATTTATTTGGGTGTCTGTGTTTGGATCAATGTTAACTCCCTTTGGAGTTAATCAGTTTCAACTACTGGGGGTGGTAACCTGCAGTTTTCTTGGCAAGCTTTCAGAAATGATTTGCCCTTCCTTTCTTCCTAGGGTTGAGAGGAGACTGGCCCAAAGTCACCTAGCTGGCCTCATGCCTAAGGCAGGACTAGAACTCAAGAGTCTCCTAGTTTTCAGCCTGGTGCCTTAACCATTGCAGGTAGCACTTGACTTACAATGATAATTAGGGCCAGAATTTCCATTGCTAAGCATTAAGTGAGTTGCGTCTGATTGTACAACCTTTTCTGCCAAGTTTGTTAAGTGAACCACTGCTGTTGTTAAGTGGAATCACATGGTTATTAAGCAAATCTGGCTTCCCCCATTAATCTTGCTTGCAGGAAGCCAGCTGGGAGAGTCGCAAATGTGTAATCGTATGATCCCAGACAATGTAACTGTGATTAAAAACATGCCAGGTGCCCAAATTTGGATCACATGGCCATGGGGATGCTGTGATAATTGTAACTGCAAGGAACCGTCACTGTTTTCAGTGGTGTTGTATCTTTGGTCATTAAACGAAGGGTTGAAAATCAAGGACTACCCATAAAGCAATCTGGCTCTCATGTATGGCAGTATGTATGCCCCAGTGATTTAAAAGAAGTGCCTACTTGTAATCCTACGATGCTGTAGTGTGAAATAAAGATGTTTGTCAACAAAGATCTCCTTTAGAAGGCCAATACCTAAGAATGTGAGCGAACATCTACATAAACAGAACTGAGGAGCATATGCGATATCAATCATTTATACATGTTTTCATCTAGACTTTTCATCTGAGAGCCAGGGTCTAATAAGCTAATGGAATCTTCCTGTGGCTACTTCTGACAGATTCCAAAGCATTTTGCTCTGCCAGGGCCCAGGAAACTAATGGGCCTGGGCTCCTGGGTGCCAAAATAACTTAAACTATTTCTGAGGTACTTATTTCCTTCAAATGAACAGGTTTACCGGAGCCTGTGCTACTAATTCCTCATGGAAACATTTCTCTTTGCTTTATCTGCAGAAGAAATAATCTCTCTAGTGCTGCAGTAATCTCAACAAAATTAATAAAGACTCTAGTTCTTTTTTCTCAAACAATGGTTTAATTAAACATATTTTTTTAACATTTCTCATCAATGCTTACATTTCTTTTAAACACTGAACATTCCTGAGAGTATGACAGGGCCCTTCCTTCCTCCCACCCTGAAACTGAATTTCTCAGATGACTTTTTATTGCTCAGTTGGGATGGGCCATCATTAAGAAAAGCAAAAGCTGCTCCAGAAAAGCAGAATACAGGTTGGTAAGTCTTGTAAAAGTCCACTGTTATAACACAGTATATATCCATTATCATTATCATTCTTATCTACTGTATCCCGAAGTTTCAGTACTTTCGGCTTAGCCAGCAGTGTTTTAGGCTTACCCAATTAAGCTTTTTCCCTCTTGAAGATGTGTCTATGATACTTGGACAAAAACTGGCTAGCAGAGGTCTTCTTGACCTTTCTCTGCCTGGCTAGTTAAAATATGTCAGGAAATGCTGACCGCAGCTCTTAAGACAGGGATTAATGTCTCTTTGTAGAACAGAAATAATAATAAAAAATTAACACTGCCTTGCACCCATAGTTCAAAAGCATCCATTATTTTTCCTTATCGCTATTACTGTTATTGCTGGCATCATCAGAAGTATTCTATTATTTACATCTGGCCAATCTGCTGGATTTTGTGCATAGAAACAAGCACATCAGAAAAGGTGAAATGGAAGTAATTGTCTGTGCTACAGATTAGACTTTGTACTTCACTTCTGGATTTCAAGGGGATACCACCCAAAAAGGAAACTTCAACAAACCATAATCTGCCTCTGCCTCTGACTTTACAAACTCAGAACTGAGGTATTAATTATGGCATCCAGGGAAATTAGCTCTTTCCTCAATGCTCCTTTCCTGATTTAAGTCAAACCCAGATTTACCCCAGCCTAAATTGTTTTTATGTGAAAGCATGTGGGGTACTATGCCAGCAAGCACCATTCTTCTACAATACTTTTAAGTCCATTTTAATGGGCTTTCTAGCCCAGGGGTCCACAATAATAGGCAAAGAAGGAAAGCCTATGAGGTAAGATGGGGAAAGCAAGAAATCTAAACAGCCATGTTGTTTTGCTTGCTTTTTCAACAGATAACACCGGGTGTCTGCCATTAGCTTTTCAGATGAACCATGCCTTGTTGACTTCACTTTCATTCTTCCATTTTCCCATCTAATGTCTTGTCTCTCCTCCAGGGCTAAGGCATCATCTTATAGTTCTGCTGGTATTAGAGGTTGCCCTGCCACTGGAAAAGGACTTCATGTATGTATCTGGAGCATTGACATTGCATTTTTTGTGAAAAGAAAAGATTGACTCTGCAAACTAAATTTAGTAGAAAATTCTCTTATGGCATTTGTTCTTTTGAACAGTAGTGTTTACATTCAAAGCATGTCTGCAGCCCACCTAAAACTTCAGAGAGAAGGATTGCCAAAAAACCAAACAAGGATCATGTAATCTTCTTAACAATTAAGGTAGGGCTTCTGGTTCCGGACTTTCGGTGCTCCCAGAAGTGCGAGGGAATCGCTCCTCGTGTCGCCTGGATTTCTTCATTGGGGGGCCCCTGTAAAGGGGCCGAAAGTCACCCTTGAGGGGCGATGAGCGGGGGAGAGGTCTCTCCAGTTGGCGGTAGAAGGGTGGCGGCCCTCCTGTCGGCTTGGAGCTACTCTCCAAACCGAAGAAGAAAGGATCGGCCACTCCCATGGCCCATCATTTAGCCATTTCCTGCCAAAGCTAAAAGCACAACAAAGCACTTGAAAGCACTTGAAAACTGGGTGAGAATTACCTTCTTATTTTCCTAATTGTCTACTTTCCCTGCCAAAAGCTTGAATTTGCTTCCCCCTGCGAGGAGAGGGAAGGGATTTTTTCCCCCACCCTCCTTAAGAACGGCCTTTGTCTACATTGGGAGAGAATAGAAAAAGCCTTGTATTAAATTATACTGATTTATTGGACTTACTGCCTTTCTACTTTTGGCCCAAAGGTCCTATATTTACAGAAATGGACTATTCTAATTAGTCTAAAAAAGGAGACAAAAAAAGAAATAAATAAAAAGATACTGTCTGAAAAGGTTTTGAAGTACTCTGGGGATATTTAGTGAATACTATTGGCAAACAAGCTTGCTTACATTTTGGACTGACCTTAGCATTAAGATAAAAACCTGAAACAGCTGGAGATGAATTTGGCTTAGACTTGTGGAGGAGGACTTTTACTGATTTTTGTTTGAAAAATAGCCTCCACCAAGGACTATTTATAATTATTACAAAATGGAGAAGGATCAGCCACCAACCTCGCTTGACTATAACCTTATACTTGAAACAATCTACAGAGTCACTGAGATGTCTATTTCCAGATTTAATAATTTACATGCTAACCTTAAGTCACAAATTGAAACCCAGACTGCAACTAAAGAATTTACACTTCAGAATATAACAAAATTGGAAGATTGAGACAGAGGAATATAAGCAAAAACTATCCAAAAACCCAACAACTTTAAAAGTATAAGGAACTATCACTATGGCAAATAACCTTAAGGACCAACAACATACTATGGGAAAACTTAATGTGCAAGATAGTGATGCTAACATAGAGGATGTGGAAGATCAACAAAGACAGTTTCCTGAAAGACTGGATAGCCAAGTATTAATTACAAAATTGGATAAGACTCTCTATTTAAAGCAGATGAACCCAGACGGAAGAGGAATCCAGACCGAACTGAAGATAAAGTTTTTAGAGCAAATACAGAGACTAGAACTAACAGGGCAACAACATAATGATTACAAATGGTTTGGTTTTTGTGGACCACTGATGGCTAGATGGCCTCCTTCGATTCAAATAATATGTATTGGAGTGAAGGGAGACCTATCTGGCAATTCAAAGGCCTTGGTCTGGAAACCTGATTGGCAAAAAAAAAAAAGCCAGAGTTAGATTTAAAAAGTGAGTTCTTAGAGAACCATTAAAGGTTATCCTTTTAGTAATCAGTGACCTATCAGGATCTAAAATAGTTAGATTTAAAAAGTGAGTTCTTAGAGAACCATTAAAGGTTATCCTTTTAGTAATCAGTGACCTATCAGGATCTAAAATAGAAAATGTTTATGAGATATAACTAGAATGTGTTTATGTATCTATTAGGCTTATTTTAGACATTATAATTTGTGCACTGACATAATGGAACAAGTAGATAAAGATAAAAGGATTTCATTTGTGGAGGTTTTACAAGAAATTCTGGGTTTCATGATAAATGATGTCATTACTGGGCAGAACTGAAGGTCAAAAAGCAATTTTAACATCCCATTAAATCATAGACCACCTCACAACCAGATATAACAAAGTCCTGAGTTGTCTATGTAATGTCACCAAAGAAATATATGCCATTCTATGATGGTCAGTAATCTCTTTCATGATTAGATATTGCTGAATTTGCTTATGAGGAAATTAGTAGCGGGATTGGAGAACAATGAAGAATCAAAAGAGATTAGGATATTGTGGCTGTAATAGAGAGATGCCAGCCTTGTTTCCCATTTAATGCATGCTTCGAGCTTGGACAGACATCCTTTTGTGTTCTATGCCCAAGTGGGCAGAAATGTCTGCATTCCTCCAGTTGACCACAGAGAAAACAATGGAGAGGTTCAGAGTTCACAGTCACAAGGAGATCATATGTGAAGTCTAGGCGTAACAATAATGCTGTACATTGTACATGACTCTGTGTGCACATATATGCATGTAAAACTTTTAAAATAGGTTGGTGGGTGGGAATGCTTCAAAGCTTAGAGAAAGTACTGTAAAGGTAGTGGTTGGATTGAGATTAGCATTTTTTTTATTTTATTAGATTTATATATACCGCCCTTTCCCAAAGGACTCAGGGCAGTTTACAGGGTATTTAAAAACCAAACCAATACAAAATACAAAAGTTAAAAAACAATTAAAAAGATTAAATTATCCCTTAAAATAAAAACCCCAGTTAAAAATTCTCAGCCTGGGCCGGAGAGCTCAAAGAGCCAGGTCTTCAAGTCCCGGCGGAATGAACGAAGGTCAGGGGCAGTCCTAAGCTCCACAGGCAGCTGGTTCCAGAGGGCAGGTGCACCCACAGAGAAGGCCCTCCCCCTGGGTGTTATCCGCCGGCAGTCTTTTACCGGCGGCACCTTGAGAAGACCTTCCCTGTGTGAGCGCAATGGACGAAGGGAACTTGATGCTGGCAGCAGGTGTTCCCTCAAATATCCCGGACCCAAGCCACTTTTGATGCACTACTGGTTGTCCCAAAAGAAATTAGGGTGAAATAGTGTCACTCCACTTGACATTGTTTGATAGAGAGAGATGCTAGAAGATGGTAGGGAGTCAACCAAGGAGGGGTTGGAATGAATCTGATATAGTTGGAAATTATAGTGAGGCCCAGTGAGGTAGGAAGAGGAAGGAGTGAGACCAAGTTATAGCTGAGAGCAAAAGAAAGAGTGGAATTATACTGAAGAGAGAGGTGTAGAACAATAGAAAGAGTTAGGAAAGCCTGTAGAGCAATCTAGAGAAGGGCTATAAGAAGGCAAGCCTGTGTGCACAAAACACACACTGCACATCAATGGTGCAGGACTCAGTTAACTATCACTTTCAGATCATCCCAGCAATCCAAAGCAGATTGGATGCCTTCCTTTCCCTACAAGACTTGTGACCATCACTATCACTTCACCCTGGTTATATGAGCTCTACCATAGTGCCCAATACCTGCTTATCTTCAGTCACACTTGGCATTATCTGGGGTTAACCCTAAGCATCGTGGGGCTGATTCACTAGCACACCTGAACTAGTTTTCATATAACAGTACTCCCACCAATGGCCCATTTAAATGTGTCATGTGAACAGGACTTGTGTGCTTTAGATGGTGTCCATATACCGGTATGTAGAAAAAGAAGAAATGAGAAAATGGAGGAAAAAAATTAAATGAACTGGAGTATGGGACAAGAGATGGTATTTGTGGAATGGACAATTGTGAACAAAAATTATTAGCTCAAAGAAGTAGGTTTGGATTTTGTAACTTGGACTCTGCCTTTTCCTTATATGGGGTTTTTAGTGCAAGTTAGTTCCCTCCTTATATGATTAGTTTGTGTTTATGTGAAATCGATGTGATGATCACATTATCTCAAAATTCCAAATGTGCCCATTAGACACAAAATATTATCAGCATTTTCTTTGTAGAAGAAACAGTGAAAAATTTGAAACATGCTGTAAGGTTACAAAAGCTAAATATCTGACAACAAAGGCCTTGGCCATATCTATATTTCAATTTTACTTATATCAAGTATCTAAAGCATAAAACTGTCAACTTGACAGAGAGGCACAGCTAAATTGCACAAGAACTTTTATACCAAAGTGCTCAGATATAAATCCTGGGGTTGCATGACCAAACAGCTGTCCAGATGGCATCACACCAAAAAACAAGAACAACGCATTCACTGGCTTAAGATGTTTTTTTTTCCCATGCACAATATGTCAAGACAAGAAACAAAAGAACTGTTGTTGCCTTTGCCATTGAGAAAAATTGACAAAACCTTTGTTCTTTAGATCTACATCAGTAGGAACCCACACTGGAAAAAAGCTGCTATTATTACAGTCACAGTGTTGATCAAATTGCAAAAGTTTACTGAAAGACAGCTTCATTGCCATCTTGCTACAAAAACAAACTAGACAATTGGAATATGTGTTCTTCTCTATGGAAATAAAAGAGATCTGAATGTTTTGGGGTTGTTCTTTACTGCCATCTACAAAGAGACAGTAGAATATACTGAAGTCCAGCAATGCCTACCTGACAACTAAATAGGAACTGTGTGTAAAAAGAATTAAACTACTATTCCTTCCCACAGCAATCCCATGACTGTCCATGTGAGTATGCATAGAGGAGAATACTGAGCTATTGTCTCAGACTAGATTTCAAGTAATTAAAATGTTAATCAGTTGGAAAGCTTGCCTTCACTGGAGGTTTTTAAGAAGAGTTGGACAACCACTTGTCTGAAATGGTATGGGATCTCTTGCTTGAACAGGGAGGTTGGACTAGAAGACCTCCAAGGTCCCCTTTAACTCTGTTATTCTGATTTCAGGTGTTCCAACAATGCACTCATCACTACTTAACTTTGCTGATGGTGCCTTGCTGATGGCCATCCTCTTTTTTCCTTGCATCTTTCCCAGAATTACAGCCTTCTCCAAAGAGTAATGTCTCTGTAGCATAATGTCTCCAAAGTAGGATACTTTAAAATTGGTCATTTGTGCTTCAAGTGAGAACTTTGGGTTAGTTGGTTCGATGATCCATTTATTTTTTGGCAGTCCATGATATTTGCAGAAGTCTTCTCCAACACCAAGTTCAAAAGTGTCAACAACCTTTCTATCTTGCTTCTTCAAAGTTGTCATTTTCAGTGATTCCCATATCTGAACAGTGTGCTTGTTTTGAGATTTAACATTTGCAGTTTGTAAAACATGATGTGTGGCCTAGTGCATTGTGTGAACCCAGTCAAATGTCATTTATTCGATACACATGATTCAATGCAATGTGTGCTCCCACTTACTTCACAGGATGAGTCTAAAATAGAAATCAGCCAGGTAACTGGGCAAAAAGGATAAACATTAAGGCTGTGCAGCAATCAGATCTGAAGGGCAAGATATAATGAAATGGTCATGGGTGCTCATATTGTATCTATTGAGGACCCCTTAAAATGACTGCCCTTGAAAACTGCTGTGTGATTTCAGGAAAATAGGCATTTGATTTAAGATCAGCATTATGTAGGATCTAATAAATACGTAATGTTTAACAAATAAGTGCATAGCTGAACTGAGTTGTATTCTGGTCCTGCTTAGCTTTTCAAGGAACCCTCATATGTGACCTGTAGTCCCAAGCACGACAGGAAGTGAGCTCAATGCAACTGAGGGACTGCTTGAAATTTGTTGTTCAAGTTATGTATCACTTTATAGTTGTCATATTTACACAGCTAGGATAATACAGAGTGAGATATTGATCCAGGAACATAATTTGGGCCAGGATATTGTTAGATGTTGTGTTTCGAGTGTCAGATCAAATTTGCTCTTGGCAACAGTGGTGGCAGAGGGGAGGTTTCATTTGTAGCTTTGGCAGCAGTGAAATTACAACCGCTGGTGTGGCAGAGTGAAGATAGATTAATCCCTTTGGGAATTATTAATATAAACATCATCATAGTGATCTTGAGCGCTAATCGTGCTAAGCAGGGGGAAAGGCCCACTGGACACAGTGGGGACAATCTGCTGGGAGACGAGTGAAGTTGATTGCCTGTGAAGTTGAGCACTGTGAGAACTGCTGGATTAGATAGGCTGGGAGTCTGATCCAGCAGGGCACTGCTTATATTATTATGCATAGGAAGATTGCTCTACCTGCATTGGGTGCTTTAGAACAGGGGTCCCCAATCTTGGCCACTTTATGACTTGTGGACTTCAACTCTCAGAATTCCTCAGCCAGCATGGGGAGTTGAAGTCCACAAGTCATAAAGTGGCTAAGGTTGGGGACCTCTGCTTTAGAAGTCTCTGAAATTTTAATGAATAACTCAAGACGGACATTTCAGGCTCAGGATTTATTTACATGGGAAGCCTTCTAGTTCCTGATTTACACTTCTTTACCATAGAACCAGAAAGGTAAGAAGCAGTCCTGAGGAAACTTGCAACCATAAAGAAAGTTTCTTAAGCCCAGCATCTCTTAGGATCAATTGAGTTCTTCACCATGCCTACTATTTAGCTTTAGAGCATCTTAAGGTGGATATTTTTAAAAGGAATACTAGTGGATTTACAAGTCATCTACAAGGGTCCTTTGAAAAGACAAGCAGGACCAAGCCTTATTAGCACTTGGATGAAAGGCCACTGGGAAATATTTGGGCTGGAAAATAACACAGTAACACAGAAGAAGGCAGAGCTACTTGGGTACCCTTGCCAGGAAAACTACATGTATTCTGTCATATTCAACTGAGAAATAACGTACCAAGAGGCAACAATATTCTGATTTCTCTTCAAGTTGTGCAAATATTTTACATTATGCAATGACCTCCCTCCCTGGAGAAGGCTCTAATGCTGGAAAAAGTGAAGAAGATGGTGACCTGTAGCAAGGTGGATGGACAGAGTAGCAATGAGTGAACTATTGGAAGAACTGAAGGACCAGGGACTAACATAACTTGATGGCACAATCAGTCAATTAATCAAAATATCTGCATAAATTTCACCTGAGGTGAGGAACAAAGATTTTATCTACAAAAACTTTAGATAGCGAGCATTAGGCAGTAATACCATAGAAACGTGTATCTGGAAAACTTCGTAAGTGCTATTCAGATGAATGCTTTGTGCTGCTTCGTTTGCACTAATTTGGCAGTTTTGATCTTTTCCATTATGCAAACAGTCATCCAAATAAGAATAAAAAGTTATCTTTACAAACATAGCTGCCTTTAGCAATGGTTTCAATCTAACACTATACAAATTTGTAAAACTTACAATGACATCTTTTTTTACAGTGATTGCTGCTCCATAGGTGTTAATTATTAACTTCATATTACCGGTAACTTAGTGTAGGAATTTTTAAATTTTTAAAAATTAAGGGAAGAGCAAGAAATATATTATGCTACAGGTTATTGGAATTAGCATGAGATGAGATTTATACATGCCTCCTTAGGTAAGTTAGCAAGCTGACTATTGTAGAAATGTTAGTTAAGAAAGCTGTACGCCATCCTGAAGTATGGTTTAGTAAATCAAACCAAGTATCTCTATATCTACTAGTGTGCCTCCCTAGGCAAAAGGGAGACAAGATTTTAGAAACGGATTTGCTACCTTATCATCCAATATGCTGAATCATAAACTATAGTTAACAATATGTTCAAAAGATACTAAGGCAAAATATATCACACTGCAGCCAGTCCTCACAAAGCACTAAAATATAATGCAGTTTGGTTGGCTTGGGCTCAGCTACCGTAGTTTGTAAAGTTTAGTTAACAGTTTGGAAAATTGTATGACTGCAGTCATTAACACAAAACAGAATTTTACAGTAATATTTTCATAGATCTAGGAAATGCAAGTTATTGTATCATACAAATGTATTTCCACCTTATAGAATGAATCAGTGATCAGAAAATATAATTCAATATGACCTGATGGGAAAGTTTGAAAGTGGGTTTATAGACTCTTTAAACCTGATGCTGTACATGCTGCTCTGAAACCTCAGATCAAAGAGCATGAACACAAAAGGAAGTGAAAAGGTCATATGCTAAAACTGACTGAGGATTTTTACTAATATGTAGCATGAACGAATCGATAAGTCCATTAAATCACATGATTTGTTTGTAGTGTTACTGAACCAATCCAATTGTGATTTAATATACACTGGTAATTGTTGAACATTGTTTTACATAATATAAAACACTGTTTTACTGTGACATGAAAATTCAAGCTGGGTTAACAAGAAAGTTTTAAGAGAGATTTAATCTGTGGCATCTTCCAAGCCCCTGCAGTTTTCATGGCAAGATGGCAGATGTGGTTTACCATTGCATACTTCCTAGGGCTGAAAAAGAATGATTGGCCCAAGACTGATGGCCCAAAGCTGGTTTTGTCCTTAAGGAGGAATAGAACTCTCAGTCTCCCAGTTTTTACCCTGATGCCTTAACCCAGGGGTAGGCAACCTCGGCTCTTTTATGACTCATGGACTTCAACTCCCAGAATTCCTGAGCCAGCTGGCTCAGGAATTCTGGGAGTTGAAGTCCATGAGTCATAAAAGAGCCGAGGTTGCCTACCCCTGCCTTAACCACTCGACCAATCTGTCTGTTGTACAGGCATTAGAGTGCCTATTTCTGCTCCAAGCCATCACATGAACTGCTTGGTTTATGGCTTGGTGCCATGCATGAATCCATCTAGAACCCTATGTCCTTTTTTTTGTCCTCTAGCTCCATATGCTTGCGAATACTGTGGAGTTTTGTTTTCTGCTTTTGTAGTTCTGTAGGCTCTACCTACTCTTGTTCCTTCATACATGTTGCTAAGTGACTGCACTGTAAACCTTGATCTCTACACATACAATAACAGGGGTTGCTTTCATTTGCTTCCCCTGACATCTTCTCTTCCCCCTTCTTGAGGCTCTCAAGATGATTCTTTAAAGGAAGAACGGGATACAACTTTGAAATACAACAATGTAAGCCATGAGTTTAAGAAAATAATTATAGCTTGTTCAATATCTATTTTTATTAATTAGACAATCAATTCTGTGCCAGTCTCAACCTTAAACCCGATAGGAAATAGCTTGTTATCTGCAACGTTCAATAGCTGTAACTTTATGAACCTGTTGAGAGATTATTTGACTATATAAACAATACACTTCAACACTGCAAAGACAAATAAATTAGAATAATTGTAGGACTCACAGAATTTTATCTCATTTCCTGTACTTCCATCTATGTGTATATCAATATATTGATCTAGGCACACACACTATTCCAAGTAGCACACAAGCAAATACATGTGGAAATCATAACTTTATGGTCATGACCCATTAAGGTAATTACAGGTCATTTTTGCTACTTTATTCTGCTTTAAGGATTTGTTTGCCTTCTGCCTTCTTTTTATTGACCTACAGTAGTGGCCAAAATTGTGGACACCTTTTGGGAAAAATGTATTTTTGAGGTTTGATAGCTAATAACACCACTTTTTTTGGAGTAGTACCATAAAAATATATATCAATGGAAAGATAATTTAATCAAGAATGTAATGCAACATAGTTTGTTCAATTATCTGTACTGTATTCTGTGAAAAGTTATAACCAGAAAAAGGAAGCACAACTTGCTTAGGTTGATATCCGGTAGCTTTCCTTCATCCAATTGTAGCCAATGACCATGAGTGTTTAGAGAGCCAATCAGGTGTCACCTTGTTTTGGCAATGAGCCAATCAGATCACAGTAGGATTCAGTTATTAATGTCATGTATTGAAGCTGAGAGGATTTGTTGATGTGTTGTGTGATCGCTATTAAGTTGGTTGGTTTTTTTCCCCTTTTATTTAATGAGCTTGTAAAACATAATAAAATTAAAGTAATGGTGCAAAGAGTTGACTGGTTGCCCAGAAAGCGATGTAAAATAGTATTATTAAGTGAACAAGGTTACAGTTATAAAGAAATTAGAAGAAAAATTGGTGGAAACTTAACGAAAGGTGGCATTTCTACTGTACACGTTCCCCAAAAGGTTTCCACAATTTTGGCCACTGCTGTAATGTAGAAGAAAGACTGAAGGCAGATCTTCATGTTCTACTTGCTGTTTCTAACGGACAGGTTCATGATGCCATCTCTATTTTATCCCTAGGCTGGGGGTAGCCTGAGCCGTCTTTCATTGTTCCAGTTTGGAAGTGATGTTTTCTTCCGTTTGACACAAAATTTCCCATGTGAGCAATCTCAGGTGCCTCCAGGGCAAGTTTGGAGATCATGCAGTCAAGGATAAGAGTTTGCTCAGTTCCATTTGGACTGGTAAATCCAGGGCTTCTTTTGTCATAGAACACCCAGAACGGAGTTCCGGCACCTTTTTTGAATGGAACCTTGTAGGGTAGGCAAGGCGGGTTGTATGACGTGTGTGAGTTCCGGCACCTTTTTTTTTTTTTTACAGAAAAAGCACTGGGTAAATCTGTTGCAGAAATTTGTCTTCATCAGAACAAAAGAGATGGAAACTCCTCTTCATACACAACACTTCTAGGCTACAAGTATTCAACCACATCAAAAGGCCTATTTTTGTCTTTATCATTTATTTATGTATAAATACTGACTGCTTTTATGGAAAATATTCCAGGGCAATTAAGCTTTGTGTGGCATTTAAAAAGAGAAATATTACAATGATATATGCTCCAAATCTGCTAGCACAATTACCACATCCACAGATAACTCTGCATGTTATTCTGCGTGCTATTTCTTTCATGAATCTGAATAGGTGTCTGACATTTGTGCTTCTGATATATGCATCATGATAAATTCTATAAGAGGAAAGCATTGTTTTTAATCTCTTGGTTGGAATCTGTGTGCCAAAGGTTTTTGACTTCTCCTTTCCTGAAGCTTGGGTTCTGCTATGAGAATTTTAAATGTCCATTTGTTTGCTCTCATGGGAAATAGCTGCAAACTGGAAATGGAGAGACAACTGTGACAAAGATATGGACCCAGGGCAACATACAGAAAAAAGACACTAATATCAGGTGAGAAAAGGGAGGATTACAGAATCACAGAGTTGGAATAACTGTTTAAGCTACTGAATCCAATTTCCTGCTGAATGCAGGAAAATTCTAGTCTGTGGCAACATTTGCAAAAGCTGTAGGACCCATGTCTTAGCTTATATGGCCTTGAGGCTGTAGAAAATTATGATAGTTTTGGTAAAGGACTTAAAAAAATACATTTGAAGATTTTCCAAGAAGATTTTGATTGGCCTATTAAAACAAACTTTAATCAAAATTCTGGGTCAGCAAAGCAAGATTAATGAAAAATTATGGAAAAAGTGGTTTTTGTGGGTGCTAATCTATTTGATATTTATCATGTCTAATTAAACCCCAAATCATAATAAAACTTTTGAAAGAAAAATTCCATTTGCAAGATATTTATTTAAACTAGGAAAAAAGAGGGGAAAATTATCACAAACAAGGCTGACATCTGCAGTATGTATAAACATTACATTTCTTTTTGTAAATATATGTCTGTTTTTGTATCTAGTACTGCCAGTCTGGGGAAAGATAGCTGTTTATATGCATATATCTATAAAGCTACTATTATGGTAATTAATGGAATAACTTCACTTTATTTTGGATACCAGGAAAGATGCTTATAAGAAAATAGATTTAAGTCTACTATAAATGGAATAAGGGAAAGAAAGAAATCATTTGCAGTGCTATATAAGGGAAAATATTATCAGTTTAGGAAGCCAAATTCAATGGTTTTATTGAGAAATCTGTCTACAGAAAAGAATATACTATATAACACAATCTTATTGGTGAGACATATCTTAATTTATTGTCTTAGTGGGGCTTAAGCAAACTGGAACCATCAAAGATAAATCTTTGATATTAACTTGGCATTCCTACTGCCACTCTTGGACAGTAGGCCATATTGTGAGCTTCAATATCACTTCATATGATAAACATGCAAGCTTAAAACCATTAGGAACAAAGGTTAACTTTAATTTCAATCTGCAACAAATAGCTTCCCTTTAACTATATCATGTGGTTCCTCTGTTACATCCCTTTAACTCAGGGATGTCAAACTCAATTTCATTGAGGGCCACATCAGCATTGCGGTTTCCCTCAGGGGGGCAGGTGGGTATGGCCAGGGTGGGCGTGGCCTACTGGGTGGGCGTGGCTAGAGTGCGTATGGCCTACTGGGTGGGCATGGCCAGCTCTACATCGTTCGCATCAAGGGTGCCTATGGGGGCCTGGGCAGGAGTGGGACAGATCTGAGGGTCTCTGGCAGGAGGAGGGTCTCTGGGCCAGGGCCAAGGCAGTGGGGGCCGTTCCCTTACTGTTTTCAGGATGGCTTTGCGGGCCGCATGAAACCACTTCATGGGCTGGATCTGGCCCCTGGGCCTTGTGTTTGACATGTCTGCTTTAACTATATCATGTGGTTCCCCTGTTACATTAAGTCATGATTTCCTTAATCAGTGTTTGTTGATTACACCTTTCCTCCACATCATTAGCAAAACACACCAAACCATAATGCATGAATTATAAAATATAACAACTTACTACAACCAGTACATTAAGAAGCTTCGTGGTAGAGAGTTATAGAATCATACAATCAGTGCCATGGTGATATATTACCAATACAGGCCTTATATAACCATAGTCATATAAGTGATGCTGCTGGTTGCTAGTGTGCAAGTCCTCTGAACCAAGACCAAGTAAGCCACATTGTAGTTTAGCAAAATGTACAAACACAATCTATAAATTCCTGATATATTCTCACTATAACATATGATTAGTTTCTATGATAACTGAAGAAACTAATTTTAATTGTAGCTCAAAAGAGATATTTCAGTCAATACGTTTTCTTATTCAGGGCTGGGGAAAATCTGTACTACCAAAATTCCTCCTTGTGTACATTTATTAAAAGTTTAAGGCAATTTCCTTTTGTGTGCTTCTAGGACTCTGCTATAAAAATAAAATAATGGTCAAAAGATTTTAGCAACGCCTTTATTTGTTCTTTACTGTCCTATCCACCAGTGAAGGCCAACCCAGTTATTGTGGTACAGCTTCCAAATACAGCGTTCTTTGGCCTTCTTACAAAAATCTGTACAGTAATTAAGAACACTAATCATGTCTATTTAGCAGCGCACATTTAACTGGTGGATAGCTGCGTAGAGATTCTGCGATATCTCAATGGACTTCCTTGCTTACATCTTCCTCAGCCGTTTTAAAAATGGGGCTAAGCTGGGATTTGTATCTGAACAATTTGTATATCAGTGTGATGAGCCAGATCCACAGTGAAGGGCTCCTTGTACCAGCAAAAGGCTTTTAATTTATCACAGCTTTCCTTTTGTCTAAACAGGGGAGTAGGTAATCTTCAACCTCCAATGCTCACCCAAAAGCTATTCAAAAGCAGACAGCAGACAACTCCACACTGGCAGCATTTCCATTCCCTGTCCTTCAAAAGCAGTTAGAGGTGAACCGCAATTGTCTTCCCTGCTGTCAGTCTTACAATGAGGAGGAAAAGAACACTGAGCAATTGCTATAAGTCCTATAGAAATTCCCTTGCTGGAGTGTTTCTATCTTTTACTGTGCTAAACAGAGTCAGAAGTCAATGCTTTTTTTTCTCTCCCCTCGTACCTTACATTTTCTTCCCCCCTTTCTTTTTCCTTCCCCTAATTTCCCATTTCTATTTCTCCCTGTATTTTATACATAGGTATAACAATGAAAGCCATAAGAAATTCCCTTCTCCACCCTCCATATACAAGACACAATAAAATACTTGTATGGGCAACACCCAAACCTACACATTTCATTTTGGGCATCTGTCTGTTTAGGGACATGGTGGCTCAGTGGGTTAGGACGCTGAGCTTGTCAATCAGAAGGTCGGCAGTTTGGCAGGTTGAATCCCAAGTGCCGCGTAACAGAGTGAGCGCCTGTTACTCGTCCCAGCTTCTGCCAACCCAGCAGTTCAAAAGCACATAAAAAATGCAAGTAGAAAAATAGGGACCACTATGGTGGGAAGGTAACAGCGTTCCGTGTGCCTTTGGCGTCTAGTCATGCCAGCCACATGACCACGGAGATGTCCTCGGACAAGCGGTGGCTCTTCGGCTTTGAAATGGAGATGAGCACCGGCCCCTAGAGTTGGAAACGACTAGCACGCATGTGCGGGGGAACCTTTACCTGTTTACATGTTTTAAAAAATGGAGAGACTCCCATTCTACTGAGAGGTAGCTGTAAACCATTAAGCCACCTCTGCTTTGAAAGTCCTAACAGGACGGCTGGAAGCAAGATTAGGCAATAGTTTGTTTGTTTTTTGCAAACAGAAAAATAACTAAAGCCCACAGTGGCATAGCCATGATAAACAAACAAATAAATAAACAAGCTTTACTGTAGTTTCAAGTACAGGTAGTCCTTGCTTAACTACTTGTTCAGTGACCAAAGTTATGATGGCACTGAATAAGCATGACTCATAATCAGCTCTGGCCATTGCAGCTTCCCCATGGTCATGTGATCTAACTTTGGGCACTTGGTGACCAATAACGCTCACAAGCAGGCCAAGCAGGATTTACGTTACAACAGCAACTAGAACTGCAGTAACTGCTGTCATAAGTTGGCACAGTCACATGATTTTTCCGCTTTATGAGTGCATTGGTTAGCAACAGAATTGCCAATCCCAATTTTTGTCATTAAGCAAAGATTACCTATAAATCCTAGCAAGACCCAAAATAAGCCATATCAGCTATAAAACACAGCCAATGTCTGTGGCAGGATGAAAAAAGTCAGAGCCAGTGATGAACTGGTGCACTGTCCTTGTGAGGAAATGGCCAAAGGAGAACATTGCAATGGAAGAGGAAATCAAAGAAAATAGTTATTCCTCCCCCCCCCCCCCCGCAGTGAAAGCACTCTGACCCTGGCACCAACAGAGAAAAGGTGAACTTTACTGCTATTGTTTTACTCACCCATGACTTGATTTCAATTGATTCTACTTGGTTTCCGGAAGAAAACATGCTAGTATCTTTCTTACCACAAGTGCTATGTTCCTCTTCTTCCCAAGGTGGCTTCTGGTCCCAAGGCAAGGTTTATACGCTTTCCCTCACCTTGCAAACTTAAGCAAGCTTTTCTTAATGCAAGCTTAAGCTCTCTACAAGAATCTGTACTACTAACAGTCCAAGCAAACTGGCAGTAGATAGGAATCACAGAAATTCAAGGTGGGCTAGACTTAGATCTCTCATGGGCGCGAAGGGACTCATGACTGATGTTACATTTGACCCCTCCCTTGGGCTGAATCTGGTGATCTCCTACAGTAACTTTTGTTTAGAATTATCTCCCACTCTAAGAACACATCTGCATTCTCTGCTTGGTGCATTAATAGTATGGGCCATGTAATGTATTGGGCCTATTTACTTGAACTGTTTCCATGTGTCTTTGAATGCTGCTTGAGATTGCTTAATCAGGGAGTCTGTGTAATGGTCGCTGGCTTCCCAGACATGCAATCTCCAGGACGATCATTGGTTGGCTCTAGGGTGGCAATAGGTTCCTTCAAACCTATTCGCTGCCACCTAGTGGCCAGCAGTATAAGTAGCTGTGTAGAAGCCTTGGTTACTAGTTCAGTTCCTGTTGTTCAATAAAGCAATGTTCCTATTTGAACTCTCTCATCTCGCCTCCTGCTTGCAAGAAACCCAGTACACAACAAGCCACCCATTGCTTCCTGACTGAAGAAGTGGATGAAATAGCCTTCCTCTGCATCAAGCCCAATTTCATGTCTTGGCTTCAGTGAAGGGAGAAAAAGTCCATGCAAACAGCAGATAAAGTGAAGGCATATGCAAGTGCTTGGGGGCAAGGCTTGCAGAGGTACTGAGTGGGAATACATACACATTGCAGAAGGAATAGAGTGTTTAGAAGCAACGCACTGGCAGCAAGGCTTGTGAAAACGTCAGGAAGGCATATCTGGAGAGATAGCAGCGGAGGGGGAGGAAAAGAGGTAACAGAGGAAGAGTTGGGGAAACAAGAGAAAGAATGTGCATGTGTACGACGGTTTACTAAAAGCTGAAAAGGAGTAATCCAAGTCAGACACATTGTAATTGAATACCACAAAATAGATGGGAAAATACTGAGGGATGTGCCAGAGACTTGGTGGGGAACACACTGAAATCAAAACAAAGCAGGAGACAAGAGCAGGCATTCACAAACTACAAAGCCAGATGCCAAAGTTGCTTCCAGCGATGGAAGACGATCCCTAAGCAGTTTAAATTCTCTCTCCACCTCTGAATCCTCTCCTCACCCAGCATGCATAGCTGAAGCTTTCTCTGCTCAGCAGTTGCCAATAATGAGGCAGAGAACCTGCTTGCAGACTCAGCATCTTTCCACTTGCTTGTGAGGCAATTACTTTGCTGAGGTGCAGGATTCTCAGGTGGGGGGGAAGGGGCTGCTCTGCTTCTTGGCACCTGTGCTAGCTAAAGAAGGATCACTGCTAGCTGAGGAGAGATCTGAAAAGGGTATTGGTGTTGGATTCAGTGGCTATTGAATCATAAAATCTCCTAGTAGGACCTGATTTGCCTGTGTCTTGGAGCCTGGCTGTGAATCCATGACTTCTAATGCAAATTCATTCTATGCCCATGTTTTCCAGCTCCAGTTTAAAAGTACTGGTCTCCCACTGCTGCAGCTGCCAAAAAAGCCAACACCGTGCTAGGCTGCATTAACAGAGGGATAGAATCAAGGTCACGTGAAGTGTTAATACCACTTTACAATGCCTTGGTAAGGCCACACTTGGAGTACTGCATCCAGTTTTGGTCACCACAATGTAAAAAAGATGTTGAGTCTCTAGAAAGAGTACAGAGAAGAGCAACAAAGATGATGAGGGGACTGGAGGCTAAAACATATAGGGAACGGCTGCTGGAATTGGGTATGTGTAGTTTAATAAAGAGAAGGACAAAGGGTGACATGATAGCAGTGTTCCAGTATCTCAGGGTTGCCACAAAGAAGAGGGAGTCAAGCTATTCTCCAAAGCACCTGAAGGCAGGACAAGAATCAATGGAGGGAAACTAATGAAAGAGAGAAGCAACCTAGAACTAAGGAGAAATTTCCTGACAGAACAAATAACCTACTTCCAGAAATTATGAAGGCTCCAACACTGAAAGTTTTAAAAAAGAGACTGGATAGCCATTTGTCTGAAATGGTATAGGGTTTCCTCCAAGGTCCCTTCCAACATTATTATTATTATTATTATTATTATTATTATTATTATTATTGTTGTTGTTGTTGTTGTTGTTGTTGTTGTTGTTGTTGTTAAACTTTTATTCATTGAACATGGACCTCAGTCAACTGAACACTCAAATTGACTGGCACTAATGGTTGACAAGAGTTGCTGCCAACATCCTAGGTATCAACCAGGTATCTCCTTAAAATGTAAGATGTTCCGAATAGCGCAGTTTTTTGTAGCTTTGCTGGAGTTATTGCAGGAAGCTGCAATTTCTTGAAGTATTTTGCAAAGTTTTTGGACATAGTTCCCAGTGCCCCGATGACAATGGGTATCACTGTTACATGTTTCATCCATAATCGCACAGTTTCAATGGCCAGGTTGCGGTATTTCTTAATTTTCCCCAGTTCTTTTTCTTCGACTCTGGCATCTCCTGGTACAGCGATATCTATCAACTGTACGCTTGTTCTCTACAACTGTGATATCTGGCGTGTTGTGTTCCAAATGGCGATCTGTCTGTATTTGGAAGTCCCACAAGATCTTCACCCTCTCATTCTCGACAACTTTTTCCACCCTATGTTCCCACAACTTTTCGGACACAGGCAAGTCGTAATTTTTACAAAATGCCCAGTGGATTAGTTTAGCAACTCGGTCATGTCTAGCTTTGTAATCAGTTTGCGTGATTTTGCTGCACTCACATATTAAATGTGAAACAGTTTCAACTTTGTTGTTGCAAACTCGGCAATTTAGATTGTCAGCAGATTTTTGTATCTTCGCTTTCATGGCATTAGTTTGTAGTGCTTGTTCTTGAGCAGCCAGTATTAAGCCTTCCATTTCTTTCTTGATGGTTCCCATCTTAAGCCATGCCCATGTCAAGTTGTTACCACATTTTCCTTCAATGTTTTTCAAATGTTGTCCATGCAAAGCTTTGGTTTTCCATCTATTTAATCTATCATCCAGCCGTTTTTCCTTATATTCTGCCTTTGTTTCTGTTATTTTGATAATGCTCTCTGTTTTCACAGCCTGGAGCAATTTTTCTGTACTTTGATTCACATAGCCATTCAAACTTTGTTTTTCTTCTTCTACAGTTTGATGGATTTGCAGTAGCCCTCTGCCCCCTATTCTTCTTGGAAGGTATAGTATGTCGATGTCACTTCGTGGATGTAGAGCATGGTGCATGTTCAAACATTTATGCGTTTTACGGTCTAAGTGTTCCAATTCGGCCAATGTCCAGTTGATAATTCCAGCTGGGTAGCATATCACTGGGACTGCCCATGTATGTATGTATGTATGTATGTATGTATGTATGTATTTATGTATTTATTTATTTATTATTCACACAGTCAGCCAGATGATCAGACTAGATTTGGCATGTTTGTCTACCTATCCTTACCAAGGATCTGGGATAGGCAGGTTGTTTGAATTGATGGTATTACAGATATTGTCGCAGGATTGAAGCTGTTCCTAGTAAGGACGCCTTTTGTAATTGACTGATGGCAAATTTGTCAATGCCAATGGTGTCCACGTTATGCTCCAGTTGTTTTGGAATTGCATCCAAGGTGCCTATTACTACTGGTACTATCCTTTCTTGCCTTTGCCACAGTCGTTCTATTTCTATTTGTAGGTCTTTGTATTTTGTTGTTGTTATTATTATACTATTATTATTATTGTTGTTGTTGTTGTTGTTTTGTTGTCTTAAGCCCTTCAGTGTGAATGACCTCCCTTGCTTCATTTCCATCTAGTGCCAAGCCAAATCCAATTGAATGCAGTGCCTGGCATATACCTCCCCTCCAGCAGCTAGTCATTACCCCCCCCTTTTTAAATAATAATAATATCATCATCATCATCATCATCATCATCATCATCATCATCATCTTACTGTTGAGTCAACCTAACATCTCAAATCAATGTTTCACAGTCTTGGCAACTCAAAGATGTGTGGACTCCAACTTCCAAAATTCTCCAGCCAGCCATGAAAACCAGAGGGAATTCCTCCAGCAGGAGGTATATATTAAAATCATGCATAATGAATAGCATTTTTGCATATTATGGCAATGTAAAAAAAATTCTCAATTTTTTTTCCTGAGAAACACTGAACCTGTAAACAATCTTGTCAAACTCTTTTGCTGAATCTTATGGTCTTTGGTCCTGCTGAGCTTTTTAATATTCCATTTTCAGTTTAATGAATATGGTAAAACCTTAGTAAACCAATCCCACATTTTACAATAACATATGTTCATTCTTACTAAAGTATTAACAAACTGTCTAAGAAAATTTGCTAGTTCAGATCAAAGGCCTATTTAATTTAGCAATGGCAATCAGGAGCCTTTTAGGGAAAAAAACATATGAGTAACAGCTCCCACCCAATGCCCTTATACTTTCCAATAACTGGAACTGAGAATCATGCCTTTTCTGATCATAAAGGTAATATATAGCTTGATATTTACTGACACTGATAGGAGATACTGTTTTTTTTAATGCTGCAATATACCGTAGGATGCTTCACTATACCTTATTTAGCTATGCTGTATGTAATTTTTTTTATTTTCATCACTGAATAATCCTTTATTTGTCCCTGAGCTTCCATCATCCAGCCTCTCTAGCAAAATAGCAAAGAGATTTTATGTACTTTAAAGGCTAATATTCCTACTAATGCATAAGCTCTCGTAGAAAAAAGTTTATTTTATTATATGCATGAAATCAAGTCATAAGAAAAGATTACTGTAAACCTTCTCTCCTAAACTTGCATAATTCCATGCTTCTCTGTCATGCCTATTTTAACCAGAAGCTTCTCATTGTGGCAGTCCATTGATATTTTTAGCTGCTGTTTCCTCTATGGTGAGCAGAACTGCACTACGGATTCTGAGTGCCATTGCACCATAGATTTGTAGAAAAACATGAAGATAATCGTCATTATTACTCTTATTGTTCTCTAAATTATTTCCATCACAAACTTTGTCTTTTTCATAGCAGCTGCACACTGAGCTAACATTTTCATCAATCTACCACCCCAAATCCCATGATCCTTAATTATTAGTCATTAGCTTCAAATAATTTCCTTATGAAATCCTGAAAGTTTTTGTAATTAAAAAACCCCTCCTACGTGTAGCTATGAAAATTATGCATATTGTCCACAGAAGAATTGTATTTTAGTATTCATGACATTCTATCGAAGAACTCCATAGCACCACAATACTGATACTGTATGCAGACAGAATGTACAAAACACACTAGTATCTTCCATGAAAGCATATATTTCACAGCTACAGCATACATTTAACGTCTGATAAACACAAATCCCTGTATATCTAAGAAGAATCATTTAACTGCCTGACAAGCAGATTAATTTTAGATCTACAAAATAGTAAGCTACTAAAAGCACAAAACTAGTATTTCTCCTAATTATTAGTAAAGATTTTTATGTTATGCATTAACCAATCTTGATGCAAAATACACCATGTTCTAAAATAGGTAAAGGCTGTATTCTCCTTATACAGTATATGAAAGAGAAAATGGATGTACACAATAGCAATAACAGCACTTAGACTTATATACAACTCCATAATGTTTTACAGTACTCTCTCTAGGCGGTTTACAGAGTCAGCATATTGCCCCCAACCATCTGGGTCCTCATTTTACTGATCTTGGAAGGATGGAAAGCTGAGTCAACCTTGAGCCGATCAGGATCGAATTCCTGGCTGTGTTAGCCTGCAATACTGCATTCTAACCACTGCGAGACTATGGTTCATGTATGAGATATGCAACATTATAATTTTTGTCTTTATCAATGTACTCATAGTCAGTTATTTAATTCATTCATTGAAAATATTTTAGGATTTAGAGATTTTTTAAAAAAACCTTCTTATTGCTCCAATCTTTCCTTTGATGTTATCATCATTGTCACAAATCATACTCTCTACATTTATGTATTTTGGTTGTATGGCTTTAATAATTGATTTATTTATTACATTTTTGAAAGCTATATAGGCTCTCTTTGTATAACTCAAAAGCAAATATTGAACATGTAATGGGAGAGAAGAATCACAGCATTTTTCCAGGCCTTTGCGGACATTTTTGTAAGATTCTATGTACGGTATAGGCTGACTGCACAAACTTCTTAAGTAGCATTTTCCAAATGTATTAGCACTGCAACTCCCAGAAGTCTGTATAAAAGACCTTAATATTATAAAGATATGTATATTAAAAGCCTCCTGACATTACTTTGTTCTCATACATAGAGGAGGAAATTCTATGTATGATGTCTTGAACTCCAGGACAAAGGCAAGATATAATTTTGTTTTGTTTTGTTTTGTAACTTTAGATTAAATAAATATATAAATCTTAAGGTTAGAACTGCATGACGTTTATACAATTAAATAGCCGTTACCTCAAGAATTTTAACTTCGACACTTGAAAAGCTTTTAGGAAACAGCATAATTGCTCTAGGTTTATATTGTGTGTTAGCATGCAATTTCCCACCTGGTGCAATTCCTCAGTAGTGAATGAATGGATCCCTGACAGGAGAACCACACGTTCTCTGTTTGCTTGCTATATAATCAGATGGAAATGTACGGAAATGGAAGGGTTGTAAATAATTCACAGAGGTGGGCCATTATGCATTTGTTACTTCTCCTCTGCTTGTTGGGTGTCCTCTTTAAGAATGTGGAATAACATTCCCACAATTTGACATCCAGACAATTTGACTTCCCAAGACTGGTGTGGTTCGCTCTTGTTAGTCTAATCAAGTCACTTTGCTTATTATGGGTTCAGTACTATGGTGGAAAAGGTGGATAGTTTGCCGGATAAAGTTAATCCAAACAAGCTATTACACATCTGTTACTTATTAAGCAAATGTTGGTGTTGTCAATGGATGTGACCCAAGCAAGATGCTAATTTCCCTATACCAGAGTTCACATTACCAGCCACAGTAACTGAATCTAATTTTGGTATGTATTAAGTTTGGCTTCCTTCTACATTTTCTAGAATTATTACTATACCATTTTACTTGGTGAGGATAAGAACATATAAGAAAGAAAAAATTGTATACTTCGTAAAAAGAGAGGGTATTTTAGATAGAAAATACCATTTTTTTTCTATTTCTAGCGTAACGATTGAATAACACATGGCTCTTATTGTTTCTATTCTGCTATCAGCTCTTGTTGTTTTGGTTTTTCTCATCACAGCTTGTCCTTCTAATATAAAAGAGTACCTGTTTTTGGCAGAACAGTGATGCATCTGTTTTCGGTACAGCAATTGGACGCCACTGCTATTAAATTAATCTAAATGATCAGATCCAGCAATAGCTGATTAAATATCTCTTGTTTGGCTCTCACGATTTTAAGAAAAATAAATGTAAATTAGAGCTGTCTCAGGAATTTATTGATGTGAAGTACTAAGATCCAAAGTACAGTACTAATCAAGTCTTCCAAGTCTTTTCTATCTCATTAGACAATGTCTATGAGCTTCAGAACAAAATAGTTTATTTTTTTTAAAACTGTGTGTCAGTGGTAATAAACAGTCCTTCAGTTTTCATTAATGGAAGCTTTTTCCGCTTCCAGTATTATACTGCATGTAAGCAAAACAAAAATATATTTGAAAATACGGTATGTGGGTGTTCTACGTGGGCACAGCTTTCTTTCACGAGCTTAAGCCTTTTTTTGCCGTTCTGAACCTGAACAGATATGGCTCACAATATACACTGAAACAGAAAGAGAGCAAGGTCTAGCAAGAGTTATAGCCCGACAACATGATTCAGTTTGATAGCAGCAATTTTCAGCACTGTACTTGTTGAAAAATGTTGAAAATTGCATTAAGATTACCTGTAAACCATTTCAATTAAACACATCAGTTAGTGTTCTTCATTAGTTAACAATTACGATCCTTATTGCCTTAGTTTGCCAACAGTTTTCCACACTTCCAAGATGAAATTAACCTTATTAACATCTGCATTTTTGCAGAAAATATTTTGAGATTCCTGAGAGCGTTGATTATATATAAATAGATGCAAACGGGTACCTATTTTACCGTACTATTACAAAAGAAGTGGTTATGCTATTCATGACTGGAATATAATTTCACCCAAACAGGCTGCAAAGCTTAGTATTTAGTGCAAACGTGATCTAAGATCAGTCCTAGAAATTTTCTTCTCAATGTCTTCATGTTTTATATCTGATTATGTATACATATGTATACGTACATTCTGAGAAAGGACGAGCATGAACTAAAAATAGTCATTCAGTTAATAAGGACTGAGTAAAATGAATAACCTGTACAATAAGGAATGTGATTAAATTAATAATTAAAATGCGGTACAACTTGACCAAACAAGTAAGTGAAGAACAGTTTCCCCTTCATCTGCATAACTGATAAATATTCTCACGTGCACTGCTTTCACAAATAAAAATACGTATGTATTCACAGGAACAACAAAAAAAAGATGAAGAATGGGAGCAAGGGGGGGAATGGAAAGGTGCATTGGATGATGTGAAAGAAGAAAAGAGGGACAAGACTAATGGAGAGGAAGGGAAGGAAAGACAAAGTGAGCAGGGAGAGAAACAACACAGAGTAACAGTTCTTTTTTTTAGACCTTACAGAAATGGTTACTAACACTGAGCAAAACCACCCCAGCTTCCTTCCAAATTAATGCCTAATCTTCAAAGGCATCCATATTTTTTCAATCATGGAGGCTTCGGCCATATGCTCACTGTTTGGTTCTGATAGACGAGGACTCAGAGTGGTTCACAATGAATGAGTTTAATGAATACACATAAGTCAACTGACAACTGTTAAATGTTTCAAGCTTTTATAGTAGAACTGTTTAAACTGTAACCAATCATCAAACGCTATTTTCCCGCTTCTTGTTACTTTAACCAATGGTTGCACCAGAATCTCCCGCTTCTAAACCCAACTTTTGCAACCTGCTTTTTTTCCATGTTTGCAACTATTTACAGACACAACACCCCTTACCCCCCAGTTGTTGTTATTTATGGACATAATCTTTTAAATATTTGGGCGGTCTATGGACTCTTGAAGGGTATCTATTGCTATAGATACTAGAGTCATTCCTATCTGATTGTCTGCTTGGCTGGCTTACTCTGGTGGACCTGGACTCTTGACTAACTGGCTCTGACGCTTCTCTGTTAACACTTTGTGGATGTTGTTGTGTTTGAAGATCAGCTGTTGCTGGCCTACTCAGAGGGGGCATTTCCCAGTCAATTTGACTATGTTGTTGTTGGTTACCAGTGGCCGGGTTATTTTGCGTTCCTGCTTCCCCACTATCTGGCGTGTTATTATCAATAAGCCTTGAAGCAAAGTTTCCCCCGTGTAAACTTTGATCCCCTTCAACTGGCATACAGCCAGTAGTTCTCTTTCTTAGCTGATCTATATGTCTTTTGCTGATCCTATTCCCTTCCCCCTCAATAGTGTAAGACAAGGGACCCAATATTTCAGTGACCACCCCTGGGACCCATTTGTCCCCTTGTGCATAATTCCTGGCCCAGATTAAATCCCCAATTTTGAATGATCTGTTTGGAATGTCCAGTTCCGCACTTGGTAGAAGTCTGTCAGGGTGTAACCTGTCCAATTTGGTGGTTAGTCTCTTCCCCCACCTCATTTCAGCTGGGCTTTTACCGGTAGCCGTGCATGGGGTCGTATGTTGGGTCAGCAAGAATTCGGCCAGTCTTTGGTGCCAGTCGCCACGGATGATTCTCTTTAATGCGTCCTTAGTGGTCCTCACATTCCGTTCAGCCAAGCCGTTGGTGGACGGGTGGAAGGGTGCTGATGTCTTGTGTTTAATCGAGTTGGCCCTGAGGAAATCCTGGAATGCAACAGAGGTGAATTGGGGCCCATTATCTGACACAATTACATCAGGTAACCCATGAGTGGCAAAGAGGCCCCTTAATACTTGTATTGTTTTACCTGAAGTTAATGAACTGACGGGTACTACCTCTAGCCATCTAGAGAAACTATCCACTACTACCAGGAAGGTTAACCCTTGGAAAGGTCCAGCAAAATCAATATGAATCCTGGACCAAGGATTCCTGGCTAACTCCCACTTATGCGTACGTGTGTGTTGCTGCTCAGGCCTAGAACGTTGGCACAAATAGCAATTAGAAACGCATTCTTCGATGTCTTTGTCTAGTCCTGGCCACCACAAGTGACTCCTAGCCAATGCCTTCATACGTACTATTCCCGGGTGCCCCTCATGTAGTTCTAATAAAATTGAGGGTCTGTGGATTTCGGGAATGACCACACGGTTTCCCCACAGTACACATCCCAAATGAACTGACAGTTCATCTTTCCTTCTAAAATAAGGAATGTACTTGGCGTCCGGGTTGGTATTTGGCCACCCACTAAGGACCCAGGCCATAATTCTCTTTAGAGTATGGTCATTATTTGTTGCCACAGCTATATCTTTAGCGGTTAAAGGCCAGTCAGGAATGTCCAGTAGGGACATTATTTGTCCCACAGGGGCAGGGTCTTCCTCAGTGATATTTAATGGCAGTCTGCTAAGGGCGTCAGCATGTCCCATGTCCTTGCCCGGTCTGTGTTGGAGAGAAAATGAATATGCTGAGAGGAAAATGGACCACCTCAGCATTCTGGGTGACATGATTTGGGGTGTCTGTTTATCCGTGGTAAACAGTCCCAATAGGGGTTTATGGTCAGTGAGTATAGTAAAGTTCCTACCATAAAGGTAATCATGGAACTTTTTTACTCCTGCCACGATTGCTAATGCTTCCCTATCTATCTGTGCATAATTCCGCTCTGCTTTGGTCAGCGTCCTGGAATAATATGCGATTGGTTTTTGGATACCTTGGTTGTCTAAGTGGCTGATAACAGCCCCCACACCATAAGGTGAAGCATCGCATGCTAAATAAATTTATTTTCAATAAAATGGGTTACTGTTGATTGGCTGGAAAGAATGTCCTTTAAAGTTTGGAAACTAACTCTATGCTTATTAAGCCACTGCCAAGGGGTCTTTTTATCTAAAAGTCTATGGAGGGGTTCTGCAATGGCAGCTTTGTGTGGCACAAATGTATGGTAGAAATTTACTAAGCCAAGGAAGGCTTGTAATTCAGCCTTGTTTTTTGGTTCAGGAGCCAATTTAATTGCTTTGATTTTATCAGGGGTAGGATGAATTCCATTTTTGTCTATCCTGAATCCAAGGAATTCAGTGGACTTAACCCCAATGCAACATTTTCCCTTTTTTAATTTCAGTCCAGCCCTCCTAAATCTTTCCAATACCTGTTCCAGCCGCTCTGCTAATATTTCTTCATTTTTCCCAGCTATCAAGACATCATCAAAGTAAGGGCATACACCAGGTATGCCCTTTAAGGTCCTCTCCATCACTTCTTGAAAAATGCCTGGAGCTGCTGCAATACCAAATTGCAGTCTGTGGACTCGGAACGCCCCCTTGTGGGTAACTATCGTCTGAGCTTCAGCAGCCTCTTCAGAAACAGTTAATTGCAAGTACGCCTGCGCCAAGTCGAGCTTGGCGAAAATGGCGCCGTCCTGTATCGTGGCGAGGACCTGCTTCACCGTCGGGACCGGGTAAGCGTGTTTTTTCATTCCCAGGTTCAGGGTGGCCTTGTAGTCAGCGCAGATCCTCACATCCCCATTAGGTTTAAGGGGTGTGACGATCGGCGTTTCCCACAAACCACCCTCGACTGGTTCTAGGACGCCTTGGCCTACAAACTTATCGAGCTCGGCCTCGATTTTTTGCTTCAGGGCGAAAGGCACCCTTCGGGCCTTAAGCCTGATGGGTTTAACCGACGGGTCTAGATTAAATTTAATTGGGGGCCCTTTGTATTTACCTAAAGACCCATCGAATACGTCTGCGAATTCATTGCAGACTGATTCGAGGGTCTTATTTTTAATAACTGAATTTATTCCCCCAATCCAAATGCCCAGGGCCGGGAACCAGTTAAGGCCAATTAGACTAGTCCTCTGTCCCTCAGTAACTATTAAATCTAAAAACCCCTTAAACCCTTTAAATTTAACGCTAAGGGTAATCTTCCCTTTTATTTTTATTGGGGTTTTTTGAAAATCGGTTAATTGGATTTTTGTTGAACTAAGTGGAATTTTTCTTCCACTTATTTGTTCAATCCTTTCAAGGGTTTCACTGGATATTATGGACACTGAAGCCCCTGAGTCTATTTCCATTTTGCAAGGAACCCCTTGCAATTGGACTATGATTTTTAATTTCCCTTCTGGAAAATTGCTATTTTTCCCTTTCCTACTGCGATTGACTCGCGCCACCTCCCCGCAGTTTGGAATTTTAGCCGTCAGTCTAGGGGTCTCTTTGCCACTATAGTAAGGGGTTACCTTACCTTCGGGCCACACATCGACTTCATGAAGGCGGTTGTCGCGTGCTCGACTCCTGCAGATGGCCTGGATGTGGCCGGTCTTCCCACACGATCTACATCTGGCGGTACGGAATCGGCAAGTGGCGCGGGGATGGTTGCCCCCGCAGCTGCCGCACCGGTTGTCATTGTCGCGCGGTCTCGTTGTGGAGTCTCTCCATGGTCGTTGGGCCCCTGTTGATTGTCGTTGCGGTGTTGCGGGTTGGTGACGGCGATTCAGTTCAGACCCCTCACTTCGGGATGGTTTTGGCGCCATTTTTCCGAATCGTTTGGAGACTTCGGCGATGTCGTCTTCCCATTGCTGGTCCACCTCCCCGCAGTCCACATAGCCTTCTTGGTTGATCTCGGCAGACACGGCCATGCTACTACGGGGGGGGTCGCGATACCCAGTGGATTCGTATGTTAAAAGTTCGTCCAACACTTCTTGCAAATCGCCGGTGGGTTTGGCGATTATTCTGTTTTGCAGCTGCTCGTCTCGCAAGCCCAGTACTACTCGGTCCCGAATTCTTATTTCCAAATTGTCATATTTGCATCGTACTGCGGCTTCCCTGACGGCAGCAACGAATTTTTGAATTGATTCTCCCGGTCTCTGGTTCCTTTTTTCAAAAATACGACGCCAAAAGAGTTCAGATCTCCTAGGCGTGAAATGTACTTTTAGTTTGGCTAGCAGGTCAGCATACGGAACACTTGAGACCGGCTGTGGTTGACAAAGTCCTACAGCGATCCGATAAACTGGTGTGCCGCAAATTGTCAGTAACGCTGCCGCCTTTTTCCGGTCGTCCGTTATTCCGTTCACAAGCAGGAACCCTTCGACCTGTCCAATATATTCTTCCCAGTCCTCTGGGAAGTTTGGGTCGAATTCTTTCAATGACCCGATTTGCGCCATTCAGAGAATTTTTCTTTATTCCGCCGCGGCCGCTTGGTTGACTGTGACACCTTTCAAATTTGCCGCCTTTGCGCAGCTGTTTCGCCAATCTTGTCTGGTCTTCCGTCTATCCCACCTTCGTCGCCAATTGTTTGGTTCTGATAGACGAGGACTCAGAGTGGTTCACAATGAATGAGTTTATTGAATACACATAAGTCAACTGACAACTGTTAAATGTTTCAAGCTTTTATAGTAGAACTGTTTAAACTGTAACCAATCATCAAACGCTATTTTCCCGCTTCTTGTTACTTTAACCAATGGTTGCACCAGAATCTCCCGCTTCTAAACCCAACTTTTGCAACCTGCTTTTTTTCCATGTTTGCAACTATTTACAGACACAACACTCACTTTGTCCATTTGTTTGTTTTAACAGCTGTCTTCTCTTAAAGCCACTCACCCAACCCCAGGCAAACATGGTAGTAAAATCTATGCCCCAGATATATTTGCAGACAACGCAATATGCAACAAACACAAAGCTATGACCTCTCATAAGAAGAAGGGGAGACTGGAAAGGGAAATAAAAGCACCTAACGGCATTAAGAATCATGTCATAAAAAGCATTGCTGCAAAATTTGTGTGGGACTGCTAAAATATATATAATATTTGTAAAGAAAATGGGGAAAAAACACATTTAAAAATAAATAAAGGGAAGGTATTAAGGGGAAGTTATTAAGAAAACTTTATTATTGCTTATGCTTCATGCTAGCTTAATGTTACATCAAAACATTATCATTTAGATGGCATAAATAAAATATACTCCTTCACCTTTGCATGGAGAAGTCATGGAAACTCTGCTCCACAACTTGTCACAAAGCCCTTGATTGATTCTTTTTTTCAGGCCATTGCATCCCTGACTTAAGAGTGACAAAACCTAAGAGATTCTATAGGGCAGGGGTGTCAAACTCAATTTCATTGAGGGCCGCATCAGAATTGCAGTTGCCCTCAGGGGGCCGGGTGGGTATGGCCTAGGTGGGCGTGGCCTACTGGGTGGGCGTGGCTAGAGTGCGTATGGCCTACTGGGTGGGCATGGCCAGCTCTACATCGTTCGCATCAAGGGTGCCTATGGGGGCCTGGGCAGGAGTGGGACAGATCTGAGGGTCTCTGGCAGAAGGAGGGTCTCTGGGCCAGGGCCAAGGTAGTGGGGGCCATTCCCTCACTGTTTCCAGGATGGCTTCGCGGGCCACATGAAACCATTTCGCGGGCCGCATCCGGCCCCCGGGCCTTGTATTTGACATGTCTGCTATAGGGCTTACCTTTGAACTGTGTCAACGTAATAGGGAAAATACCATTTTCACATTTATATAACTAAGGGTGAGCCAAGCCTGTCTCACTTATGGAACAGGATAAAAGCAACATTATGGAAATGTCTGTTGTAATTAGAGGTGAGTGGAGGAGGACTCTCAGTATAAAGACATCAACATATACTCTCCTGAAAGTCAGCAACTAGAGATTGAACCAAATAACATTGTAGTTAACTGTACCATAGTTACACTAAGCTACAGCTCCACTTTGAACGGTAATTTAACAGGGGCAATATTTTCTTATTTTATGATTACTATACGATGGAAATAAACACATATTTTAAAACACAACCGGTTTTGGAAAACTGAAAATTAAACACAAAGCATTAAAAAAGGTGCTTTGCAAAGTCTGTCGTTGTGAGTAAAGCACTGCTCCTCAAAACTTTAAAATAGTTTGCTCTTTGGAAGACTTGAATGGTTGTTTTGAAGGCTAGCTTAGCTGCCTATATGTGGGCCGCCCCAATGGTTATGACTATGCTTGCACATGCCTGTGCAAATCACTGGAAGCAACCCCACAAATCATTCAAAAGATGTAGGTGCTTTAATGCTTCAAGGGGAAAGCTCTGCACACTAATATAATTTCCAAAGCATTTGTTTGAAAAGCTTTGCATTGTTCTAAAAGGTTCATTATGAGAAAATCAGCAATAAATGGAATGTTATTTTGCTGTTCAGGCCTACTGAAAAGAACAGAAGTGAAAGACGTAATCAAGACCTGACAGGATGTCTTGTTCTTCTCATGTAGTCTTAAGGACCATCACAGAAATTAATGTACATTTAAAGAGAATTTAGAGGCTTTTAAATGTTTGGAGGCTTTGTTCTCCTGATGAGGGAATGGCATGCTATCAAACTTTCAGTGCTGGTTTCCACAGCTATTCTCATGCCAAGATTATATTTTTAAATGTTAGACTACTAATCATTCAGCAGTGTACTTTAAGAAGCCGTAGAAAAAAGAACATTTTACCTCATAATATAAAGAAGTCAGGGAAATGTTCTAAATGCAGCATCAATGTGTACACGCTAATTTTGATGTATTTTACAATGAATCAGACTATGTATTCATCAATTTAAGGCTTTCTAACATGGGAAATAGCAGAAAAATGGATAATTAAGGAAAAAAGGTCTATAGGTTCGAGCCTTGTATGCAATTCTCAAAATAAACTAGTCAGGAAAAACCTATTTACAGTTGGACTTCTCCCCCTGCTAAAATATAAACCATGAATTAATGGTGTTCTGTTTATCAGTAATTCAACTGTACTTTGTAATGTCACTCCACATCACAAAGTAGCATTTCATATTACCTAAAGGTACACATGAAAACCCCATGGATGAATGAAATGTCCAAAAGTCTTAGTGTGGCTCCACAGATCTTCAAACCCTATTAGAATGTAATTTTTAACATGTTTTAAATCCATAAAATCTCCCCATATTTTGATTAGTTATGGATGGCTAATGAAGTCATAATTTACTTGCCTAAAAGAAAATAAAACAAAAGACTGGCAATTAAGAAAACTCTGCAATGAAGAGAGTTCCAGAGAGTTCCAGAGAGTTTGTCTGCATGGCTGTGACAATAGCAGAGGAGAACAAGAGGAAGGGAAGTCTAGGGCAGGGGTCCCCAACCCCCGGTCCGTGGACCAGTACAAGGCTGCGGCATGTCAGCAACCTGTCTGTACAAACAAGCAAAGCCCCATCTGCAAAATGCAGGCAGCGCACAAAGCCACACAGCCTCCAGTCTGCAGGAAAACCTCTATCCACCAGAACCGGTCCCTGATGCCCAAAAGGTTGGGGACCTCTGGTCTAGGGAAACAACTGTGTATCTTCAGAAAAAGAGTGACAGGAAAGCAATATAGGAGGCTAGAGAAAGAGCAGAGATATAAACCTGAAGATAAATCAAATTATAGCTTGATTTTCACCATCCCCAGTTCCAATTATAAACAGATTAGGAAAATAGCCAGAAGTAAAATATCTTACTACCATAAATGAGCACCGAAATGATATAGCAGAGAGAACCCAGCCTGAGAATCTCTGCCAAGCACCTTTTTTCATTCTGTTGTCAATACCAGGCTGCAGTGAGGTGCAGTTGCTTTCTGTGTCATGAAAGCTAGAGAAGAAAACTAAGAGAAAAGGCGAAATAGCTCTAAAAACTGATTGGAACCATCTATTCTTCTTCTTACAACAGTTATTAGAAAATAGTATATACAATCCCCATATACTGTAAATAAGATGCAGAAATGTTAATCAGCCAAATCTCAAAAGACCCATGAACATTTTAACGTTGTTTCTCTGTAGTAAGCATATCTTAATTAGAGCAGCGCATTTTACTTTTCTCCCATGCCAGCACAATGTTGTGAGAGATGTGCTGGTAGAAATATTGCACAGTTCCTCATTCTTGATGTCTAGAGATGCTGACACAGATTGATTGCACAGGTCAGAATGAAAGCAAGAGGAAAAAGACTAACGTGTGGGTCAGGGAGAGGGAGGGGAATAAACCGTGGGGCATGGGGAAATGGCTTGCAGAGGAATAAAAAGGCTTGTTGGCTCATATCTCAGTGACTCAACTGTGTAGGAGTTTGTGTGTTTGTGTGTGTGCGAGCGCCTTTCTCTTTTGTAGTGTGGAAGTGGATTCCCAATTTAGTCTAGGAATTCCCTAAATGTTAATCTCAGACTATTCCAATGTCTAGGCTTCTTCCCCCACAAAGCCCATGTTTTGGGCATTTGTGATTAACTGGAGAAATGGGATGTAATGAGGGGAAAGCAGAAAAGAATGAAACTTTACTTTGGCATTACAAGAAATTAGAATAATAATAATGTTTGGACTGGATAAATGTGCCATCCTCACCATCAACCAAGAGAAAATGGTGAAAACTGAAGGAATAAAAATGCTCTATGGAAATAACATCAAGAGTTTGGATGAAGACTATCGCTACAAATAAGCTGAAAACGTCAAGTCAAGAAGAAAGTTAGAAGCGACTACATCAGGAGAGTGAAGAAGATCTTAGTGTCCAAATTCAGTGGAGGAAATATCAAGGCAATTAACTCTTGGGCAATTCCAGTTATTACATACATAGCTAGAATAGTGGACTGGACTCAAGCAGAACCAGAAGCCCTCAACAGAAAAAAATGACGAAGTGATGGTAACAGACCTTGCTGATCAAGGAAAATAGCTGGGCGTGGAATGCTGCAAGTACACCAAACAGGTGAAGAAGAAAAAAGGATCACAGAAGCTAGCACTCCATGAAGGCTTACTCAATACTAGAAAGACCAAACTGACCCACAAGAAAGACTAAACAAAGACTAGAAGAGACACATGGCAAGGCAAACCATTACATGGCGGATACATAAAAAATACCAGGCAAAGCAGATAACAAGACCTGATAATGGCTAAGAGCAGGAAAATTGAAGGAAGATGAAAGAAAAAAAATGTGGGGTTCTTTTTCTCTCTCTTCTAGTTTTTCTTAGACATTAATGATTGAAGTGTGTTTTCCCCAAGGACAAATGTTTCCACTAATAGTAGTAGTCATCAGACAAAAGGCAGCCCTTCTTATAAGCAATATTCAGACAATCTTACATCCTTAGATTATTTCAGGAGAAAAAAATATCAAGTACCACCACATAAATGCAAATGAGATATGACAGTCAACCACGCAGGTTCCTCCTTATCTTCTATGATTTACAATGAAGAAAATACTCAGCGGGACTATGGCCTTCTGGTGAAGGACAGGCTCTGCACACAGTAGGTTTCAAATTCAGTCACTGGGAGATGATGGAGCCTTGGGAAGCCACTGCCAACAATCCTGGCCTCTACAGATCAGTGCTGGTTTTTTGTGGGTTTTTGGTTTTTTAATTGCTCTATTTGCTCATCACTTCTAATGTTAGTCATGTCTAAGTGCTCCTTGCTAGCTTTTAAAAAATGATTCCCTATTCTTGCTATAGTGCAGGGCTTTTCAACCAGTGGTACGTGTACCACCTGTGGCACATTGGTACCTGGCAGGTGGTACATGACCATCCTACAAAATGGTAGCAGGGGAGGGGAATGAGCTGAACCGGTGACAGCACCACACAAGCCTGAGCGAGACATGGTTGGAGCTGCAGGGCTGTCAGGGCTCAGTGGAAGCACCAGGATCAGCACCAGGCTCCAGCTGGAGCTTGGAGATAATCCTGGTGTTTCTGAGCCCAGAAGAAGCGCCAATCAGCTGGAATGTTGCAGCATCTCCAGAGTCTTGTGATTTACATTCAGATGCTTGGCAACTGATTCATATTTATGATGGTCACAGTGTCCCAGGGTCATGTGAAGTGACCAAAACCTGCTGCAACCACCCCCACTGCCAATCCTCAACAGAAATGCTCAAAACAATGAAAACCTTGGACAGGAGGAAGAGCACCACTAGGCGGGCAGGCAGGTGTCTTGCTCAGCTGTGGTTTTGGGGGGGCACTTTTTTCAGTGCCATTGTAACTTCGAACAGTCACTAAGCGAACTGTTGTAAGTCGAGGACTACCTGTACTTCATCACTTTTTTCCTTTTTTTTGGTACTCAGATGTTGCCATATCCTAAAAGTGGTACAATGGGTGAAAAGGTTGAAAAGCCCTGCTGTAGTGCATGTAGTTCATAAAAAACAGAAATAGAAAATGAATATTTACTTTTTTATATTTCTGTGATGAGTCAAAATAGTACTGTATTGAGGATACACAACCATTCCGTGGCTCCAAGTGGCCCCTGTGTTGAAGCACGAAATAACTATGGACACAACCATTGGGGATGCCAAATGGAATGGTAACAACTGAGAAAATGGAATGATAACAACTGAGAAAATAAGTCTTTCAGGAGGAGGAGGAGGAGGAGAGATGAAGTAGTAGTAGGTTAGTCATTGTCTAGTTCAGGGTTTTTCAACCTTTTCACCCATTGTACCACTTTTAGGATATGGCAACATCCGAGTACTACCAGTTGCCTAGCAAGGTGTCAAAACTTGATGACCAAAAAAAAGGAAAAAAGTCTACATTGTCTACAATGAATATTGTTCCAAAATTCTTGACTGATAGGAGATGCACATAGAATTCATCACATTGTCTGAGAAACAATCAGAGAAGAAATATGAAAATGTTATTGGAGTTTCTATAGAGGTGGTACCATAACAGAAGAGAGGTCCCCGACTTGTGGGCCACGGCCCATTACCGGGCCGCGGAACAGGCTGGCCAGCCCATGCATGTGTGTGCATGCACTTACTACCACTTGTGCTAGTGCTGCCGCTGTTATGAAAATGGGGCGCCGTGGAGCAAAAATGGGGAAGTGCTAGTACCATATGGGCACTAGCACTGTCCTGTTTGCATTGCGCATGCTCACAGCCCCATTTGTGTAGGTGTGCATGTAAAATGCTTCCCCCTCCCTTTCCCTCCAGTCCGCCAACTGAGAAAGGTTGGAGACCTCTTCGCTAGTCTAGAACATCCACTCTACAAGGTCTGGTTCCTTCTGCAAACCAATTCTTTCTGAGTCTGAATCTCTCTCAGTACTATAGGTTCTCCTCAACTTACAACCACAATTGAGCCCAAAATTTTCATTGCTAAGTTGTTAAGTGAGCTTTGCCCCAATCTTGCTGCAATCATTAAGTGAATCACTGCTGCTGTGAAGTTAGTAACATGTTTGTTAGGTGACTCTGGCTTCCCCATAAGCTTTGCTTCTCAGAAGCTTGCAGAAAGTGTTCACACGGGACACTGCAATTGTCATAAATATAGGCAAGTTGCCAAGAGTCCTGATTACATGAGCATGGGGATGCAGCAATGGTGTGTGACACAGTCATAAGTCACTTTTTCCAGTGCTGTTATAACTCTGAATGGTCACTAAACAAATGACTGTAAGTCGAGGACTACCTGAAAATTTCAAATCACAGTAGCACAAGAGCTCTGCAGAATTTGTGAACCATAAATTGATCTGATAAAAATAAACTATGTGACATAAGCAAGCAGGCATGCGTATGAATAAAAACTAGTACATGATTATGATACCCCGTAAGTACAGTTTTCTATAGGAGAACAGGTTGCTATGGAACACCAAACACCACTAATAATTGTCCTGGTTTTTCCTACTCTAAATTATGCTGAGCCCTTTTTTTAGCTGCACCCACCTTTGCTTCATCACTCCAAAATAGCTGCTCAGCAGTGAACATCACTAACGAAAACAACATTCTGAAACTGCAAAACAAAGTTATATTTTGAGGGCAAAGAACTAAACCTCTCTTTTTCTCTCAGAAAAAGTGGTGCTAGAATTCCATAAATGGCAGTAGACAAGGTGTGAGAGATTATTTAATAAAATATCTATGGCAATTAAAGCATTATAGGTAGGTGTACATATATGACTCTGTGCATACCTGATTGGCACCATATATATATGGCTAAACTCTCAACCCACATTTTCTTCTGATTTTGCCTTTTAATATGGTGTTGTTAAACTTCCTGACATTAAATTCTCTTTAAACAGCAGAGCCCTTGCTCACATGAAAGTTAATGCATGCACAAACATACATGTGAAGACTTTATAAGCTGACCAGATAAACAATGGTAGGAAGTTGATGTCATTGGAATAATGTCAGTGGGTGCACGGTTTACTGGAATGCTTACATGTGATCACTCCCATTTTTTGTAGGGCTTGAGTAGGCCTGTTTTTCAGATTAATTTCTATGACTAGCTTTTGTGAAGGTAAACTGAACGTAGGGATAAAAACCTGCATGTCACCTTTTTCTTCATAGAGAAGGAATGAGACAAAACTAAAAGCAGTTATGGAAGAAAGCAGAGAAAAGCAGTCTCCATGGATGCAAGCTGTTATTTTATGATGCCATCAAAGCTCTTCTATTTATTCAACAAAAATGTCCCTAACCGGTCCTAAATGTTTCTGTCTTTCCCTTTATTCCTGTACCCTTGTTTCTTGACTGTGAAGTTTCATATTATTTTCAAGGGTATATTGAGAAAACCCAAGCACTAAGAAGTTTATCTTTGAAACCCAATAATATGCTGCACACATTAGCTTATTTGTCTTAAATCTAATGACCTTTCCTCACTGCTGATTTAAAGTATGGTTCTGTAAGTCATAGAAAAACAGTATTACATTTTCTGTTCTCATTGCCAATCCCTAAAGCACCTGTTCTGTATTGATGGTGTGGAGGTATAAAGTATGTAGGGTTAAATTTAACCAAGCCTTGGTTAAATCCGCCATTTCCCTTTCTCCGCATTAATACCCCACTCCTAACAAAACACTGGTGGATGGTTTGGATTGATGGCTGCATTCACAAGTTTAGCCTTCCGTCAAAAACCTGGTGCAGAAATCACGTATCCCTTAGGAATGGTGGAGGCTATCTGTTAAAGTAGAAACGGATGGTGAAAGTTTTGCCTTACTTGTCTTGACACTCCTCTTGGACCTAGCAATTGATCTCCAGGTTAGTAGAGAAGGGATGAGCTGATCTTTATCTCCCAGCAGTTTTGTCAGTAAGTTCATAAAATAGCTAGCAGTCCTAGGGGTTTCCCAATGAATGGGGGGAGGTCCTGCTTTTCTAAAAGGTAACCCCAGCAGCACCATTCAGCTGCTTCTCAGGTTAATTTTAAAAGGCAAATTTAACCCCTTTCTGAAGAAGCACTAAGCTAATCTCAGTTGCTTTGAATAGTGATATGCTGCTTTTCCAGAAGAGGAGTGAGTTTTGTATTTAATCTGCATTTATAATGCAGCATTTAAATAAGTAGACGGGGCTGTTTTTGTTGCAATGGAAGAATTCTCTTTCATTTCAGTTTGCAGTAAGTCCCAGTCAGATCACCACTCAGATGTGATGTCCAGCTGACTAAGGTCAGGATCAGCACCCTTTCAAAAGAGTGGTAACAACCTATTCAAAAAGAGCTTGAACTATAGCTAACAGACATGTGGGAGTGAGTGGTGGCAAAATATCCTTTTTCTAGGACTTACCTTGCAGCCCTACTGTCATTGGTTAGTTGCTATTTGGGCTGATTTCAGGTCTCCCAGCTAGGAACTGGGTCACAGACCCAGTGTGAAAAAGTCAGCCTGTCCTACTGCTCTGAAAAGAACAGACTTTTGAAACACTGCCCAGGAACTGGAGATAAGCAGACATGCCCACACTAGCTGGAAGTGGTCAGTAGATACCAAGCTAATTCCAGTCACCTGACTACTAAACTAATTGAATAGCTGAAGCATATCATGTTGCACCTCCAGCAAAACTGCCATACTTTGTTTCCTATTTAAGAGGGAGAGCATTACAACTCCAGCAGTTAAGCACAACTTTGAGCTGCCACAGGGATGAAATGAAGACAGTGTCATGAGAACGTGGTAGAAAGAAAAAGCTTGCTAGGTAGGTTTTTGCCAATCTTTAGATGAAAGCTGGGGAAGGCCCTAAAACAATTGGCACAGCAATATTTGAGGGTCAGCGTGGGGTAATGGTTAAGGTTTCAGGGTTGAAATTAGGAGAACATGAGTTCTAATCCTGATTAGGATTAGTCATCTGGATAACTTTGGGACAGTCACTCTGACTCAGCCCTAGGAAAAAGATAAGGGCAAACCACTTCTGAAAGAAAACCTTGTTAAGACAACTGCAAGGACTAATCCAGGCTGTTGCCAGGAGGCGACGCTGACTCAAAGGCACTGCCCCCATCCCCATATGCACAAAGCAGGTGTGACTCTAAGACAATGTTTAATCTAGCTTGTCCTCTGTAATTATCTATAGGAACTGGGCAGAATTAATTGAAAGTTTGCTCTCACTTTCTTACTTCAACTAACAGCAAAAATACACGCTGCAGTAATGCTCACTTAACTGAATATTATCCTTGCTGTTCCCAGGTTTCCATTTTACATTTTCCCCCCTTTCTTTTAACCACTCTTATTTATGGGTTGGGATAAATTTTAAATCTTTTCTGTCCCCCCCCCCTAGATATGCAATACATGAAGCCAATACACTGGCTTAACTTTCTAAGCAAAAGAGGGAGAAATTACTTAAGCAACACAATTTGTTTGTGATGCACTGCAATCTGCGTATTTTGAACAATAGCACATTTACGCCATTCAAAACAACTGCAGAATGAAAGTGCAGAAAGAATGTTTTCCAGGTAGAAATAACTGAGTTTTTAATAACTATGACTGCATCAAACCAAAGCAATTGTCCCCAAATCAAGCAAGCATATACACACAAAACCAGAACGACACATACCTTCTTAAGGAACAATATTTGGAGTTTCCAGTAAGGCCTCTTTATCATTTTTATGCCACACTTAAAAAGATGTCCATGGGCAAGAGTTTGAAACCAATCAAACCATCATGCCAGAAACAGCTACCTTTCATCTTCTCTGGTTTTCTTTCTGTGGCTGCTGAACCTTATTCAACATAGCAGACAACAATCCTCTGAACAGATGTGGATTAGAAGCAAATGGTTAGGCTGAAGGTAATCCTGGATTCAGTTAAAATGCTGGGGGGGGGGCAATGCTGTGTTCCACTCCCCCGCTTTGGGTAGTAGTCCTGTTTCTCAGAGAAAAGGGAAAGTGGTAACCACGAAGCCTCTTAGCCCTTCTGCATCAAGAGAAACTGCAAAACTATAAAAGGAATCCTTAGGAAAGGAAACGTGAAGGCGGGAGAGAAGAGGTGAGCTGGATGATGCTAAAAAAGCCTAGAGAATCTATTTCCGTACACAAAGCTGTAAAATATGACAAGCTGCACTACTGCCACAGCACACCTGTTAGTGGTGAGAGTTCTAATGAGTCAGCCGAGCAGAGTCCAAAAATGCTTTTTTTCCAACGTGTCCTTTGAATGAATGTGTAAGAGTTATGCAAAAAACACAAATGCAACGAAATATGGGACTAGCATGATAAGTGTATAAATGTGAGTACCAACTTGAGAAATCTATTCACCACAGAAAAAGCTCTAATGGGAGAACAAAGAAGCAAAAAAAAACAAAACTGGGTCACAAAACCAATGTCTGAAAGTATATTTCCTTTCATTATTTACAATGTCTGTTATCTTCAGCCTAATCATTTGCTTCTAAGTATTCTGCAAAAAGAATTAGGGTAAGAGAACATATAGCGTTGTATCAAACCAGATTTTTGAGGGATGAAATAATGAATACATGTGATTTCACTGTGAAGGGATTCTTTTTTTTTTAACTTGCTTGCAGCACTGTCAATGTGTCATCACAATAACCCATTCAGTTTATTAGTAATAGTTTACATGTGAAGAAGGAAAGACACTGTCATGCTTAATAAAAGACTTGTCTCCTTGAGAACAAATTTACCACCTGGGATATTGCAGGAAATATATTTAAAGACGAGTTTTTGGTGATTCCAAGAAATCCTTGGATCCTTGAGTTTTTGCTCAGTCCTAAAAAATGCTGATGCCAATGGAAGTAGGTTCAGTGTCAGTACAGGTAATCCTAAACGTATGACCACTTAACGATTGTTTGAAGTTACAATGATGCCGAAAAAACGTTATTTATGACCAGTCCTCACTGTTAGGACTGTTGAATTATTACCAGGGTCATGTGGCTTTTGGCATCGGTATGTATTTATAACAGTTGCAGTGTTCCAGAGCCATGTAGTTGCTTCTTGTGTTCTGATCTCTGACAAGCAAAATCAATGGGGGAGAGGAGCCATATTCACTTAATGACTGCAGCAAAAAGGTCATACAATAAGATGTGACTCATTTAATGACCATATTGCTTAGCGACAGACATTCTAGTCCCAATTGTGGTTGTAATTTGAGGATTACCTCTAAGATATAGAAGCACCAGACTAAAGATTTAAAATAGACTATTTGATGAGTAAAGGGGAGCTCTCCTCCTGGATAGGAATCTGTCTATAAAAACCTGGCAGCTTCCTGCAACCTATCCTTGAGCAGATTCTCAGAGTTAGGTTTAAAAATATGGCTCTAGGTGGCCAATTTTTGTACCAATTCTCCTGCCTACTGTAGATTCTGACTTGTGAATTTTCCTTTTCTTAATTTTTTTATTGCTTTTACAGAAAAAGAAAAGAAACAAAACATATAGTTTTAATGCAAACACATAAAAACCAACATAAAAATGCTTAAAAAGAAAAAATACAACAGAAAAAAGAAAAGAAAGTATCACTGCAGTAATAGTGAAAATCTCTCTTTCTCTCTCTACACACACACACACACACACACACACACAATATATTCAAGTATATATATATTAATTTCTAATAGTTATAGAGTGATCATTTTTAACCTATAATTTGTATAAATTAGCCCAATATTTCATTATACTATCCATACAAAATCTACCTCTACAAAATCTACCACCCACTTATAGGTGGCAACTGTAATCAAGTCTTCAGTCCATTGAGTGAATGAATATACATTTATCTTTCCAATATTGCAATATAATTTTTTTAATTGTAGTAAGACCATGGAGAATCTATTTATATTGTCCACTTGTTAAATTCCATGTACTAGGTCATGGGTAGGCAACCTCGGCTCTTTTATGACTCATGGACTTCAACTCCCAGAATTCCTGAGTCAGCTGACTCAGGAATTCTGGGAGTTGAAGTCCATGAGTCATAAAAGAGCCGAGGTTGCCTACCCCTGTACTAGGTATATAGTTCAAGAGAATATTATCCTCTGAAATTCTTTCTTTTTGTTACACAGTTTATATAGACAACTACTTTCTCCCAAATCCTATTAAGTATAAAGGTAAAGGTAAAGGTTCCCCCGCACAGGCGTGCTAGTCGTTTCCGACTCTAGGTGCCGGTGCTCATCTCCGTTTCAAAGCCGAAGAGCCAGCGCTTGTCCGAGGACATCTCCGTGGTCATGTGGCCGGCATGACTAGATGCCAAAGGCGCACGGAACGCTGTTACCTTCCCACCGTGGTGGTCCCTATTTTTCTACTTGCATTTTTACGTGCTTTCGAACTGCTAGGTGGGCAGAAGCTGGGACGAGTAACAGGCGCTCACTCTGTTACGCAGCACTCGGGATTTGATCCACCAAACTGCCGACCTTCTGATCGACAAGCTCAGTGTCCTAACCCACTGAGCCACCACGTCCCTTTTCATAGACAATATAGCCATCTCTAATTATTCATTCCTCTTATTTCTTAGCACCTGAATATTAAATTGATTTATTGACAACAAATATCTATAAAAATATATAGGGTATTTTTTTTAGTTTACACAATTTAAACAGTTCTTCTAGTATCTCAGGTGTTCTAGTATCTTAGTATCTTCAGGAACTAAAAATGCTGCTGATCCAAACAATGTTGTTAACACATGTTATAATTGTAAATATTGCCATTGGGTTACATTTGGTAGACATTTATCTCTTAACACAACATACATTAATTCATATTTATCATCTATCAATTGATTCAAAGTCAGCATCATGGCTTCCATCCTATTTTTCCATATCACCATCTTTTTTCCAATTTCTAAAGTTGAGTTTCCCCATTAAGTCAATTAGCATGAGAAAAAGTGCCCAATTTTTATAAAATAAATATTTTGTTAAAAATTATATTCCATGACTTTCTAACTGCTATAATTGTTGCCAGAGATACAATTCAGATCTTAATACTGTCCAGTGGAACTAAAAGTATATATATAAAAGTTTCCTAAATTGAAAAACTAAGCACATAATACTTGACAATAGGTAAGCATGATGATATACAGCACTGTAACTAGATTCAGAAAATCAAATCTTCCTTCATTAATTGGTAATTACATTTCTTGTAAACATATTCTTGGAATCGAATCCAAGAATTGCAATCTTCCAAATTCCACTTCTAGTCACTATGTAAGAAATCCTTGGGATATTCCAATATATATATGGCAATCTTTAACTTTGGTGTCATTAGTGCATGCCACTTGGTGTAAGTTACTTAATAATAATAATAATAATAATAATAAGTTGGAAGGGACCTTGGAGTTCATCTAGTCCAACCCCCTGCTCAGGCAGGAAACCTTATACTATTTTTAGGCAAATGGCTGTCCAGTCTCTTCTTAAAAACCTCCAGTGTTGGAGCATTCACCACCTCTGGAGGCAGGTTGTTCCACTGGTTAATTGTTCTGTCAGGAAGTTTCTCCTTAGTTCTAGGTTGCTTCTCTGCTTGACTAGTTTCCATCCGTTGCTTCTTGTCCTGCTTTCAGGTGCTTTTGAGAATAGCTTGACTCCCACTTCTTTGTGGTAGCCCCTGAGTTATTGGAACACTGCTATCATGTCACCCCTCACCCTTCTCTTCGTTAAACTACACATACCCAATTCCAGCAACCTTTCCCTATATGTTTTAGCCTCCAGCCCCCTAATCATCTTTGTTGCTCTTCTCTGTACCCTTTCTAGAGTCTTGACATCATTTTTACATCGTGGTGACCAAAACTGGGTGCAGTATTCCAGGTGTGGCCTTACCAAAGCATTGTAAAGTGGTATTAGTACTTGATCTTGATTCTATCCCTCTGTTAATGCAGCCTAGCAATGTGTTGACTTTTTTGGCAGCTGCAGCACACTGCTGGCTCATATTGAAGTGATTGTCTACTAGGACTCTGAGATCCCTCTCACAGTTACTACTATTGAGCAAGGTACCACCTATATTATACCTGTGCATTTGATTTTTCCTGCCTAAATGTAGAACCTTACTTTTTTCACCATTGAATTTCATTTTGTTAGATAGTGCCCAGTGTTCGAGTCTGTCCAGATCCTTCTGTATCTTAAGGCTATCTTCTGGAGTATTGGCTATTCCTGCCAGCTTGGTGTCGTCTGCAAATTTGATGAGTTCCCCATCTATCCCTATACTTGATTTGTCTAACATTCATGATCCTTCCATTATTTTTAACAGTGGGAAGGGTCAGAGGAGTGAAGTCAGTCACATCTCACAAATTTATTTTACTATTGGAAATCAAGATTACAAAGCTAAACTAACAAAGACTTTTCTAGGACAAAATATCTCTTTTGCATAGCAAGAGAGACATCTACGGTCAGTTACAAGAAAGACACTGTAAAATTGTTCCCTATTATATGAATAAGTTAGGACTCCTGAGTTCCTAATAAACTAATTCCTTATGATTTGCATGTATAATTAATCATTTAATTATTGAACTGATATATATCACTACCTGATATATATCTGAAATATGATTCTGGGTGGCTAATAACCCATTAAACACAATACAAAAACATAAAAACCTACACATAACAGCAACAATATCATCTCACAGACCATCTTAACCTCCCATTCTTCATGCCCTGGAAAACATCCACGTCTTCAGAACTTTGCAAAAGCCTGGCAGGGTTGGAGCCAATATAATCTGAGGGATATGGTGTTTCAGAGGACAAATGCTTCCTATATACTGTTAGATGGCATTCTTTAATCGAGGAGACTAGGCGCATAGCTGTCCTGTTGGACCTAGTGGTATGAGGCTCTGCTTGGGGCATTCCAACCTTATCTGGAACCAAAGATGGGGTAAAACATTGGATCTGATTGGCCTTAAAACTAAGAGCCACTCAGTCTTGCCAGAGTTGAACTTTTCTTCTCTGTCCAAATCCCCACCGGTCTCCAACTACTGAGACAGAACCTCCACAGCATTACTTAGACAGCCCTGGGAGGAAATATAGAGCTGGCTATCATCAGTGTAGTGATAATTTCTCCCTTTGTGTTGTTAAAATATCCTCAGTGAAAGGCTTCAGGTAGGTGTTGACAGTGGGGAGACCATCAAGTCTCAAAAAATCTCACTGAAAAATGGCTATGGGCTAGATCTCTGTCCCCCATGGATTGGATCCAGCTTCAGAAGAATTGTACATGGAATTGTGGCTCCTACTTCCAGCCGCCAGAGCTGTCCAGAATGTCTGAACTGATGACACTGAAAGCCACCAAGAGCTTGAGGACAGCAAGGATAGGACATATATCATCCCCACCTGTCTCTTGCCAGAGGTCATGCACAAGTACAATAAATGACTTTTTGGTCCTGTACCCAGGTTTGAAACTCCATTGAAAGGGGTCCAGATTTTCTGTTTCCTCCAGGATTGAATAAAGCAACAAATACCACTGCCTTCTCAAAAGCCTCCCCAAACAGAGAAGATGGGAAATGGGACAAAAATTATCCCAAAGGACTGGCTCCGGAAATGGCTTTTTGAGGAGGGGGTAAACCACCACCTCTTAAACCAGCCATAGAACAATCCCCTCTCTCATGAATGAATTCACCACCATCAGGATCCAACCGCACATCTTCCTTGTCAAGTTTGCTAGCCAGGAGAGACATAAATCAAACATACAAATGGCTGAGCTAACGGTTCCAAGAACCAGCTGAGCTAACTGTCCAATTCATCAGGATCAACAGAATCGAACTCATCCTAAATAACCAGGCTGAGTCTCAGTTACCTCTATGAGATCTGCCTCAAGGTCAGAGTTTAGCTTGGGCTGAATCCAAACAACCTTATTTAGATTTTAGATTTAGATTTTATTAGATTTATATACCGCCGTTTCCTGAAGGACTCAGGGCGGTTTACAGGGCATTTTAAAATCATACCAATACAAAATACAAAGTTAAAAGACAAATAAAAGATTAAATTATCCCTGAAAATAAAACCCAGTTAAAATTCTCAGCCTGGGTCAGAGAGCTCAAAGAGCCAAGTCTTCAGGTCTCGGCGGAATGAACGTAGGTCAGGGGTAGTCCTGAGCTCCACGGGCAGCTGGTTCCAGAGGGCAGGCGCACCCACAGAAAAGGCCCTCCCCCTGGGTGTTATCCGCCGGCAATCTTTTACTGGCGGCACCCTGAGAAGACCCTCTCTCTGCGAGCGCACTGGACGAAGGGAGCTTGATGCTGGCAGCAGGTGTTCCCTCAAATATCCCGGACCCAAGCCATTTAGGGCTTTATAGGTCATTACCAGCACCTTGAATCTCACCCGGAGGGCAACCAGAAGCCAATGCAGCTCACAGAGTAGAGGTGTTACATGGGAGTATCGGGAAACCCCCATCACAACTCGTGCGGCCGCATTCTGCACCAGTTGAAGCCTCCGAGTGGTCCTCAAGGGCAGCCCCATGTAGAGAGCGTTGCAGTAGTATGTATTTGTATGTATTTGATGTATTTGACAAATGCCTCACATTTTCCTCATAATAGTCTTGAAAGAAATGTCTGGTTCAACCCTCCCCAGGAGCAGAATCAGAGCTGCTGGGCAGTTATTTGCAGATGCAATAAGAATGGAAAAATATTAATATTTTACTACCCTCATACTAATGCTATGTGGAAAAGACACGAGGAGACAGGGGGGGAAGAACTGCAGCCAGGGAATGATTGGACAAGAGGCAGCTAGCTTACAAAAGGAATGTGGGCATGGCAAATGTCTCAAAAAGGACACACACACCCCAGTTTCTTGGGCTGTAAAGATACCAGGGAAAAAATGTACTTTCAGACTTGCAAGACTGATGTCAGCCTTGCAAGTTAGTCCAGAAAGGAAGCATGACCAGATAGACCAATTCTACTTTATGGTCATGTTAAAACAACAGAATCTTGCAAGTCTGAAATATCACCCTGAATCAATTATTCAGATAAAAACTTTGAATAAATTTAAGGTGTTAAATTGAATCGGGTGCTCTTAAATTTCAGATAAATTTGGAGATCCAGTGAACTTTCCAGCTTCGCAATGTCTCAAATGTTGCTACTACTACTACAGGGACAAAGTTGAAGCAAGTGGTATTAAGTGGCATAGGTAGCATATTATATTGATATTGATATTAACAGTAGCTGGGAGTGAGTTTTATGCCCAAATTTTACCCATTAAGGTGTTCATGGTGGGCTACTGTGCTGGTTTCATTGTACAGTTAGAAAATTTGTTTGGGAAGGTTCACCTTAAGAGGGAAACACAGTTGTATTCTGTTGCTTTTCTTAAAAAAAATTCTGCATTATGATCTTGTATTTTCTCCCAACTCCATACATGTAGTCGAGTTACGTTCATAATGGGAGTCTGCCTATTATAGCTGTAACAATTATAAAATGAGTTGATCACATGACCAACCTGATTTTATAACTTTGTGGTGATCACTAAGTAAATGCTGTGGTGATTAATTGAACTAATGGTTCACTGCGGTTGTGATTTTGCCAAAAAAAATGTAACAGCCGGTTTGGAGCAAAATTGTCATAAAATGTGGACACATGACCATGGGATGATGCAAACGTCCATAACAGTGGCGATGTTGCCGACCATCTAAAGTGAAGTCACATGAATACAAGGGCCCACTGACTGTCAGCACTTTCGTTCCAGGTTGTAAGTCTCTTTTTATACTGACTGTGAATCTTGAATCTTAAATTCATGTTCAATATTGAAATCTTTGAATGTCAAAGCTGAATCAGCTCATGGCTGATTTATACATCCCTCATGCATACACTCCACTTTCCCTGACTCTGTAGAGTGCTGACTCCTGGCCATCAGTTCCATTCCTTTCTTCTTTATTTATATCCCATCTTTTTCTGTAAGGAACCCAAGATAGTATAGGTGGCATCACCTCTTATTTTCTCTTCGTAACATCCCTTTGAATTTGGGGAACCTACTAGAAAGCAGCTGTCCAAAAATTCTCAAGGAGATCCATGATCAAATGGAGACCTGAACCTAGAACTAATGAATGCCTTCCCAAAACACTAACCACTATAATAATGGGTCACATATATATTTCAAACGTCTATGTATATAGTCTGTTTATTACCTGTGGTCTGATCATAATGTCTGGCTTTATTTCTATGCTAGAATACCAAACATGCATCTATAAAAGCCTAAAGGTTACTTTCCTAATGATGGTTAGTCTATGGTTATAGGCACACAGGCTAAATCTCATTGACCTCAAAAGTATTTGTGTCTGAGCATTTGTGGTGTTGATGTCCATGTTGCTGCTTGATTTGAAGGAAAGTTGATGGAATAACTCCTCCAATTCAAATAAAATTCAATTGCCACTCTTCAGTTTAAATCATAAATTTGAATTGAATTTCGGGTGATTTATTTATCTCTAATATATAAGTTTGTACTATATGATGTTACAAGAATTTGAAATATATAGCACTATCCCTAAATCATATTCCGAGAACATAAAGCACATTTATATTATCACCAATTTATTTATCAAATTTGTATATTATGTAACTTCCAATGACACTGAAGTCAACCTATGCTTTTTATGAATGAATGATCTTATCTTCCTCACACTTCTGTGTTTTTTCTACAAAAGTTCTTTTCTAACTGAATTCCACTTGATGGCAGTGTTCTTCACTACATAAGTAAAATGAGTCAAGAAATAAGAGAGAAACTGGCTTTCTTTTGGAACAGCAGTAAATATCCAAATATTACTGAAATTCTCACGAGTTTCCTAACACCCAAGAACAAAAAAAACCTAAGCAAGTCACAGTCTTTAAATTAACACCAGTCTTTGTAATCAGTCTAGCTGTGTTGTTTGATTTTTGTTTTGTTTTAAATAATATTTCTGATAACATGTTTGGAACTGGTCCAACAGAATTACATAACCATGAGATGGCAGTGGAAGTGGATGGTGGCGGGCAGTGCTTTTTTTGTAAAAGAAAAAGGTGCCGGTACTCACACATGTCATACAAACCACCTTGCCTACCCTACAAGGTTCCATCCAAAAAAGGTGCCGGAACTCTGTTCTGAGCGTTCTATGAGGAAAAAAGCCCTGGTGGCGGGTATAGTTTAACACTAGTTGTTGCTTAGGCACAACCACAATAGTATACAACTCTGTCCTTCCTCCATATATCTTTGGGTTGGTCTAAGAAAGCAGAGGGAACAGTGGTCTAGACTAACCATCAGAGGTACCATAAAGCTGCCCATACTGTAATATGAAGTAAGTCGTATATGTTGGATCTTGCATCCAGCCTCCTCTTTTTTCCTCATAGCTGATTAGACTTATCAGCTGGATGGCAGAGAACATACAGCATTATTAACAGGAGACCAATGACCATCAGAGTCACAAGATACTACTTGGAGCCCCAGCATCCACATTCTAGGATACTCCAGACCAGGGGATTTGACAGATTCCTTGAATCAGAAATTATCTTCTTTGTTATTTCATGCATCATGGGAGAAACGGGCTCTGGCCTTGAGCAGCAGCCATACACTATACAGCCATAGATATCATCTAAGATACCACCAAACTTTCAGAAGTCCTCTGTATTCCACTGAAACCACAACACTAAAAAATAAGATATCACTGAAATGTTGACAGAGGAAGGTAATAAAGGGAAAGGGACAAAAATTACAAGGAAATAGTGTACAATATATCCTTATGGTCATCTGGTGTCATTGTAGAGAAAAGGCTAACCTCATATCCACTGAAGTTCAATTTAATAACAATCTTGTATGGAATACAGCACAATTTAAATGATAATTTGTGTATGAAGAGAGACAGAGTTGTACATACAAAATGAATATTTAGTCCTTCATGCCAAAGATATACTTTTTCAATTTCTGCAAGTTGTAGAGCAATATTTATTTATTTTTTATTTTAATTCCATTTATATCCCGCCCTTCTCCGAAGACTCAGGGCGGCTTACAAGCTTAGCAGTAAGCAGTAGCAATATGAAGATGATCAGATATTATTCTAACTGACTCAATATCTTATTCTTTCTATTTCTTCCATGATTATTATAACCAAGTTTTTTAATTGTATAGAGTACTTATATATTTTTATGATTGCAAGATAAACAACTCCCTGTTGAAGAAAAAAGCTTGGTTTAATGGATTGCTACTTGGCAATTGATTTCAAATGCTAGGAAATTTTGTTGCCATATTATTACTTTACCAACTGTCAGCATACAAAAACATATGTGATGCTTAAAAGGAGAGAAAGTGGAATCAGCTAACATTTGTATATAGGTTAAGAATAGCTGTTAATAATAAATCAGATCCAGTATCCAAACATTTGTAGGCCAATATTTACATAAGTTACAGTATAACTCTAGACCTAGCATATTTGTTTTACTTCTTGTTTGTTAAAGTGGTTGTTTGTTTCCCCGGAAAGTTCCTAAAGCTTACTGTATGAAGTGTTCCTACACAAAATACCAGGCCTCCCTTTAAATGACAGGAGATGGAGGATAGTTGCAAGCCACACACTTCTTGTGAGGTGATGAAATAATAAAAACCCCTTTTCGAAGTTGAATACCGCTGGGATATTTGTAAAAAGAGAAAATGTTTTTTTAAAGCAACAATTTTGTTTCATACATTAAAATGGTGAAATGTTAAGTAGTAGTCCGAGTTACTTTAATAACTCCTAAAAAAACAAGCTCCATTGAGGCTTTAGGAATGTAAAGCAGTGTAGCTTTAGAGTTCTTCAAAGGGTTGACTGTTTTACTTCATATGCATTTCAAATGACTGTAGGACATCTTTATTGGGAGGGTTCACATGTAACATGAAAACACTAATTGCTTTTAATGTTTGAATCTAAGCCTGAGACCAACTGAAGTGAACACCGCTTTCTTTATCCATTCATGGCAGCAGGATCAGAGCAGGAGTAAAGGCAGGCAGGAGATCAAAAAGTCAAGATGGTGATGACAACCATGCAACTGAAGCCATCTTTTTTTATATGCACTGTGATGCACAAAGACAAGGGCAGGGCACTGATTGCATGGTTTGGCAACCGTCTTGACGTTTTTAATTTCCTCCCTGCACTCACTCCTGCTATTCTGATCCTTCTCCCATGAATGGATGAAGTGGTGACATTCATTTTATTTATTTTAATTCCATTTATATCCCGCCCTGAGTCTTCGGAGAAGGGCGGGATATAAATGGAATTAAAATAAATAAAATAAAAATAAATAAATGAGTTTCATTTTTTTAATGCAGTCCTCCTCTCTCATCGTACAATTCCGAAGGCTCTCCATCCTTTCTCTGAGAAAAGGGGAAACTAAAAAACAACAACCACCCACAAATCATCTCTTCCCTTCCTTCTCCTGCAAGCATTCATTCCATCAAAGGATTTGTCGTCAATAGACGGGGCACTATGAGTGTTAAATATGACACCAGTCATAATCTAACACTTGTGACAAGTGTGGCATCTAATATTGTTTCAATGTGTGCTATAAGCATATATGCAACATTGCTAAACTCAAAAGCATAATATATTGAAAAATAACCCACAGGAAGGGAAAGAAAATCAATTTTCATAAAAACAGGAGCTCCTGATATAAATATTTGATATCATTAGACATACAGTATCTCTCCTATGATCTCACTGAATGGTATTGTAGAGGTATCAGTTAACTGCTTAAAATCCTATTAACCACCCCATCCCCCAACCTAAAGCTGTAATAGACAATTCAAAACATAGGTGGATTTGTACTATACTTTAAACAAGATTAAAAAGGGGTTAGGTAGTTTGGGTACCCAGCAATTATCTTAGTGTATTACATGAACCAAATTCCCATGCTAGGCCATGACAGGGTTTATTTGTTTAGATTAGCCTCTTTTTTTTGAGAACTCAGACATTCTGGTGCTTTCCATAATGTAACATTGTGCTGAGTGTAGACATTTTCCACTGTTGCTCAACTTCCACTTACTGCATATCATTTCCCAACCTTGAACTGTGCTAGAATTCTCTCTCTCTCTCTCATATGCTGTCCAGATACTGTACTGATATGAATGCTGTATAAACAAAAAAATGATAATTCTTCAGTCCTGGATCACTGTTTCAGTCTCACAACTTGGAATTCTATCCTAATTCCCCAAAGCACGTACACTGTCAGCAAGAGGTTCAATAAATTCACTTTCAGATAAAGTTAATTGGAATAATTCTCTGCAGGCAGCTGCAAAGAAATTCTCCACTCCACCAAAGGTTACACAGCATAAAATCAACTGAAATTTGAATGGAAGATCAGCAACTTGATAATACAACCTGACCTACTTTCACTGTTCGTACTGAGCTGGGAGAAGGTAAGAAAAGAGAATGAATATAAGGGATCAAACATTGTCATGTATAATTCTTTAAACAATTTAAAAACAATATATCGGATAATGGTTAATAAGTAGACATGGGAATTCCCTTAGGTTTATAAATAAAAACTGTCTAAATATTTTATACTATTCTCTTTATTGTTGCTGAGTTTAATATTATGCAAATACAGAATAGTTTGGAATAGATTATTGTTGGCATGACAACAGAAATGAGAAGAATTATAGGCCTTTGTTCATGAAGGATTGAAATATTATACAACTGGATAACTTTTTATCTACAGGTAGTTCTTGACTTACCACAATTGAGCCCAAAATTTTTGTTGCTAACCAAGACATTTGCAAAGTGAATTTTGCTCCATTTTACGACCTTTCTTGCCACATTTCTTAAGTGAATCACTACAATTGTTAAGTTAGTAACACAGTTATTAACTGTGAATCTGGCTTCCCCATTGACGTTGCTTGTCACAAGGTCACAAAAGGTGATCACATGACCCCGCGACGCTGCAGCCATCATAAATATGAGTCAGTTGCCAAGCGACTGAATTTTGATTACATGATCACAGGGATGCTGCAACGGTCATAAGTGTGAAAAATGGTCATAAGTCACTAAAGTTCAATCCTGTTGTAACTTCGAACAGTCACTAAATGAACTGTTCTAGGTCGAGGACTACCTGCACATGCTGTTGATTAGAGAAATTTTCAGTATGGATGGTGGCTCTGTGACCTGCCTACCCGTTAATTTTTCCTGTTCACATATTGGCTGGTGAATGTAAATCCATCATGGATATGGTTTTGACACTGTTGTGAATGTACATGCCAGAGTGCAGGCTAAAACATATACTGCCATATCATTTTGAGTGGGAATTGGCTGTTGATCATATAAGAGCCGTGGTGGCACAGTGTTTAGAATGCAGTATTGCAAGTTAATTCAGCTCATTGCTCAAGGATGATTTAGCCTTCCATCCTTCCAAGGTAGTAAAATGAGGACCCAGATTGTTGGGGCCAATATGCTGACTCTGTAAACTGCTTAGAGAGAGCTGTATAGCACTGTGAAGCGGCATATAAGTGTAAGTGCTATTGCTATACATAGAATCAAATGACTTCAACACCTCGTTTTACACAGTATTGGAAATAGAAACAGTACTGTTATCCATATACATTTCTTTAATAGCAATTTCCAAATCCTCCTTACTGCATTCTCCTAGAACAGGGGTGTCAAACTCAATTTCATTGAGGGCCACATCAGCATTGCGGTTACCCTCAGGGGGCCGGGTGGGTATGGCCAGGGTGGGCGTGGCCTACTGGGTGGGTGTGGCTAGAGTGCGTATGGCCTACTGGTTGGGCATGGCCAGCTCTACATCGTTTGCATCAAGGGTGCCTATGGGGGCCTGGGCAGGAGTGGGACAGATCTGAGGGTCTCTGGCAGAAGGAGGGTCTCTGGGCCAGGGCCAAGGTAGTGGTGGCCATTCCCTCACTGTTTCCAGGATGGCTTCGCGGGCCACATGAAACCACTTCGTGGACCGGATCTGGCCCCCGGGCCTTGTGTTTGACATGTCTGTCCTAGAACTACACTCAGTCCCACATCTTTAATGTACGTGAAATGAAATAAATACTTCTATATCCCATATAAGCACAGATACCATCATCGGTAATGTGCAAAAGATGGAAACATAAGGTTTGAAAAACTAAGATTTGTCAGGCACAAAAGGCTAGGCCCACATGTGAAGTTTCAATTAATCTGATTTACTGCTGTAAAGCCTATGCCCAGGAATCTTCTCAACCAACAGTCCACATCTGTTTAGAGTTAGATAAGGATCAGCAGCACTTAAGGGGGACTAGAATTAGTTCTCTTGTGACAACATAAGGATTCTCAGCTGATCTCCCTTTTCACTCTACCTCCAGGTTCTATCATTCTTTCTCTTACAATATCTTCCCACAAATAACATTTTGGAATCTCCCAACTTCCTTTCATCATTTTGACCAATGGAAGAAAATAATTCTCTCTCCTCAGGTTGTTTATGTACCTTGAGTATACTATATATGAATGGATGAAATGGATGCATACAGAATATATTTAAGAAAGTAAAGTCACTGAGAGTTGGGCGGCATATAATTGTAATAATTTATTATTATTGACTACTAAGTTATTACAAAATAGTTATAAAATTATTGCTCATACTCCTCACTTGTTGGGGAGGAAGGTCTTCATTATCTTTGCTATGCCATTACACATAAGTTCCTATATAAATTCTGTAACACAAGCCTCCTACATCACTACCCCAATTTTGAGAGAAAATTGTGCTGCCTTTCTTTCACAGTATCTACAAGGAAGTTTGGAGTAAGAACTTACTTCCCCAAAAGCTCAATGTGAAAGAGGAACGATTTAATGCTGCCTAAAACTCATCAGAAAGAGAAACTGATTAATTTTAAGAAGGAAGATTCCATGATTTATGTATACAAATTATACAAAATAGATAATATACTAATTACCAGTTGGATATGGAGAAAGGATATAATTCAGAAAGGAAGGGGCACATGCTCTATATTTGAAACTTGGTTTCTAATAGAAGCTGGAAGAATTTTGACTCTGGAAAATATCTCAGCAAAGTTACCGTATGTATCCTCTCTGATAAGAATGCAGTATTGATTTGCTCTATTGTGTTCTATTTGATTTATAACACACACAAGGACCCCATGTCCTGACATTTTCTTCTGAAGAAAATTGAAACTGATTCCAAGAATTATTTATAAATTACAGGTGAGAAGTGCAATGTTTGGGGGAACAACTATGCCTTATTCACAGGATACGAACTGTGGGATATTCTCTTTGAAAAGACTGGACCAATGCCAACACTACTCATTTAATTTAAATAATTAATTAAGAAAATGTGTATGGCTGTCCATTCATTCTCAGTGTCTCTGAGCAGTTCCAAAAATATGCAATATACAAATGATAAAAAAAACAACAACCCCCACCTCCCTGGCGGCCCCAATCAATCAAACAAGCCACTTGATGGGCTCCATCTCACTCTGGGTTTCCCCAGGCGCATTGGCAAAACTATGGGCCTTCTGTGCCTTGTGAAAGAGTGTCAAAGTGGGGTCCAGGACAGAGAAGGCCCTTCCTTCTTCTGGGTCCTGCCAGATGTACCTCCTTATCACATACCCTAGTAAAGCACTGACTGTTCCAGGAGGGATTTCAGACAGTAGCACTCAACTTGACTGATCTCAAGAAAACAAAACGGAATCAGAATCTGGCTAATATTTGGATGCAGATTTTCAGAAAAAAACAGGTTATGGATTAAAGTGGAAAATTAATTTTTTTAATTCAAAAATTAAAACAAAACCTTCCTGGAAGAAGATAATGGGAAAACACTTCTGTACTGTGGTCAAGAAAATAACACAAAAATGTGCAATAGGTACTGAAGTTCTTTTCAAAAGAAAATGCATCTTCTCCACCTCCATTTAATCTAACAGTATTTCAACAGAATTCTTTTTACAAATGAAGATGTCCCATGCATGACTAACAGAAATACCTCATTTGTGGACTCTTCCAAATCGTCATCCATCTGGGTATCATCTGCTGCTGACTAGTAATTAAAGAGAAAAAAAAAGAAATAGTTTTATGATCTTATATGTAAACCTTTAAATGGCAACACATATGAATTTTTTTTAAAAAAATCAAGTATTGTTACACAATTATGTAAAAATTAGTTTTATTTCATTCAGAACAGGTGGGTGATTACAGTACTATTATGTTGTTTGTCATGATTTTTTTCTTTTCTGCAGCAAAATTAAAGCAGCATACATGGGACTATTCCATTATATTCTCATAATAATCTTGTGAAAAATTCATAAACTGTAGTTCATCATTGTTGATTTTGTGGCAGGGCTGGCTGGCTTACAAATTCAAATCTAAGCTTACTATTTTTAGGCCTCTCTTAAAAAAAGAGTTTCCATCATTCCCCAAATTATGTGAATTTTTAATACAACATCCAGTTCACCAGCCGTAAGTAGTTAAAAATGCTTTATCAGACTATACTGTTTTTCTAGAGTGAATGAAACTAGCCACTTTGATGGTTGGCTAAATGTTATTGAGTCGCCTAAATATTATTTTTGTTGTGTAATTTGTAATTGGAGGTCCACTGATGCTCTTGCAACAGAAGTTAAGATACTCTCACATTGTCTAGGCCAGTGGTAGGCAACCTCGGCTCTGGCTCAGGAATTCTGGGAGTTGAAGTCCATGAGTCATAAAAGAGCCGAGGTTGCCTACCCCTGGTCTAGGCAATATAGGAACCTTTAACTCTTTATCCCATTCATTTCTATACATCCACATACTGTATCATATTTATTTATTGATAACCAATATCTATAAAAACTAATAGTATGGGGTTTTTTTTTAGTTTTAAAAGATTTAACAAGCTGTTTTAAAGAACTGAACAAGCTATTCTAGAATCTCAGGTGTCTCAGAGGCTGAAAATGCTGTTTGTCCAAACGATATTGTTAACAAATGTTGCAACTGTAAATATTGTATTTGGTTATATCCAATAGATCAGGGGTGTCAAACTGCCGGCCCATGGGCCGGTTGCATCATACGGAGGCTGTGCCCACCCCAGCTCCGGCAATGCAAAAAGTTGCGATATGTCGTGACACATCACGTGATGAGGCAAGTTTGACACCCGTGCAATAGATATTTAATTCTTAAAGTTAAGTCTGTTAAAAGTTCATCTTTATCAGCTATCAGTTGATACAAAATCAATATCCCCACTTATATCCCATTCTTCCATATCAACATCTTTTTTCCAATTTTTAAAGTTGGGTTTCTCCATAAAGTCAATTTGGCATGGGAAAAAGTGTTGATTCTGGTACCTTTGATTGGGTGAATAATACTAAGATCTAAATATATTAAACTCTAGTATCTGTAGAAAGTTACGGCATGTAGTGTTTTTGAGAGTCCTAGGCTACAGCTGGCAGTGTCCTTGGAGCTATCCAAGGTACTGATTCCTGTTCCCTTCAGTAGGTCAGATACAATTTGACTTCCAACAAAGTATCTTCTATCTAGACCAGGGGTGTCAAACTCAATTTCATTGAGGGCCGCATCAGCATTGCAATTGCCCTCAAGGGGCCGGGTGAGTATGGCCAGGGTGGGCGTGGCCTGCTGGGTGGGCGTGGCTAGAGTGCGTATGGCCTACTGTGTGGGAATGGCCAGCTCTACATCGTTTGCATCAAGGGTGCCTATGGGGGCCTGGGCAGGAGTGGGACAGATCTGAGGGTCTCTGGCAGAAAGAGGGTCTCTGGGCCAGGGCCAAGGCAGTGGGGGCCATTCCCTCACTGTTTCCAGGATGGCTTTGTGGGCCACATGAAACCACTTTGCGGGCCGCATCTGGCCCCCGGGCCTTGTGTTTGACATGTCTGATCTAGACACTAAGACTACTGGATTAGAAATAGGAACCAGTTTATAATAAGTAGGATTCTCCTTTTGAATTAGTTGAACTGAAGGCTTTAGGGATTATAGATGAACCTTCACTGGGCTACTTTTGATATAAACAATCATAACATTTTCCTTAGTTGTAATAAGCCAAAATTTAGCTACTGTATATTAGTCACTTTCCCATAGTTCTTCAATTCATCATACATTCTTGGTATAAACTCTCAATTAGTTTGCTATTGCAGATGATTTTGTCTGTCTCAAAATGAGAAATTTGGCTGCATTCAGGGAAATTAATGACTTTAACTATCTAATTGTTTCATCTGTCATCAGAAATAGCAGGCAAATTAAATCAGCAGCACTTAAGAAACTTTTAGTTTCTCCTCTATATGTATTAAGAAGTATACAGTAGAAGAATTACTAAATGTAATTCAAATTATTGCCTAATGTAATGTAGGCCGTACTATATTTTGAGCATCTGATTTCGCTCCTGTGTTCTTTTTATATATTCCCATCTCAAAATAATGTTTTGTTGAAGATCATAATTCATATGTGAAAGTTTGAGCATAACACCTTTTCCCCTTAGTGCAGCAAATTCCCACTTCTGAAGGTAATCCTATTCTACATTAATTTCTAAATACCACAGATTATGACTGAAGACAACATAACATGTAACCATATGAAATGAAATGCTCAGATGTATTGTAATAGTAAAGGTTGCACACATGAATTTAATTATTACTGTTTTTAAATTAAAAAAAATCCTTATATCAGTATAATAATGTCTCACAAGAACAATTTCAAGCTTTCTAAATGTACATGAATTAACATATTGCACTTGGTATCCTTGCAATACTTTAAATTTCAGCATTTAAAATTATTTTAAAATTATCAGTCAAACATCTGCAAATGAGGCTGCAAAAATGCCTCAATCATTTAAACTCCATTCTTTGTATGTTTATTGATAAGTAAATCTAATTAGGGTCAGCAGAAGTTACTTCCTAGTAATATTAAAATCTTGGTTTTTATACATATGTGAAAAAAGGCATCCTCTCTGTCAAATTGCATAATTGTAGAAAATTGATTTATGACAGGAAAAAAAGAAAAAATATTCAACTCTAATGAAATCAGTACTTTAAAATCTATTATTATTTCACTCATTAGAATCAGATCCATATTTGTGGTCCCATATACATTAAATTCCAGCCTGTATAAATCAAAATTTTATAATTATCAAGGTACTTTGAAGACAAAGTAATCATCCTGATAGTTCAGATTTAAAAAGCATTAATGTTGTAGAGATTGATAATCAAGTACCAAATCATGTAACTCTGTTATTTTAAAATGAGACACCACTTTTACAAACACCTATTATATTCAAACAAGTGACAGAAGAAGAACAACCAAATGTTTTCATATACTGCATAACAAAGGAACCACTTGTTGAAAGAAAACAACTAGAAAGTCCGATTATTAACTGCTAAAACAAGTTGATAATATTTACTTTTAAGAAATAGAGGCAAATCTGACATCAAAATGGGAATGTTTCAAAACTAAAGGAAGAATTCCTCAGCTTCTCACGACAATTAATCAGTAACCTCCAGGCAGCCTGGAGCAAAAGAATGATGAGAAAAGGTGAGCTAGTAAGAGATTAAAATTAATTTGCATGGGTTAAACAGAAACTAAGGATTCTTCCTATAGAATATGTATCGCATCTTATAATTATTTTGTGTATATTTACTGTCAAGATGATAATAAATCATGTTCTCCTTTTATTTTCCTATGCTTGGGTAGCTACTATTCACACAAACAACAAACCACAAATAATTATCCACAAACATGCATGGATATATATTCCTAGAGCGGGGCACTGCTCCATGAAGCTGGCACATAAGCTTGGTGGTGGTGTACATGTGTTTACTTTTAAAATGCTATTGTTTTTCTTTTAACTTTTGACACTTCTAGAGAACTGCACGGCATAGCTCATGAGCTGGAGTAGCATATGACAAAAGGCACAAAGACCAAGAATCTGTAGATCAGGTATTATACGCTAATAGAGGAGTTCTCTGCTTAAAATGCATTCTGCCTTTAATATCAGCTTTCTGTGGGAGTACTGGACAGGATAAAGGCCCCTGCGGGGAAAATAAGTACATTTTTACCACTGTACCCCCATACTGGAGCACACGGCTATGCAGCTGCGGGGAAAAATGGGAGTTGTGTAACCCACCACACCTGATTTAGGGGAGGCTGGAAGCCAGAAAGGCAGGAGCTTGAGAGCAGCCGCCAGTTCTGAGCGAGCATGCAAAGTCAACTTTATACGATGCACAAACTCATGCAGTCCCTGCATCGATCCCTTAGCAGCAGGCATGCAATGCGGGTGGAAGGCAGTTTAACTGGCTTTCGGTCGCGGGAAAGACGGAGAGGCTGAGAAACGGCGAAGAGAGGCAAGGATTGCCGATTGCTCCGCTGATCCTCTGTCGTCCCCCCCCCCCCCCGGTCGTCTTCTCCACGGCATCAACAAGTGGCATTTCCGAAGGAACGGAAGGGCGACGCAAGGGGCGGCCCTGAAGTTCTACGGAGGGGGCCTTTGTCCCTCCGATCTCCCACCCCCCTTCCCCAAAGAAAATCTCCTGAAGCGGTTATATAAATTCAAGAAAGCTGCCTCCCCTGAGAGAGAGAGAGAGACGTCTTCCCTTTCAGCATGCAAGGAACTTGGCGCGACGCTTCGGGATAGCCGCCGGGATGGGGATGGGGAGGGGGGGGGCTCACCTCCGTTTCCATAGGCTCCACTTCCACCTCGATTTTTTTCCATAATTCCAGCAACTGGGCAATGGGCATCTCGGCTGGACTTCTCTCTTTCCCCGAATTGCTCGGAGCCAAAGGTGAGGGAAGAGTCAGCGACGCTCGTGGCAAAAGAGAGAGAGAGAGAGAGAGAGAGAGAGAGTGAGAAAGAGAGAGGGAGAGAGGGAGGGAGGGACGGAGAGAGAGAGAGAGAGAGAGAGAGAGAGAGAGAGAGAGAGAGAGAGAGAGAGAGAGAGAGAGAGAGAGAGAGAGAGAGAGAGGACGGACGGAGAGAGAGAGAGAGAGAGAGAGAGAGAGAGACGGAGAGAGAGAGAGAGAGAGAGAGAGAGAGAGAGAGAGGAAGGGCGAGCCGCACGTCGAGGGACCCCACCGCCTGAAGGGTAGCTCGGGGGTCGCGGGGGAAAAAGAAAATGGCTTCCTCTGGCGACCACCAGCCTCGAGGGGGAGAGTCTGGGTGCGCCGCCGATCCCGCCGCTTCGCCGAAAGGGAAAAGGGAGGCGGGAGGAGAGGGAAGACTGAACTGCAGCCCCGCGCCGTCAGTCAGCCTGGCGGGCAGGAGAGCGGCGGCTGGAGTCGGCCGCCTGCCTCGCTCGCACGCTCGCTCGCTGGCTCTGCTCCACCACCTGCCGTAGAGGACTTGGCTTCTAGTTGCGAGCCCTCTTTAATTTGCTGTTTACACTAACGGGGGAAAGTTGAGGCTGGAGGAGACGGCGCAGCGGCGGAGGGTGCTATAGCAACCGCAGCCCGAGGGGGGACTGGAAGGGAGGCTCCTGCCGGTCCCAAGGGCGGCCGCCGTAAAGCCGGAGCAGGGCGCGCAGCCGCCCCTCCCGCGCACCCGGCAGCGCTTGGAGGGAAAGGGGTCCGTTGAGCTGCCTCTCCTGGAGCTGGAAAAGGAAAGCGGCAGGCGCGGTGCAAAACGGAAAGCAAGCGTTTGTCTCGTCTCCCCACCCTGCGCTAAGCGGTAAGGTGGTGGGTTTGAGTCTGCTTCAGCTTGTAGGGGCCAGTCCGGTTCCTGGGGAGGTGTAAATTGCTGACCATGGCTGAAGACGTGTGAAATCATCTACAGATAAGACCTCGGCTTACATCCATTTGTTTCGTGACCGTTCAAAGTTGCAGTGGCACTGTGTGTATGTGTGTGTGTGTGTGGGGGGGGGGGAAATCGACTTACAACGGGTCCTCATACTTACCGTCCTTGCTGCGGCCCCATGGTCACGTGATCAGAATTCACGCACTTGGCAACCTGCGTGTGTGTGTGTGTGTGTTAGGGTTGCAGCGTCCCGGGGTTATGCGATTGCCATTCGCGACCTTCCCAGTCAGCTTCTGACAAGCAAAGTCCATAAGGGGAAGCTGGAGTCACTTAATGACTGCATGGTTCCTTTGACGACTGCAGTTTTTCCGCTTGGCAATCGTGGCATAAAAGGGTGTAAAATCAGCATGGCTTATTTAACCACCGTCTTGCTTAGCAGTGAAATTCTGGTCCCGGTTTTTGGTCATGAGTCAAGGACTACCTGTTGAGTGTATTCAGGGAACCATGGTTATTCAATACAGTTATAGGTCAGAGACCCATCAGGCATATCAGATAATTAGGTTAAATGCAGTAAAATAAGAGAGAAGAGGAGAAATGCCATATAATACAGTAAATCAATATAACACTCAACCCAATAGATTATGGTGAAGTGAATCATGTTTTTTTCACATGAATGAGATGATTGACTATGTGGGGTTTGGGGGGTTTTGGGGTTGTTGTTGTTTTTTGAGAATTGCATGTCTTTATTCTCTTATTTTCACAAGTTGTACGTCTCTTGCCTCCTTGAAAACCTTCTTAAAGAATATTCATCAAGGATTTCTTATTTTCTGGAATGAGACATCAAGTGAAGTTCCCTAAGGTTTGATCTGATGATTAAAGGAAGGAAAGAGAGAAAATGGTTATCAAAACTGGAAACGAAGAAAACTGAGTATCATACCAAGAAGACAAAAATATGATTTTTTTTAAAAAAAAATCTGGATAAGATAGAGAACAGGATTTAAAATAAGTAAGACAAAAAGATTAAGGGAGGAATTAGTTTTATGGGTGTTTCACGGAAGGAAACTAAAATCTAATCTTTAATACTTTAGTACATGAAGTAATGAACAGTAGGTTACAGGAAAATAAATGCTGATTGAATCCTAGAAAAAAAGTGTATAACTGTAAAAGCACTTTGAACAGGAAAGCAATTGAAGGTGCTGAGTTCTTCACTGTATCTGCTTATGTAGAATGGTGGATAGATATCTGATGGGGAAACTTTAATTCTGAGTGTTGTACTGAGTAGGGAATTGGATTCAGTTACATTGTGCCATTGTTTTGCTAGCAACTCTTCATTACAATGGATAAGAGTTCATTAAGACTGTCTTCCAGTAACTGCTTTTGGCTTGCTGTAACTTTTTATTTATTTATTTATTTTTATTTTAATTCCATTTATATCCCGCCCTTGTCCGAAGACTCAGGGCGGCTTTACAAGCTTAGCAGTAGCCTTCATTCTATGTATATGCCTGCTTATTAGGGCTTTCATACACCCCCCAAGCGGCATTATTACAAAGTCAGCTTATTGCCCCCAACAATCTGGGTCCTCATTTTACCTACCTCGGAAGGATGGAAGGCTTGTAGTATCAGTGTTGCCACATGGCTAACTTATTTTTTGCTGGGCTTTTCTTACTGACTTTATTTTTCCAAGCATCGGGATTATTTTTTCCCCCAATTACTTTGACACATTGTGTGTCTAAAATGTTTAAGCTTTTTTATTATTAGGGCTTATTGTGAGATGGCTGGTTTCATCTCATCTAGTATTGCATTATTTATTCTTCTTGCTACCTAAGATATTCTTAGCAGTTTCTTCCAGTACCATGCTGAAAGTTCAAAGGCACTGGTTTTTCTTCATTTGATCTTTGTGATACTCCAGTTTTAAACACACACACATTAAAATTGGGGGCACTAGCCCAAATTAGTTGTTGGCTTTCTCCAGTGAAGCAGGCATCTCTTTATTTCATGGTTAGTCACCATCCCTGTGAATTTCTGAGCCAAGTAATTAATAGTATCTTCCAATTTCTGTGCTGTCTGGTCATCTCCTTGAAAATAAAGAATACTCAAAACTCTCCTTTGAATATTATCTTGAAGTTACCACAAGGTTGCTAATATCCAGGCACCATAGTATCACAAACTGGCAACGTTTCCATTTGATATTTTAAAAATCAAAGGAATAATGTTCTCCAGTACTTTAAAAAACAACAACCCACCACATGAAGGAATGGAAAAATAATTCAAATGCCAGAAGGCTTAAAAAATTTGCAGTATTGCACACACCAGAGGCAACCAAATATCTACAGTATGGAATTTTTTTTTACTGTGTCTGTAAATTAGGTAAAGGTAAAGGTTCCCCCGCATATGCGTGCTAGTCGTTTCCAACTCTAGGGGCCAGTGCTCATCTCCGTTTCCGTCTGTAAATTATCTTTCCCCAAATTAGTGCATTTTGAAATTAAGTTAATTTATTGAGATTCCAGGTTTCAGGACCAGCAATCTTCACATTCTGCATAAAATCAGTTTTGTATAAAACTATACACATTTCTGCACTGAATTTCTTTCATAGCTAAATTAATAATTTAAAAGGCATCATCTACATATAGGCCCAACTCTTCTCTATTACACTGCAGTGTGGAGTAGGTGTTGAGGAAAAATGAAGGTCTCTTATCCAGAATACTTCATATTTTTTCAACACTTTTCATTAGGCACAAATGAAAAACTGAAGAAAACTGTCTTGGAAAAATAATCTGCATGATGAGTTTTTACATTATTAAAGTTGGTTAGAATAGCTTTATTTCATTATCTATTACATAGTTATTAAGCTACTTACTCATTAAGTGAAATGAAAACCAGAGTTTGTTTTATGAGCTCTTGGCAAAAGACTTTCCTTGGTGACTAATAAATGTTTTCTATCCTGCAGAATCTCTACATAAAGTTACCCAGAGATGAGTACAAGGCAATTAATTCTAATATTTGTTCATTTCTTCTGGAATAATAAAAGCCCTTGAATGAACCATTTGCATATCTGTTGTTACCAAGATACTAAATTATTTATTCTGTGAAGGTTTTATTTTTCATCTGTGACTAATGAACAGTATCAGTGTAAAGGTCTAACATCATTTAGATATAAATGAGTATCTTTTTTTTCCTGGGTAGCTGGTTCAGAATGCATGTAGTCGAAGAAACTATCTTTTTAATCATGAAGTAAACTCAGCCTAGGAATCTATATAAGCTTTTGCAAATCCCCATTAAAAGGAAGTTTGGGTTTTGATGGCATTTCAAGACATTCCCATAGAACCAAGATATAAGCCCAGTTTTCACAGCTATTTCATTTCCTTCTGCTCTTTTTAGATTCTTCAGACAGCAATGTACAGTTTAGCCAAGGCTATGCTTTTCTTATGTCATGATGACATTGTTTATACTAGCTGCTGATAGTCGCAGAGGATGGAGAAAAGGCTTAAAGAGGATCCTTGCTTTGCTGTGTCAGTGTGACTGAGGTTTATGGAAAGCTAATGGACAATAAATTAAATATGAATTGTGTTTTTAAATTGCCATTTCAATTCAAAGAATCACAACATAATTGTGTGGGGGGGGAAAAAGTAGATATTATAAATAAAATGGAGACTGCATTCCCTGCCCCCCAGCCCCTTCATACTTCTTTCCCAGCATCATCTCTGGTGGAGCAAAACTCCCGAGACAAACAGTGTCTGGGCGAATGAGCCAGGCCCAGTGGCGAGCAGTGGAGGGTCTGGGGCCCATTGGTCAGGGAGAATGGCCGAGGGAAGGCCAGCCGAGGAGGAAAGCTGGAGGAAAGTCACCAAGGAAAGTGGGCACTGCCAATGGTGGGAGCCTAAAGGTCCCATTCTGTCCCCAGCTTGGCTGAAAAGGGCAGTTTTGCCTAACAGTAATAACACAATGTACACTGACAAAGACCTGCCTAGCTTCTTTAAAAACTGCCAACAAATCAAATATCTGGGATTTCCTGCCCTGTAGCCTACAACTTCTGTAAAAATCTTGGCTTTTTTCTCATTCTTTTGGTCCCTCTTGTAATTCCTTGAATAAATGGTTGGTTATTTCCCTTCAGTGCTGTGCTCTGTTCTTCTGAATTTCCCATGACAGTATTTTCACACTTTACAGAGAAATTGCTTAATTATTTCCCTTGTAGATTTTTCATTCTGTCTCCTAAGTTTTCTAATATAGTAGTTATCTGATATGTCTGAACATGATATTTATTGCTTATTAAATAGGTTTATTGCATTATCAGCACTTGGTAAACCTTTTATCATTCCTATAATAGTGTCAAATCAATCTACTCCTTCTCTCAAAAATTCTGAAGGCGAACACTAGTTTCTAGAATGTACTACACTGTAGGATAGGACGGCTTGCATAGTTACTGCATCTCATGGATTTGCAGGATAAGCTTAAGATCTGGTAGGAAAATTAATTTTCTTTTTACTCTGAATAAGCAAGAAAATTAATTCCAGCCCAGTTACCACTTAGAACAGAGTCCTGTCTTTATAATAAGGAATATTATTAGATTTTGTAAACCTAATTATTAACATCGCCTGCTGTATGATAAACCAATCTGTTCTTTAAGAAAATGTAATACTTAAGTTTATACTCCTTTATTTCTTTCCTTCTAAGAAAGTGAAATTTGGAAGTGTATTAACTGCACCATAAATGTTTCTGCAGACTGTTGTGGCTAGCACTTGCTGTACAACCTCTTGTTTTTTCCATTCAAGGTAAAAAAGGTAAAGGTTCCCCCGCACATGCGTGCTAGTCGTTTCCAACTCTAGGGGCCGGTGCTCATCTCCGTTTCAAAGACAAAGAGCCAGTGTTTGTCCGAGGATATCTCCGTGGTCCTGTGGCCGGCATGACTAGACACCAAAGGCGCACGGAATGCTGTTACCTTCCCACCGTAGTGGTCCCTATTTTTCTACTTGCATTTTTATGTGCTTTCGAACTGCTAGGTTGGCAGAAGCTGGGACGAGTAACAGGCGCTCACTCTGCTACGCGGCACTCGGGATTTCACCGGCCATTGATTGAAGTATGACTACATGATCTTTCCTCTTTATGAAATGTTTGTTTGTTTTCTCTGTGATTTTTAATTTGAGCAACATTCAGATTAAAACATTAATAGTATTTTTAAAATCTAAGCACTAATGCAAACTTCCAAGTATCGGGACTACAATTTTCAACCAATAAGAACTTGACACTTTTGAGGAAATCATTCCTGTAGATGAGCAGCTATTCGTATACCATCTGAGGCATCTATGCTTCTGGAAGCTTAGGGAAGTCTCTTCTCCTAAATTAAAGCCACATACCTATGTCCAGATCTTTTGGAGGTACTACAGGTATATTATGCTAGACAATAATGAGATTCCTGCCTACTTGCTTCTCTTTTATATGAATCAGGGGTCATGGCAAAAGGCTCTTCAAACTGGAAAGCTGAACTAATCACCATACTATATAATCACCATACTATATAATTATAATTCATTATTGAATGAATTGCTATCATAGTTTAAATCAAAATGATTTTATCAAGTCATAGGCAGTTATATCAGTTCACATTTTCTCTAAAGCAAGGCAACAATTCTATATACATTTCATTTCAAGTAACTTGTACTGAGGTCAATGAAATGTCATATGTCATGGTTCCGACAGATGAAACTCTTCAAAGAACCTTTAGGCATTGTTTACCTTAAAGAATCTTTATTGGAGTAGTATAGCATCGGCACTTACATAGTCAAAGGCAAAACTGGATTCCCCTCCCTTGAGCACATAGTATCAAAGCACAATTCCCTCCTCCAAATAACAGTCAGAAATCACATTCCCCAATTAGTTTGAAATGTAGGCTCTCCCTTCAGTTCTCCAGCCCACCAATTCTTATCATCTCTTATTTCATTCACCTTGATTCACACACTAGCTCCAGTATTGTTATGTCTAGCTGAACTCTCATGCACATCCCTCCCCCCAGCATCATCTAACTCTAAAAAGTAAAACATAAGAAAATGGTTGCATCTCTAACTGTTGTCAAAGCAAAACATCCGATTTTAGCAGCGTTGACATCATAGGTTGGCAGAAGATGGATTGCTCAGTGAATCTAATCAGGTTTACAATACTTTTAAAAAAACCAAACCAAGATGTATCCTTAATTTGGTCAGAACAAAGCAACCAGCCCGGCAATCTGCTTTCTGAGAGCAAATTTTGTTGCAGGTATCCACATGATGTGCATTCTAGTGGCCTGGCCATCAAGCAATGCTCTCTGTCCATATTTATTTGACTCTTAAAGAGATCTCTGCTCAGTCCAGAGAATTTATTAAGTACATGGTTTGATCATTACTGTAGTTTCTGAGGAGTTTAAAATAAATAATGAAAAGCCCCATGAAATATGTATACTAATGAACTGGGCAGGAATTAAAGCCACCCTTCTTGCAGCTTCAACATAAATCTTTCAACCAAATGCCCTTAGAAACAATTCTGCACAACCAGGTTGAAACAGGCCTATAGCCAGCCCTAAAGGTAAGTAAGCAGAGAAGGGGGGGGGGGGGAGAAAAGAAAAAGCAGGCAGCAAATGACCTGCATTTACATACAAGTAAAGAAAAATAAGCCAACAAAAAGCAAGTGTAGGAGCTGATGGCAGTCAACAAAGCTTTATGACAGATGACCACGAAGAAAGGGAGAAAATGAAAAAAAACCAAGCAGAGGCTTCATATTCCATTGCTTTTACAGATTATCACGTAGTGTCACACTACAAGTTTAAACGGTAACACTCCATTGCAAGTCTACATGACTTTTTTTTAAAGTGATGGCTTTATTTCAACTGATGATATGCAGTACATTATACAAATTGAAACTGTGCTGCTCATAGAATAAATGTATGTGTTGAATAGAAGGAAATGAGAATATTGCATTGTTTCTGTTCATGCTAATTGAAAAATATGGTACATACTGCTGCCCTTAATCAGGATGTAAGTAAGCCTCAATTCTCTTTGATTTGCTGGAGATTCAGTGTAAACCTGTACTGCATATGCAGCACAAGTGATTCTATCTTATGACAGGGATGCAACAAGGCTATCTGGATCTTGGGCAGCGTAATACTACTCACTAGGGCAGGTGTAGGCAACCTCGGCTCTCTTTATGATTCATGGACTTCAACTCCCAGAATTCCTGAGCCAGCCATGAGTTGAAGTCCATGAATCATAAAAGAGTCGAGGTTGCCTACCCCTGCACTAGGGGGTGCACTCTGAATGATCCAGCAGACTAAGAAGAACCTTGTTTTTTAGGTAGCAACTATCTTGAACAAGATCCCATCTTTATAGTAATAGCAATAAGACGTATGTACAGCTCCATAGTGCTTTACAGCACTCTCTGAGCAGTTTACAGTGTCGGCATGTTGCCCACAACAATCTGGGTCCTCATTTTACCGACTTCGGAAGGATGGAAGCCTGAGTCAACTTTGATCCGGTCAGGTTCGAACTCCTGGCTGTGTTAGCCTGCAATACAGCACTCTAACCACTGTGCCACCAGGGCTCATAATAGCTGGTTGCCATCCCTTTATATATATATATATATATATATATATATATATATATATATATATATATATATATATATATATATATAAAATCTGTATTAGCCTGATAGTTGGTCAGAGCCAACATAAAAAAAGGGGGAGAAAAATGTCACTTTTGCCCATTCCCTTTTGGTCCATAAGTTTCATACTCAGTGTGTCTAAAGTTGGATCTGTAAATAAAGAAGAAAAGTGATGGCAGGGTAGAAGCTTCTTTGACTTATCTGGAAAATCTTATGTGGAAAAACCTTAACAAACAGGTCCTTACTTCACCAGTTCCTTTTGAAAGTGTTTAGGAATATGATTATGGGCCAGATTTCAACAATGTTTCCGCTGGAATCTGAACACCAATTTATTTGAATCTCAAGTACTTGCTTGCATGGAAAAAATGGGGTAACAAACAATTGATCAATTATTTAAGAAATGCCCCAGGTAGTAAAACCTCTTCAGGAAATTACAGACATTGTAATCTTCTCAAGGTTTCTGAGAAAGAGTAAGAATTGGTAGTGTTAAGGAATTTGTTGTGCAGAGGTCTCCTTATGCTACCAAAGAGTTGCACAGACAAGGAAGGGTACTGAGAGCAGCAAGAGTCACACAGTAAACACAAGAGTACACTGAGTTGTAAAAGCAAAAAGTAGTTTACTTTTGAGGTGGTGTAAAAACAAAAATGCACAGTCAAAAATAAACAGTCCAAGTAGCAATCCAAAATACCGTATTTCTGGCGTATAAGACGACCCGGCGTATAAGACGACCCCTGACTTTTAAGAACATTTTCAAGGTTTTTTGTCTTATACGCCGGAAAATACTTACATGCCAGTTGCCAAGTGTCCGACAGAAGCCCGATTCAGCCCCGTCTGATGCAGATGGTGCAAAGCCTCCCTTTTGAAGCCCAAAGGGGCTTTTCCTTCCACCCACCCATTTGAGAGCACATTTGCAGACGGAGCAGCCACGCATCTGGAGCCAAGTCCCGCCCAGGAGACGGTCAGCCAGGTGGGCTCGGAAGACGCGCTGGAGAGGCGGGCTTGGGGCGGCGATGCCGAGGCCGGCTGGTGAGGGCCGCTGCGTGGTCTGCAGGCGAGAGGGGTGCCAGGCCCGCCGGAAGTCCCCAGAAGTTCCTGGAACGGGCTGGCAGGCACGCTCTTCCCCGGCCCGCCCGAAGTCCCCAGAAGTTCCTGGAACAGGCTGGCAGGCACGCTCTTCCCCGGCCCGGCGGAAGTCCCCGGAAGTTCCTGGAACGGGCTGGCAGGCACGCTCTTCCCCGGCCCGCCCGAAGTCCCCGGAAGTTCCTGGAACGGGCTGGCAGGCATGCTCTTCCCCGGCCTGCCGGAAGTCCCCGGAAGTTCCCCAAACTTGGAACGGCCTGGCGGCGGGTGGGCGCTCCCTCCCCGATCCGCCGGGGAGCGTCTCCCAAAGCGCAGCGTCTGGCGGCCGGGAGTCCATCGGCCTGGTCGCTGGCGAGCTGGCCCGCAGCTAGGGCCGGGGCCCAGGAACAGGTAGCCGGGTGCGGGTGGGGGGAAGGAAAGCCGGGCGCGGGCTTCTGCGGCTGGTTGCGAGGCCGGATGCGGGCGTCTGCCGGGAGAGATAGCGAGTAGCAGTTGAGCATCTGCTTATGCTCAGATGCCGCTTAGGTGAGGGGGAGGGGCTTCCTGCCGCTCCCGGGGTCTGGCGTTTGCAAGTGGGAGGGGAAGGGGCTTAGAGGCTCTTGGGGGTGGGAAGGGAGAGTCACGATGGAGGGGGGACTGGACTAAGGAGGCTTGAAGTTGCTTTGCAAGAACGGGGACGCTCGACTGTTTTTGGTTTTTTTCTGGCGTATAAGACGACCCGGCGTATAAGACGACCCCCCCCAACTTTTGAGAAGATTTTCATGGGTTCAAAAGTCGTCTTATACGCCAGAAAATACGGTACAAAGTCTTCTTACCAGTCCAGAGGTCAATACACAGTTCAGGTAACAGAGCAAAAACAGTAACAGTAGAGAGCAGTGAATTCAGAGAGAGAAAGAAGCTACGTTACTAGCTCCCTCTTATGGCCATGAGAACACTTACACACCCATTGGCCAATTAACATCTTAAAGACATAGCATTATGGTTAATATATTTTCAACCCAATATTGTAGGCTATCACCATATGCCTAACAGGTAGCATATTGTACTCACTATGTGATGATTCACCATGCTGTGAGCAGCTGTTTTTTAAAGAATAGAAACGTAGAAACTCCTAGTGTGATGTTGCCAATCGTATTTATATTTGTAAAGCCTCAGTATAAGTCCTTGTGTGTGTCAGTACATATGCAAGCAGTAAAAAGTACTAATCATAGGGATAGGTGATTACTACTAGACGAGACAGGAGTCCTAAAAAAAATTAAGCTGGTTCAAATCTGTAGATAAATCTTGATATATGTTTATTCACTCATGTTAGTCACAAGAATCCCATTTATGTAGTGAATCTTGTGTGCTTAAATAGGTTCTTTACCACTGAGCAAAATCAACTTTAAAAGCACACAGATATTAAGACTCTGTTTCATTTGCAATTTTCTAAATACAGTAGTAGATAAAAGAAATCTTTCCACTCCTACAAGGTAAGTAAAATTACTGTGCAATAGTACAACAAATTAAAACATCATATCTATTTTTGAAATTACACATGGAAGAGAGCAGATGAATGTGCATGAAGTTAGCAAGGAAGCAGCACTTCTCAGGCTAAAGAGGATCATTAAGTCAACACAGAACTGATAATTCCCAAGACTTACAAGAAATGGCCAAATATTTTTTAATTCAGGATGATGAGAAGAAAAAGCCTAAAGAATGTAGTTATTATCTCAGACTCTGAATTATATGCATTTGTTATTATTAGAATGCTTTACATACATTTTATTCTGAGGACCATTTACCCATTTTTCTGAGAGTAATTTTTCTTATTTTGATTATTCATAGGAATTCCACTGTTTTAATGATCTCTCATACTAATAATCTACTGTACTAAATGGATATGCTGATTGAATGTAAAGTGAGATTTTATATTTCCTCCTGGATTCCTCCAAAGAATAATAAGATACAATATTTATTTATTTTATTTATTTTATTAAACTTATATACCGCCCTTCTCCCATAGGACTCAGGGCGGTTCACAAGATTTTTTTAAACAATGCAACAAGTTACAAAAATTAAAAACAATTAAAATAATTACACTGACCTTGAAATAAAAACCCAATTACAATTAAAAAATACAATTAAAACTCCAGTTAATACTCTCAGTCTAGGCCAGAAAGTTCGAAGAGCCAGGTCTTCAGGTCCCGGCGGAATAAGCGAAGGTCAGGGGCAGTCCTAAGTTCTACAGGCAGTTGGTTCCAAAGGGCCGGCGCACCCACAGAGAAGGCACTCCCCCTGGGTATTGTCCGCCGGCAATCTTTTACCAGCGGTACCCTGAGGAGACCCTCCCTGTGGGAGCGCACAGGACAAAGGGACCTTGATGCCGGCAGCAGGTGTTCCCTCAGATATCCCGGACCCAAGCCATTTAGGACTTTATAGGTCATTGCCAGCACCTTGAATCTCACCCGGAGGGCAACCGGAAGCCAATGCAGCTCGCGGAGTAGAGGTGTTACATGGGAGTATTGGGAAACCCCCATCACAACCCGTGCGGCTGCATTCTGCACCAGTTGAAGCCTCCGAGTGGTCCTCAAGGGCAGTCCCATGTAGAGAGCGTTGCAGTAGTCCAATCGGGAAGTCACGAGTGCATGAGTGACTGTGCGCAGGGCATCTCGGTCCAGGTAGGGCCGCAACTGGCGTACCAGGCGAACCTGGGCAAAGGCCCCCCTGGTCACGGCTCCTATATAACAAATACAGGTAGTCCTTGACTTATGATCATAATTTGGGCCAGAATTTCTATTGCTAAGCAAGGTGATTAAGTGAAATGTGTTTGATTTTATGACTTTTTTGCCACAGTTGTTAAGTGAACCTCTGCAGTTGTTAACTTCGCATGTTGGAAGCCAGCTGAGAAAGTTGAAAATGGTAATTACATGACCTGGGACATGGAAACCATCGTAAATACATGATGGTTTCCAGGTGCACAAATTTTGATTACATGATTGTGGGGATGCTTGCAATGGTTGTAAGTGCGAGGATTGGTCTTAAAATACTTTTTTTCAATGCCATTGTAAGTTTGAACAGTGGCTAAACAAATGGTTATAAGTCAAGGTCTAACTGTAACTTTAAATAATAAACTTATATCAATTTGTTTTATTGATCAGATTGGATAAAACCAGGGATCAGCTCTCCCTCAAGAATGTCATATCAAACTGAGAGATAAATGGGTCTACTTTAAAACTTTTCAATTTCAGGGAAGCTTGACATTTAAGAAAATTATTGCTACAAGGTCCATTTTTTCTCTCTCTGGAAATTAACACGGTCTTGGGCTCAATTATGAAATGCAAAATAATTTGATATGAATAGGAAGAAAACTGAATAGTATGTGGCTGATTAATTATCAACTCAATAGTAAAGTACAAAGCCTGAATCACATTGCATTAATGAATAATATTTCTTAATGATATATAATCATGAGTAATTTTCAGGAAAGGTACTTCTAGAAAAAGATGAAAGGATAAGGTTCCAGTACCTGTTCTTTCTAGAGTATTTTACTCTCACATACTCATTATAACATAGCAGTTACTTTGATGTTGATAGAAGAGAAGAGAACACTTGACTGGCCAAGTGTGATTGGATGCATAAGGATTTTGTCTCTGGTGCATAAGCTCTCAATGTATATACAAACAACAAAGTAATATAATCATAAGATACCAACAGGAGAAGGTAGTAGAAAAGATGAGAAGCATAATAGTAACATAGCCATACTACATGGGTAAATATCCTTAAACATAAGACAGTATTGTAATAAGGTATTCAGCAGAGTGGTGGCACAAGGGAAAAATTGTCTTGGTGTCTAGTTGTTTTGGCATGCAAGGCTTTATAGCAGCATCCTGAGGGAAGGAGTTGAAGCAGTTTATGTCCAGGATGTGAGGGGTTTGTAGATATTTTCTCAGCCATCTTTCTGGCTCTTGCAGGATACAGGTCTTCAATGGAAGGCAGGCTGGTTGCAATTGTTTTTTCTGCAGTCCTATCTGTCCTGTTTGGTTGCTGTACTAAACTAGACAATTATATGCTTTACCTTTTGTTTTGGGTTTTTAAAATATATAAGACTGCCTAAGGATGGCTATCTACTGCTCTAGTTCTTTGACTTTTTCTTGATGAATTGCTACAATCTTGTGTTTGATGCAAATATATGCCTAGGTTTTTTTAGGTAGCTAAATAAATTTGTCACAAACATTGCAGATCACTAACAGATTGCAGTAATTTTGCAATTGATATTGATTTAAAAATAACACCTAATAAAATGAAAAATAAGCCAATTTTATTGAAAAAAACGTACATTATATATGGACAGCAATTTTAACGAAACAGGCAGTCACCAATCAAAACACAAAGAAAGCCCTTAATACTACCTTCACAGATGGCTTTGCTGTATAAATCCAATGCATAATTGTTCCCCACCAGAACTTTAAAAAGTTCAACTTTCCTAAATTACAACAACATTTGCAACAAAATGTTTGTAAGTTTTCATATGTGAAGGATAGTAAGTCAAAGTATCATTACAAACTGACAGATCCTCTGTTCTGAAAAAGTCATCTTCAAGTGCAGAAGATAAACCAGATTGTTCCTTTGTACAATTTATCAGAGTAAACTCCTTGGTAAAGCAGAATTTAATCTGGCCTATTACTTGTAGCCGTCCCTGCAGAAGAAAAATAAAACAACACTATAGAAAAAGTAGTATAGGAAAGTTTATAAAGGAATTACTGATATCTCAATGACTGACAGTTCAGCAGATTGAATTTAATCTTCGGAAGCCAACAGTTGCATCTGCATGTTATACTACATTTATAGTTACCAAACAACACAATAAACTTAATATCTACTACTTGGAATAATACTGAGCAAGATTTTTTTTCCAGAACAGAAATTACCATAGATGGCCAAGATATAAATTAAGTCTATATTGATATACAGTGGTAAACCTTATGAACTATTTTGCTCAAAGCAGTACTTCCAGCAATGGAAAAAAAATGAGCACAGTTTGAAGTCAACAACCTTGTACAAAAATAAGCTGTACTTGAAAATGCATATTGATTTCATAGATTATATTTTATTGCTGTTAAATGGCATTAAAAGTATTCAAAATAAAGCTGTTCCTTGGAAATATTTTAAAAATCATACACCTAAAATAGATCTCATAAAAAATAATAGCTTCAGTCAACAGATGCAAAAGGCTGTGCGTTTTCTACTTAGGTAGAACTCTAGAAAATGTTTTCTCAAGTAATGCCCCTTCATCAAATATAGCAATAGCACCTAGACTTATTTATATACCGCTTCACAATGCTTTACAGCCCTCTCTAAGATGTTTACAGAGTCACCGTATTGCCCCCAACAATCTGGCTCCTCATTTTACTGACCTCAGAAGGATGGAAGGCTGAGTCAACCTTGAGCCAGTGAGATTCGAACTGCCTTGCTGGCAGCCAGCAAAGTCAGCAGAAGTAGCCTGCAGTGCTGCATTCTAACCACTGCACCACCAGGGCTCATATACCACCAATGAGAAATGACAATCAGTTTTTCAACTGGCACTGGCTGACCACCTCATCAATGAAACAGGCAAACAAAGTAGCCAAAAATGTCACTGGGTAAAGTCCAAAAAAGACCTCAGAGTTCATACTTTCTGGATCACCTAAAGGTTTTTTTTTAAAACCAACTGATCTGCAATATAATCATACAAAGGTCCATTTGAAAAGGAAAGATTTCATGCATATTTTTCCATAAACCTAAACCATATGAAAACGAAAGGAAAGGAAAGGAAGATTTTCATCATTGTTGAGGGCAGACTGATGAGTCTGTATTGAATATGCATCTGAAAGAATGATTAAATAACTAGATGTATTTAATCTTCAATCTTCCAAATATTACCGTATTTTCCGGCGTATAAGATGACTTTTTAACCCATGAAAATCTCAAAAGTCAGGGGTCGTCTTATACGCCAGGTGCTGAAACTTTAGGGACAGGGCTGGCTGGAAAACCTGGAGCGGATCTCCCATTTAGTCTGCGCAGGGAAAGCGGGACCATTTGGAGAAGAAGCTGCAGTCTGTGATTTTTTACAGGCTGGGGTCTGGGCGTCTTTCCTTCTAAAGTTGAAGAGCAGCTGTAGTCTATCCCAACTTGAAAGGCAGTTAGGGAATGCCGTAGCCAGAGCAGCTGCTTAGCTCTAAGGACACATTTGACTCAGGAACTAGGCGGGCTGGCTGGAAAACCTGGAGCGTATCTCCCATTTGGTCTTTTTTTTTTAATCCCATTTATATCCTGGCCTTCTCCAAAGACTCAGGGCGGCTTACAATTTAAAGCACAAATCAATGTGCTTAGCAATAGCCTTCATTCTATGTATATGCCTGCTTATTAGAGCTTTCACCCCCCCCACACACAAGCAGCATTATTACAAAGTCAGCTTATTGCTCCCAACAATCTGGGTCCTCATTTTACCTACCTCGGAAGGATGGAAGGCTGAGTCAACCTTGAGCCTGGTGGGATGCAAACCTGCACTAATTGCAGGCAGCTGGTGTTACTTAAGGCTCTGCGCAGGGAAAGCTTTAGAGTGAATTAGGAAAAGTGAAAAAGTGAATTAGGAAAATAGGAAACGGTTGCTGGAATTGGGTATGTGTAGTTTAATGAAGAGAAGGGTGAGGGGTGACATGATAGCAGTGTTCCAATATCTCAGGGGCTGCCACAAAGAAGAGGGAGCCAAGCTATTCTCCAAAGCACCTGAAAGCAGGACAAGAAGCAATGGATGGAAACTAGTCAAGGAGAGAAGCAACCTAGAACTAAGAAGAAACTTCCTGACAGTTAGAACAATTAACCAGTGGAACAACCTGCCTCCAGAAGTGGTGAATGCTCCAACACTGGAAGTTTTTAAGAAGAGACTGGACAGCCATTTGTCTGAAATGGTATAGGGTTTCCTGCCTTAGCAGGGGGTTGGACTAGATGACCTCCAAGGTCCCTTCCAACTACTTCTTCTTCTTCTTCTTCTTCTTCTTCTTCTTCTTCTTCTTCTTATTATTATTATTATTATTATTATTATTATTATTATTATTATTATTATTATTATGTTTAATCCACTTGCACTGTTTTATGTTTACATGTTTGATGACAAACAGCCTTATGTTTATAAGTGACAGTTTTCCTACTAAGTACCTGCATGTCATAAGCATTTGAATTAAAATTACCATATTAAAATCAAATCTGATGTTTTTTAATTTTTATTTGGTGTGCGTTGGAAGAGGGGTAGTCTTATACGGCGAGTATAGCCCAAACCCTATAATTTAACAGGAAATGTAGGGGGTCGTCTTATACGCCCAGTCGTCTTATACGCCGGAAAATACGGTAAAAAACAATGTTTTTAGAAAAGAATGATTAAACATTAACTAGAAAGTCATTAAGAACAATATGTACCTCTTCAGGAGGAATACACTGAATCTTTGGCATTACATTGTAAAAGCTTTCAAGAGCTTCTTTGATGGCTGTCAGCTGAAGATTTAAACATGAAATAAATAACATAAAACGAATGAAGCATCTGTTTAATTAAAGATGTGTTTTCAAAGTTTAGAATTAAGCAAACTCTGTATGAAAATAAGAAAAATAGAAACACACAAGTTATGAGATGAAAGTCTGCATTTGTAAAAGAATTGTCTCTTTTCATCCTTCTTCCCAAAGTTTGCTTTGGAAAACCCTTAAATTCCCTGAAATGAATCTTGATTAGATACGTTTGTTTTTCTAATGCAGGGGTGTCAAACTGCAGGCCCGCGGGCCAGATGCATCATGCCAAAACCGCGCCCACCCCACTGCTGGGGTGATGTTGCAAGTTTGACACCCCTGTTCTAATGGAATTACTTCTTCAGTGGAAAGACTTAATTAGATTCTACTCACCACTAAGTATTATACAACAACAGCAATTAAAGGCTACAGTTTTGCAGAATGCAATGTCAAGTGAGCTTTTCTCTCACCTGATAGTAGGTAGAGCCTGGCTTTATCCCAACTTTCGAGAGAAAACTGAAAGAGAAAGAACTCTTATCTAGCATTAAAAAGACAGAATTCACTACATACAATTACACTGTAGGTAGTCGTTCATCATTATTTTCCCACATGTAAAAGATCAGAGAGAAAAAATACATAAAACTTCAAGAAGTCCAGTGTTTTTCAGCTACACAGTATATCTAAAATTGTATTTTTGTATTTAGTATTACATATTTGTTGCTCATTTTCTCTTAAAATTGTTATGAGACCTATTGTACATAACTGGAATATTGGGTGTAGTAATGCTGGATTGATATCCATAGAAGCCTTACAATGTTCACAAGTGAAGTGAAGCCTTACAATGTTCACAAAGTAATCCACTCATTTTAGGGCTACTTATACATTGTACACTGATAAAGATTATATGACACCAATTTTATCAATTTTCTAAAAACAGATTTAAAATTCCTGCTGTATGTTTCAGGGAATGCTAGGATCCTTGAAAGCTCTCTTACTAATTCTTCATTAGGAAAATATTTTATGGCAGACAGGCTTCTAGACAAAGCTTTTAGCTTATGTAGTTTGACCAAATTTTGGCATTAGTAAAATAATTGTGCATATTTTACGGTGTCCTGCCAGAGATGAAATTGAAAAAGAATAGCTAGCAACATACAAGAACTGAGTATTTATAAAATATTTCAAATTGTATCAACTGAGACTATTTTTCCAAAGTGCTGTGTTCCTCATCTTTGTTCTTGTTAACTATCTCAATGGTTTCTTTTTTGATTTTTATGACTAATTTGAGGAATTGCATTTCATTTATTGATCCACAGTATCTAAATTTCTCATGTTCATATAATATTTATATTAGATAATCACATACAGAGCAAATGCTTTTAGCCACAATTGTCTTGGACTAGCACTTAGTCATGCCTTTTTTTATCCTTTCCTGGTTCTAAACTTCATGGATGCTTGAAATTTAAATTTACATTAAAGAGAACATAAACACATGGTGTAGTATAATTCCTAGAGTTGGGATCTTCCATCCAGCACTGAGATTGAAAAAGAGATCTCGGCAACACCAACTGATTCAAGACTAAGGGATAATTTAATGTTTTTGTTATGCAACAGCAACTTCCCCCAACAAACATTTTTGAACTTCTAAGGAACCATTATGTCTGTTAATGCCAAACCCTCCATAACTGGCAAACTCAGGAAGAACCACTTTTATTTCTGTAAAGATTTGTAATTCTGGTATGATAGGATTGCAGAATCTGGAAAAGCTGCCAGAAGAATTCTCTATCTCAACTTATATGTAGCATATGGAGTTATTCTGGGTCTCTTTCTCGTGTTTCCCCCTCCCCAAATTGGAAAGCTTTTTCGTATTAGCCCTGCTTCCTGCTGTAACAACTGTGCTCTCTCATTATGCCCCCAGAGCCTGTTAGACATTCCATCACAGCCAATGAAATATACATGTTTGTTATCAGAGAGCCCTTACATGTAGTTAAGAGTAGTAGAGACACTGAGAAAATAATTTTCCCTACCTGTTAAGGTCAATTTTTCTGTAGAGTTCCAGTGCCTTCTGAAAATACTTTTTTTCTGAGTTAAGATCCTCTAATTCAGCTGCACATGTCCCATGTTTTTCCCATTCGTGTTTCCTACGTAAAGAAAAAAGGTAAAAAAAAGTAGTATCTTCAAGTACCAATGTATTTGGAAAGTTATACCAAAAATTCTGTAATCTTCTAATATTTATTTGAGAAGAAAAACTCACTTGTGAGTCTAGTCTACCACTTTGCCCACTGCAAAATCTAGAAACCTCAACATAAAGTCAGGTTTAGTAACTGTTCTTCCTAAGAGATACTATTAGATAAAAGAGATCTAACGTTAGATGGTCTCCTTACACTCCTGTATGATAATGCGTGCATCTTTTGCAACTATAATAACTTCCGTAGATTATTTACTTATTTATTTAAATTTATTGACTGCCCAACTCCCATGAACTCAGGCAGAACACAAAACTATGATTCCTTGGGGACAGTATAAATGGATTCAGCCAGTTCGCACCAGTTCGGCAGAACTGGTAGTTAATGTTTTGTAGCCCAGGCCCAGAATGGACTTCCGGAAGCGGCGTCCACACAAGAGAACCGGTTGTTCACATATTTTAATCCCACCACTGGGTACAATGTGTATTTCACAAACTCCTGGGACATTTATATATATAATTATTATCTCCTTAGTATATATGAAGTATTTATATATACTTGGGTAGTCTCATGGGTAGATGTTCTTTTTCTGTTGAGAAAGAGATTTCTTTTGATGAATAATTTAAATTAAATGACAAGAGAAGTGTGATGGTTAAGATACCTGCAATAGTTTGGAGTCATGAATTGCTTTTCAAAAGCAAGAGAGCACTTAAAAAACATACTGCAATCATGTTTCATGTGGAACTGGAAACTATGGAAACCACACAGTGTAAAGAAAAGCTATCTTTGTTTTTATTTTGTCAAATGAAAAGAAAATAATCTTGTCCTTGTACCTAACAAATATTCATTTTGTTGCATATCAAGGACGTTGCTACCAACTTGACGGAGTCACAGAATAACAAAGGTTAATTGCTGAATACTTTTTTTCACTGAATATTGTCAGTACTGAAACTTTACTTCCATCAAGGTTACAAATTAGAAAAATAGAGGCAGTTCTAGTATAAAACAGAAGATAAAACAGTTTATATGTTCAACTTTTAAAGCATTCATTTTCCCCCCTGGTAGAATGTATTCATAAGGCAGACAAGGGAAATATATGGCATCTTATAATATAGTCTGCATTTTTCATTCATCATTCCTCAATTTTAATGCTGTGTTGATATATTTCTGCTTTATAGTATTGTGGTTACTGCCATGTTCCCAATTGCATTTGAACTGCATATGGGCCACGCTGCTGCAATGTGGTTGGTTCCTTGTAAACTGCGTAGAATCCAATCAAACTAAGGGAGTGTGCATGTTCCATAAACAAATAATATTTACATAATTACTTAGTTGCAATTGCAAGATATGCAGCTATATAAGTGAAGTTAATAAATAAAACAGCCATTTCACAAAAAAATCTTAGCTTAATTATTATTTCATGTTAAGGCTATGTAGTATTTCAGAAATAATTTGGAAAATGATCTTTGCAGTTTAGAGGAATGAATATACAGGTAATCCCCGAGTTACGAGCGTTTCCTTAACGCTCACTCAAAGTTATGCGATAAGTACCCCCTAGTGATTATAATCAAGTCCCAAAATTATGAATATTGCAGCACCATGGCAGTCATTCGCCCTTACGAGCAACTGGTTATTCCCTCCCTTCCCACCCCTGGCCCCGGGTCTCCCTAGGCACCAGGCCTTCAATACTCACCCTGAAAAGATCAAGATCTTTCTCTTTCTTGGCTGCTCTAGGACTTTGGTGCATTTGCAGAGAATGGAGGCCTAAAGTAATGCTAGATCATGCAAGATCCGGGTGCTGGAAGCCTTCTCCAGGCTGTTGCCACTTGGAAATGGGCCGCTGGAGGGTCGTATGTCACTTGGCCTCAGATCCGGGTGGCAGTAGCCTGGAGCAGGGCTTTTCAACCAGTGGTACAGGTACCACCTGTGGTACATTGGCACCTGGCAGGTGGTACACGGCCATCCTAGAAAAGTGGTAGCGGGGGAGGGGAATGAGCTGAACCGGTGGCAGCACTGCACAAGCCTGAGCGAGAGATGGCTGGAGCTGCAGGCCTGTCAGGGCTCAGTGGAAGTGCCAGGATCAGTGCTTCTTCGGAGCTGCCAGGGCTCAGCGGAAGCGCCAGGATCAGCGCCAGGCTCCAGCTGGAGCTCGGTGCTGATCCCAGCGCTTCTGCCGAGCCCAGAAGAAGCGCCGATCAGTTGGAATGTTGCAGCATCTCCAGGGTCTTATGATTTACATTCAGATGCTTGTCAACATATTTATGATGGTCACAGTGTCCCAGGGTCATGTGAAGTGACCAAAACCTGCTGCAACCACCCAGCAGACGGGGGGGGGGGAGATAAAAACAAAAGACACCCCACCCCACCCCCGCTGCCAATCCTCAAGAGAAATACTGACAACGATGAAAACCTCGGACAGAAGGAAGAGCGCCTCTGGGTGGGTGGGCAGGTGTCTTGTTCGGCTGTGGCTTGGGGGGCACTTTTTTCAGTGCCATTGTAACATCGAACAGTCACTAAGCGAACTGTTGTAAGTCGAGGACTACCTATACTTCATCACTTTTTTCCCTTTTTTGCGGGGGGTCATCAAGTTTTTGACACCTTGATAGGCGACTGGTGGTACTTGAATGTTGCCATATCCTAAAAGTGGTACAATTGGTGAAAAGGTTGAAAAGACCTGACCAAGGGTGTTTCATTTAGAAAGACAACTAAAATTAGGGATTTTTGTAAAACTGTCAATAGGGTTAAATGTGACACAACTCACCATAAATAAGTATGGTTTACATGTAGTATATCTGGCCAATATTCTTTCATGTCTTCCATGAAATCCTAGCAATAATAAAAAAATCATATATAATTAAGGATATGATGCAAACTCCACCTAGATTTTCACACTATTTTATTAGATTTTGATCCTTTTATTATTTTATAAATAATCGAAGATGGTGAACATAACCTTTTCTCCACAACAGCCCTGTGAGGTGAGTTGGATGAGAGAGACTGTCCCTCTTTCATGTATAAGGCAGGACTAGAACTCACAATCTCCTGGTTTTTAGACCAGCACTTTAATCGCTACACCCAACTGGCTGTATAAAATAACCTTGTATCTATAAAATACTTCACATAACAGCTTTAGAAAACATGTGAAAATGATAATATTGGAATTTATAGGTAACTCTGCAAATTATTTAGAAAGGGACTCAAGAATGAAAGCTACCATCCTCTTTCTCTAGCACCTGGTTTGGTAATAAATGTTCACTGATTGAGGTGTATTAATAAATAATATTGCTTTGGCAGAATACCCTAAAGCTTCTCTGAGTCCAGTCAAATTCTTGAATTAATTATTATTATAGTTTTTCTTCAAGTATTCAGAACGTATAATGTTTTTGACTCATACCTTAAGCTCAGATATATTGAAGTGCCAGCTTCTATTACATTCTGCAGCTTTATCAGGCCTGGGGAAGAAGCAGAGCAAAAGAGTACAAAGGATGCAAACCAACTGTTCTGAATAGTAAGGTAAAGGTAAAGGTTCCCCCGCACATGCATGCTAGTCGTTTCCGACTCTAGGGGGCGGTGCTCATCTCCGTTTCAAAGCCGAAGAGCCAGCGCTTGTCTGAGGACGTCTCCGTGGTCATGTGGCCGGCATGACTAGCACGGAACGCTGTTACCTTCCCACCATAGTGGTCCCTATTTTTCTACTTGCATTTGTACGTGCTTTCGAACTGCTAGGTGGGCAGAAGCTGGGACGAGTAACAGGCGCTCACTCTGTTACGCGGCACTCGGGATTTGATCCACCAAACTGCCAACCTTCTGATCGACAAGCTCAGTGTCCTAACCCACTGAGCCGCCGCGTCCCTTCTGAATAGTAGTGGCATGCATTCTCCTTCTCTAACATATATCTTGTAAAATGGGAGACATCACAGGGTTGTCTTCAGGAGAGTTAAGAACAGATAATACAGCCTTATTTGATATTATAAAGGTTAAAAAATGAGAAAATAAAAAAAAGTTATATAATGTAATCTCATGACAATTTAGCATAGAGATGTATGATTAATGATTCCAGAACTGCCTTTCTTGGGAAACATTTTTGAAGCCCAAATCAGTCCTTCAGGAGATCAGAAGACAGTTCTGATCTATTACAGTTACTCAACCCTAAGCAAACCCTTGGAAAAACAATCACAACCAGATTATTTTTGTTCATAATAAAGAAAAAAAACTACATTATCTTCAGTACAGTCTATATGTACAGTTAATCCTTGCCTTGCTGCATGCTCATGCTGAACCTCCCCAGCCTTGCTGCACTTAAGCTGCACCCCTCAGCCTTGCCACAATCACACCACATGCCCCAGGCCTTGGCACATTTGTGCCACACCACATCCCCTCCAGCTTTGCCACACTTGCACCGCATTGCAGTGAAAAGAAAGGTTTGTGCCATGCCTAAGGAAAGGCTTGTTGTGACCAGTACTTGCAAATTCCTGCCAGCTTCCCTACTGACTTGTTGTTGGAAGACGGCAGGAAGTTGCAAGTCCTGGTCTCCCATAAGGTCTGCTTTTAATGACCTGTGATCCTCACTTAATGGCAACCATAGAGACTTTTAGAATTGCAGTCGCTAAGCAATGCAATCATGTGACATCTGTAGGGCAAGGAATGGCAGAACCTAGGAGCAGAATTGAAAGAGAGATCAGCCTTAGAATTCTTACATAGCCACAAGTGAACTAAGTGAACTCTGCCAAGCCCTTGATTGCCATTGGCCTAAATCTGTTAGTTGAGAAGATTCCTGTGCATAAGCTTTAGGCAATACCGGTAGTCCTCAACTTACCACAGTTCGTTTAGTGACTGTTGAAAGTTACAAAGTGACTTATGACTGTTTTTCACTTACCAGTGTTGCAGCATCCCTATGGTCACATGATCAAAATTCAGATGCTTGACAACTGACTCATGATGGTTGCAGTGTGCCAGGCTCATGTGCTTCTCTTTTGTGATCTTTCTGACAAGCAAAGTCAATGGGGAAGCCAAATTCACTTAACTGTGTTACTAACTTAACAACTGCAGTGAGTCATTTAACAACTGTGGCAAGAAAAGTTGTAAAATGGGCCAAAACTCACTTAACAGCTGTCTCACCTAACAACAGAAATTTTGAGCTCAGTTGTATCGTAAGTCAAGGACTACCTGCAAACCAGCTTAACTAAACCTTCAAGTGTGGACCTGGTCTTTCATGCCTGACAACATCACATTTTATCAGCACACTGCTTAGTGTTGGCAATTCTGGTCCCAATTACTATTGTTAAGTGAAGCCTACCTGTCTATGTTCTACCTCTGAGTCAGTGTTGACTCCTGGCAACTGCCTGGACAAGCCCCTGTTTTTCTGGTAACGTTTTTGGAAGTGGTTTGCCCTTGTCTGCTTTGTAGAGATGAGAAGAAATAGTGCTCCTAAGATAGGACTAGAACTTTCAGTCTCCCAGTTTCCAGCCTGGTCCCATAACCACTACACTAAACTGAAAAGATGCTATTTTAAAAAGTCATTTTAATCATTCAAAAAGTGCTGTGAGGCTACAGGTTAACAAGGTGAATAATCTATTTTTACAAACAAAATTAGTGAAAATTGTTCCATAATGTATGCTAAAATTTGAGAGAATACTGTATATTAATTTATAAACATTTACTGATGCTTGTTTCATGTTAAAAAAATCCTGGAACACAAAGAGATTTGTTTTAAAGGACACATTCAGTGAGATAAAGAAATGTAAAGCAAACATTTTTTTTAAAAGAATGAATCTGTGCACAGTTAAAATTAATTTGATCATTTAAATTTAAAATTAAATTTGATCATTTAGTGATAGGATGTGAATATTTCAGATCAACGGTAATATTTGCTGACCAGGTAAGAAATTGACTTAACACTATGTGAATAGAAGGAAATACTTTAGCTACCATACACCTAGAAATTCAGTTATTTTCTTATAAGTATTTTGATTCATGGACTACCACAGGAGATCATTTATAATAACTCATTTATAAAAAATCATTTATCATATAATAAAAGTTTTCTCCTTCTATGGGTACCAGACCAGAATACTTCAAATATAAGCTTAGAAGGAACCAACCTCTTAAAACTAGCAATACAAAAAAAAATCCTCCTAAATTTATATCTTACCAGAGCCCATGGATTGTCCAGTACATTGGTGGATCTTTGCATTCATTTTCATTCATCTAGAGAAAATAAATCTATTGGGTTATTAAAGAAAAACCATTTTTATGCAGAATGGGAAAAATAGGGTCTGATTCAGCTGTGATTCAAATTATTAATTCTGATTGTTGTTTGAATTTGATTGAGGCATCTGATTTAATGATTTGATTTGATTGAGGCATCCGATTTAATGATTCAGCATGAATTTATTCGATTTGTTTTGATTTAGACTTGGAATCAAATTTTTGTACAACCCTAGACTGTGTTTTAAGGGAAAAAGCAAAAACCATCAATATCTAGTTGGGCTGATAGATAACATCTGCACAATAAAGCAGAGCTTCCTATTCACAAGATAGATATGATGGTGGGCAACACTGAGCTGAGGATTCTAAAATATTGCCACATTGCCCAGAAGAAAAAGCAGAAAGTAATTTATGCTAATAGATTCCTGATGGATTAGAAAGATCTGTGAAGAGCAGTTTCTTCCTGGAATGTTCTTATCCATCATGATAGCTCTATTTTTTATCTACAATAACACCTACAGAGCTTTGATGTAGTTCAACAGTCTCAAGTAAATAAAAATGATGTGGAAGAATAACGTTTTATTTTGGAACACAGCAGTCCCTTTTACTTATTAATTTAAAATTCCCTATGTCTTAGATAACTGGGATTTAAGCTGTGCAGGACTTTGTGGATAAATATTATTTATCTAAATTATTTCTAAAATACTACATAGCCCTAACATGAAATTGTCCTGAAACAAACTGGCAGCCAATAGAATAAAGTCTGTTGTTTCTTTGAGATGTCTTGGTGAAAAATCCTTGTGAGTTGTCTATGAAAGTATCGTTACTTGCATAAGTTGAACTTAGAAGTGATAACCATGTGCGCCATCTCTTTTAGATAATACTTTTGTATAAATGGATGCAAATGGCCTAATAGCTGAAGCTGATAAACAGTACTCATCTCATTTTTCATGGGCCATATTGTAACTGGGAGAAAGAACTTACAATACAATTAGCAGCTTGATGTAATTTCTCCAGCTACCATTCTGTCTGGAATGTTACACTGAATCTGTGTGGAGATTGAGTGTTGGAAGCATTTGGTTCTACACCTGCAATCTGCTGTGCTATAATGCCAAACCAGAAAAATTATATGGAGACACTATTAGCAAGCTTTCATCAAGATCTGCTGATACCGGAAATTCCACAAGGTTGGTCCCATTTTCATAAAAAGCAAAATACTGGTACACTGTTTGAAAAATAGCTTTTCCAGAATACTTAGCATTTGAAAAACAGTTGATAAAAATTGGAGTAATCTGAATTATGTTTAATCTAAAATGTATTAATAATTTATCTTAAATGTTTACCTTTTAAATTAATACTGTCATATTAAGTGCTCCATTTAATGACAAAATGGGTTAATAAGCCATTTGTGCTTGAAACCAGCTATATATCTCTGGTTTTAAGAAAACAACACTGTGCTATTGTGACACGCTCCCTATTTCTCAAGGTTTTTATTTCTTTGTTTAGCACCTTTTAGAAGCATGTAGCTTACTACTAAGAGAAGTAAAATATTCTACTTATTCCTTATATTAAAAATGAATTTGCACTTCATCTTTTTTCTCTCATTCCCCTTTTAGCCTCACAAACTTTTTCTGACCACATTCATTACAGTGGTCACCATCCCATGTAAGATGACATCTGTGACCAAATGACAGTTAACCACCCTTATCATGTTTGTTCTGAATGAAGGTTGGAATTGGGTGGGTGCATGTCTCTGAATACTTTCACATTCTTTTGAAGCTGTCAATTTTGTTTATATTATTGAAAAGGTAATTATTAGTTCTGCTTTTTATTTTATGCTACTATTAACTGCTAGCTATGCTTTCAGATATATCATACAGATAAAGAAATAAATGCTTTGAAATTGTACCTTTTCTATGAAATTATTAAATTTCCTTTAAAAAAGTTCTTTCCTATATTTAAATGCTTTCCTATTTATAAAAATGACTATAGCTGACTTAGTGGAAGACTATCACATAAGACAAATTAATTGAAATCCAGAAATGGAGAATATATAGGTCCAAACCATTTTGGTGGGGAGGTTTAAAATCTCCTCTAGATCAAAAAGTATATAAAATGTCTGGTGTTTGAAATCATATAGCCTCTTGCGAGAAGAGAAGGTTGTTCAAAACTGGTTTCAATATACTCAGTTACGGGCCAGGTGGAAAGAAGACCAGAAAAATGGTTTTACAATGACTGATGAAAATTTGATAAAGCAAATTAGAAATCAGGGACCCGCACATATTAAATGGATATATCTTGCGCTGATAGAGATTGATTCGGAAACAGAACTTGTTAAGGATTGTATGATAAAATGGGCCCAAAACATCCAGGAAGTTATCACAATGGACACGTGGGAAAAGATTTGGGTGAGGAACGTAAAATTCACACAAGCTCAAAATCTAAGAGAGAACTTTTACAAAATGTTTTATAGATGGCATCTAGATCCTAAAAAGCTTGCAAGTATGTATCCGAATTATCAGCCTAAATGTTGGAGGTGCGGTGATCAAGACGCAACATATTTTCACATATGGTGGACTTGTAAAAAGGTTAAGGCTTTTTGGATAAAAGTCTGGTGGAACATGCAGAAGATTTTTAAACAGAGGATAAAGTTTTGTCCGCAACTTTTTTTGTTGGGAATAATTACAGATGCTACAGTTGTGGACACTAAGTTGATGTTGAATTTTATTACGGCAGCAAGACTTTTGATAGGTCAGTATTGGAAGAAAGAGGAACTGCCGACCATAGAAGAGTGGACTTTAAAGGTTTCCGACCTGGCAGAAATGGCGAAGATCTCGGCCTATTTGAAAGATCACTCGCAAGAACGCTATATTATGGAATGGAGAAAATGGATTGAGTTTATCCAGAACAAGTATAGGGTTAAGAAGTTTTATGTAGCATTTGAATGAGTCTTCTTTCTTTTTTTCTTTTTTTCTTTTAGTTTTTTTATATATATTCAATATTACTAAGGTTTGTTTTATCCTATATAAGCTAGAGAGTGATGGATTTTAGAGTTTATAGTTGTTAGTATATGGTTGTTTATGATTGTTTTTTTTTATATACCTTGTATTTAGCTCTGGGAAGTCGGGGGGGGAGGGGGGGAGGGGGGAGAGGTAGGGGGGAGGGAGAAGGGAGGGGGAGGGGGTTTTTTAAAGGAAAATTGTATGTTAAAACTTTTCAATAAAAAAAAAAGTATATAGAAATTATAATGTCTAAACTATAATTTTTAACTTCCCCCAACAGAAAATCCTGACCCCCTGCTATATTCCAGAATGTGGGCCCACTTACTTAGCATCATCAACTCCATCTCTCCACTCATTGAAACCCCTATCTTTCAGAGCAGACATGTCAAACACAAGGCCCGGGGGCCGGATCCGGCCCGCGAAGTGGTTTCATGCGGCCCGCGAAGCCATCCTGGAAACAGTGAGGGAACAGCCCCCACTGCCTTGGCCCTGGCCCAGAGACCCTCCTCCTGCCAGAGACCCTCAGATCTGTCCCACTCCTGCCCAGGCCCCCATAGGCACCCTTGATGCGAACGATGTAGAGCTGGCCACGCCCACCCAGTAGGCCATACGCACTCTGGCCACGCCCACCCAGTAGGCCACGCCCACCCAGGCCACACCCACCTGGCCCCTTGAGGGCAACTGCAATGCTCATGAGGCCCTCAGTGAAATTGAGTTTGACACCCCTGTTTCAGAGCATTAAGTGCAGCATCTAGCTACCAAAAGTCTTCTCTTGCATTATGATTTAAGTTATTTAGAATATGGCAATATTTAAGTAAAAGCTACTTTCTTGAAAGTAATCAATTCTGTTAGCTGACTTTAGGGAAGGTAACTCTCCCATGTTAGAATTGTAGATCGCTATAAAAAGTAGTAATTGCTTAACAAAATCCTATGCAGGCAATTTTTCATGTGACAAAAAGAAAATATAAAGTGTAAAGTAGTAAATCCTATCAAAACTCTTTTTCCCCAAAGCATTTTGTCAGGTTACCTTAAATATGAGTCATAAAATGCTTGCTATTTGTTGTATTCACTAATATTTCATTGAACTAACAGAATACTCTTCATTAAAAACTCAAATCCATTTATAATCAACAGCATGTGTTACATTTTATCTTGGCAAGAGAAGAGCAGGAATTCGGCCAATTTTGCAGTAGAAATAAGTGGAAAAATGCACTGCTTTCAAGAACTCAGTCCTTGATTATAGTATCGGAGACATTTAAAAGCAGAAACTCTTCATGTTATTTCCAAGTATTTCTGATCAACAGTACAGTTCAGAGAAGCAGCTATGAAGCAATGGCATTTAGCTTCACAAAATGTCTAAATGAAAAAGATTTGCTCACAATAGCCAGGGATATCAGCTTGGCTTTTCCACAAAGTAAACAATATTATCCCGTGGTACCTTGTAGGTGTTGGGACTGTCTTATCAGTGCTGAACAATACAGCAGGGCAAATGTACAGCAGGATTTCTACTCCAAAAGAATATGAAGGCTCTACTTTTATTCCAGCTTTGCGTTAGGCTTGTTGGTATATGTATCTTTATAATGGAGATTCTGGCAAATTCCCCATTGAAATACTCAATAAGTATTTCAACTCTTAATAATAGCAATCCCCAAATTGTGTTTTCTGCTCACCTGAAATTGACTTATATTTTTTCAATTGCTTCAACTCTTATAGCAAGAGCAAAAGAAGCGCAAGAGGACTGAATCTTAACTTCCTAATCTGACAGGATTTTCCCTGTACAGTATATGCTTCTCCTTTTCTGATAGAAAGAAACCAAGAAGTTTTTAACAGCCCTTGTTTTTTTTTATTTCACCACTAGTAAAATAAATAAGAGCTTTGTTTCACTGTAGGATATCAAAACTGTTTATAGTTGGGTTTGCTTGAGCCTGAAAACTAGACTTTCCTAGGAAGGAGGTAATTTGAAAGACATTAGACTGCTCATGTCAAAAGCTATGAGTGTTCTGTACCAGCCTGCTACCGGCCCTGCAGAAAAGGCAGGGACAACCCCTCTACAAACGGCAAGAGGCTGGAATTACGCCTGCCAAATTTATTCACATAAAACAGAGCAAGACAAGACACCAACCATAAAACACGAGCTAAGAAGCAGGAACAATCCCAGCGGTTGCCTTCAGCAAACCAGCCCTCCCACACATTCCCCTTAAATACAGTTCAGGGCGTGGCCTCTCTGTCCCTCCTTCCGAGGTGCCCCATTGCCTCCCTCTGTTTACTCCTGACTGACTGCCTCCTGCGTCGGGCGTCCTTGAACAGGGCCAGCTGTGGGTCATCTTCATCCACGCTGTCAGGCTCACACAGCTGGGTCTGTCAGGCTCACACAGCTGGGTCTGCATCGTGACCAGATGAGAGGGGCCTTGCTGGGGGCTCTCATCAAGCTGTCCAATCCCCTCAGCAAGCTCTTCAACACCCCCCTCCTCCTTCTCTGAGTCGTCCGACCCAACTGCCGAACCCACAGGCTGACCCTGAATCACAACAATGAGCAAGAAATGAAGAGGCTCTCTGCACAGACAATAGATTTATTCACTGAATTAAACTATTTAGTCTGCACCCATACACCTTCCACAAGATGCCCCATTATTTCTAATAGACATGTCTTCATGTCTATTAACACACAACTGAATAAACTAAATGATGGCTTAAGTCCTGAATCTCATCTCAAGAACTTCCATCCAAATAACCCAAGGAGATGACATGAGGTGATGCAATAAATAGTGGCAATCTGCTCAGCTCCAATTTATCTGGTAGGTCTGTTGTAGGACCACTTTCTTCCACGTAATGGCCGTGCTCAGTTCTGCACTATGGATTTAGTTGCAAGAGAGACTGGAGTTCCAACCTCTGAGTCCCCTTTTTCCTTTTCCTACATAGGCTGAAGTGGTGAATTTAAGCTGTTGTAAAACCCTGAAATGGAGGAGTCTGTCCTGGGCTTAGCACATGCAATTGAAAGCATAATCAAAAGGACTCAGCTGTTATGCCACTGTAACCTGATGGTGTAAAAATTTCCTACCCAGTGGAAATCCAGAAAACCACTACATGGTAATTGAAATACAAAAACTGTAATTTTCTGCTGTCCCTTAGTGGTCTACAGATCAAAATTTACCTAAAATTATAAGGAATAAAATGAATTCAATTGGACAACATTGTGGCAGCAGTGAAAAGGGCGGCGGCGGGGGGGGGGGAATGCAGTATACAGAAACTGTATGTGTGCACATTTGTGTCTTTAAATCAGTTTTGAGTTCTGGCACCGTAGTTTTCTTGGCAAGATTTCAGAAGCTGTTTGCCACTGCCTTTTCCCAGGGTCGAGAGAAAGTGACTGGTCCAAGGTCACCTAGCTTGCTTTGTACCTAAGGCGGGACTAGAACTCACAGCCTGCTACTGGTAGTTTCCACTGGTAGTTAAGTCTGGTGTCTTAACCACTACAGTAAACTGGCTCTTGTGTACTAACTAAGGAAGCTTTCATATAGTAGACGATATTTACAGACCTGGCATTTAAAGCCAAGGGAATCACAAAACCTGGCATTTAAAATGCCATCTGCATTGACAGCAGGGCAATATGGACTTTTCTGGGTTTGCAGTAAGGACGTTCTGGGTGTTAGCAAGATTTAAGCTGGATGATTTCCTGCTGGCTCTGGGATGGAAGCATAGTAGAAGAGTTGAATGGATTTGTTGTTAGTTTTGCTTTGCTTATATCTGTGAACAATCTGCTTTCCCATGAGGCACTAAAAGATAGGCTTTGGAAGAGTAACGGTGATGGGGGCTGTTACTTTTCTTGCCTTATGTGTTTTAGGAGGTTTATTTCACCGAGTTGGGGATAGATTTTATTATCTGTTTGTTTTTATGATTTGTATAACACCCAAGAATCTGATATGGTATAAAAATATTAATGTGGCTATTATTAACATTATGTGATCCCTTCCTATAGACACAATACTGGTAATATTTTTATACTAATAAAATGTAATATTGTTTGTGTGGCATTAGGACATTTTTTTAGGTCTGAAAAAATGGAAATAAAAAAATGAAAACATGACACATTTTGTCTAGCTTCAGAAGATGATAGTCTAAGATCCTCCTCCTCTCGGATTATTTTACTCATAACTGGATAATCTTACTTTAATTAGTATAAGTCAGTGGCAGGAAACTATTGTTTAAAGGTGTACATGTCACTTTGAGACTGAAAAAAGGAGCATCTAGTTTAATAAATAATACATTAAAAAGAATTCTTTTAAACAGCTTCAGTGCGTGGTGATTTTTAAATTATATGAAAACTCAGCACAACTTCTCATATTTAAACATAGTTCTTCTCAGTCATATGCGGTGGCCCAATGCATATTTCAGTAATACTTCCCATCTGTTTTGAAACTGGTTATCCCTTTTCAGGATACAGCAAAATAAATATTTCAGTAGAGGCATGCACATACAGATAGCAAAATAATTGCATCCATTTTAGAAGATCTTACCATGCATACAGTCACTGGCCAATGATGAACCAAGTATAATTTTTCCCACTTATGAAGAATACTGAAACATAAAATTAGAAAAAAAGTTTAACGTTCCAAAGGCATAATAACATTTCATTAGTAACAAACTGCCCCTATCCCTGCATAACAAATTTCTTGGTATGGTTCACATGTAATGCTTTATCAGGTTGTGTGGGTTTTTTTTTTTTTTGCTTAACTGTAAACTATGAAGTTAACTACAAACTGTGGGGTTTGGCAGTACACTTCAAATTAAAGTCATATTTCAACTTGGTTTACAAATACTGGCTTATTTAAATAATAGATTTTGCCTGAACCCAGAATACTGATGTACTGCGTTCCTTTTTGTTTCTATAACCTGCCCAAATCTCTTGAGATGCAATATAAAATACAAAAAACAAACAATTTCTCTCCAAACTGCTAAACTCTTTCTGGCAATAGTATTTTCAATTGTATTCATCACAGAGCACAAGACAATATGGGGGCTATGACTTTTAAAAGCCAAATCACATAAAGTACTATAACTTGTTTTACACAGACAAAATTTACTCTCTTGGAAAATCCCTTCCCTCCCATTATCACAAGGCAATTTAAACATACATTTCTCACTAAAACCCCAATTTTCCCTCACACAGCAGCCCCACCCCTGAAAACCTGCTAGGCAAATATAAAATAATAGTTGGATACTAGCAGTTGGAAGAAAAACAACTGTAGTTATATCTGTTCAATGACTAAACAAAGCTTAAGTTCATTAACTGATTATCTGGACCCGTACCAATCGGGTTTCAGGCCCGGATACAGCACGGAGACAGCATTGGTCGCGCTGGTGAATGATCTCTGGTGGGCTCGGGACAGGGGTTGTTCCTCTGTCCTGGTCCTATTAGATCTCTCAGCGGCTTTTGATACCATCGACCATGGTATCCTACTGCGGCGTCTCAGGGGGTTGGGAGTGGGAGGCACCGTTTTACGGTGGTTCTCCTCCTATCTCCTGGGCCGTTCGCAGTCGGTGTTGACGGGAGGGCAGAGATCTGCCCCGAGGCCTCTCATTTGTGGAGTTCCTCAGGGGTCGGTTCTCTCGCCCCTCCTGTTCAACATCTATATGAAGCCGCTGGGTGAGATCATTCATGGTTTCGGGGTGGGGTATCATCAGTACGCTGATGATACCCTACTTTTTCTTTCCACCCCGATGCCCTCGCCGTGATGTCCCGTTGCCTGGAGGCGGTCCAGGTCTGGATGGGGAGAAACAGGCTTCGTCTCAATCCCGCCAAGACTGAGTGGCTGTGCATATCGGCATCTTGGGTTAACCAGACTATTCCATCTCTAACGATGGGGGGTGAGGTGTTACCCCCTGTTGATAGGGCTCGCAACTTGGGCGTCCTCCTGGATTCACGACTCAATTTTGAAGACCATATAGGAGCCGTGACAAGGGGGGCTTTTGCCCAGGTTCGCCTGGTGCGCCAGTTGCGACCCTATCTGGACCGAGATGCCCTACGCACAGTCACTCATGCGCTCGTGACCTCCCGTTTAGACTACTGCAACGCTCTCTACATGGGGCTGCCCTTGAGGACCACTCGGAGGCTTCAGCTGGTGCAGAATGCAGCCGTGCGAGTTATGATGGGGGTCTCCCAATACTCCCATGTAACACCTCTACTCTGTGAGCTGCATTGGCTCCCGGTTGCCCTCCGGGTGAGATTCAAGGTGCTGGTGATGAACTATAAAGCCCTAAATGGCTTGGGTCCGGGATATCTGAGGGAACACCTGCTGCCGGCATCAAGCTCCCTTCGTCCAGTGCGCTCCCACGGGGAGGTTCTTCTCAGGGTGCCACTGGTAAGTGATTGCCGGCGGACGACACCCAGGGATAGGGCCTTCTTAGTGGGTGCGCCTGCCCTTTGGAACCAGCTGCCAGTGGAGCTTAGGACTGCCCCCGACCTCCGTTCATTCCACCGGGACCTGAAGACCTGGCTCTTCGAGCTCTCTGGCCCAGGCTGAGAATTTTAATTTAGTTTTTATTTTAATTTTAACTGGGGTTTTACTTATTCAGGGACGAATATAATTTTTTTAATTTGTTTTTAACTTTTGTATTTTTGTTTTTAATCACCCTGTAAACCGCCCTGAGTCCTTCGGGAAAGGGTGGTATATAAATGTAATAAAATAAATAAATAAATAAAATTTTGATTATAACTGCTTACTCAGCTGCAAATATATAAGGGATGACTTACATATAATCTTTGACTTATGAGCACAATCAGGACTGGAATTTGTTGCAAATTATTGTTGAGTTGTGCCTGTTTTTACAAACTTTCTTGCTGTGTTCATGCATGAATCCCCATGGTTATAAAGTGAATCTAGCTTACCCTATTGACTTTGTCAAAAGCCCCCTGGGAACGTTGTAAACCATGACCATGTGACCCCAGGACACTGCAGCTGTTGTCAGCTGTTGACATAATAATAATAAAGTTGGAAGGGACCTTGGAGGTCATCTAGTCCAATCCCCTCCTCAGGCAGGAAACCCTTTACCATTTCAGACAAATGGCTGTTCAGTCTCTTCTTAAAAACCTCCATTGTTGGAGCATTCACAGCTTCTGGAGGCAGGTTGTTCCACTGGTTAACTGTTCTAACTGTCAGGAAGTTTCTCCTTAGTTCTAGGTTGCTTCTCTCCTTGATTTATTTCCATCCATTGCTTCTTGTCCTGCCTTCAGGCACTTTGGAAAATAGCTTGACTCCCTCTTCTTTGTGGCAGCCTGAGATATTGGAACACTGCTATCATGTCACCCCTAGTCCTTCTCTTCATTAAACTAGACATACCCAATTCCCGCAACCGATCCTTATGTTTTAGCCTCCAGTCCCCTAATCATTTTTGTTGCTCTTCTCTGTACTCTTTCTAGAGTCTCAACATCTTTTTTACATCGTGGTGACCAAAAATGGATGCAATATTCCAAGTGTGGCCTTACCAAAGCATTGTAAAGTGGTATTAATACTTCATGTGATCTTGATTCTATCCCTCTGTTAATGCAGGCTAGCACTGTGTTGGCTTTTTTGGCAGCTGCAGCACACTGCTGGCCCATATTTAAGTGATTGTCCACGAGGACTCCGAGATCCCTCTCACAGTTACTACTATTGAGCAAGGTACCCTCTATACTATACCTGTACATTTGGAGCCCTGGGGCACCCCACTACACATTTCCCTCCATGTAGATGCGGTTCCATTGTGGACCACACACTGAGTACGGCCGGTCAGCCAGCTACGAATCCATCTGGTGGTGATGCTGTCTAACCCACATTTTTCTATCTTATCAAGTAGTAGATTGTGATCTACTTTATCAAATGCCTTACTGAAGTCCAAGTAAATTATATCCACAGCATTCCTCTGATCCACTAATTTTGTCACTTGGTCAAAGAATGCAATAAGATTTGTTTGGCATGATCTGTTTTTGACAAACCCATGTTGGCTTTTAGTAATGACGTTGTTTGCCTCTAGGTGTTCGCTGATTCGTTGTTTGATTATCTTTTCCAGAATCTTCCCAGGTATTGAGGTCAGGCTGATAGGTCTGTAATTTCCTGGATCCATTTTTTTTCTTTTTTGAAGATGGAAACTACATCAGCTCTTTTCCAGTCCTCTGGTAGTTCCCCAGTGCTCCAGGATCTTTGAAAAATATAGTTCAGTGGTTCTGAGATTACATCTGCTAGTTCCTTGAGAACCTTGGTGTATAATCCATCTGGTCCTGGTGATTTGAACTCGTCTAGGCTGGACAGGTGCTCACTTACCATTTTTTTGCCTATCTTAACTTGTGTTTCTATTCTGGTTTTTATGGCACTATTTTTGATAGGTTGGTCTGTTTTTTTCCCTTTGTGTAAAGACAGATGCAAAAAACGAGTTAAATAGTTCTGTTTTCTCCGTATTGCTTGTCACCTTCTTGCCACTTTCACCCACTAATGGACCAATCATTTTCTTCACTTTTTTCTTGTTTTTTACATGTTGAAAGAAGCTTTTTTGTTGTTGTTATTTTTGACTTTGATTGTAAGCCTTAGTTCATTATGAGCCTTAGCTTTCCTCACTTCATCTTTGCAGGCTCGGACTATTTGCTGATATTCTGACTTAGTTATGTGCCCGTCTTTCCACTTTCTATACTTGTCCTTTTTATCTTTCAATTTATCACAGAGTTCTTTATGCAGCCATGCTAGTTTTTTTGAGAGCTGTTATTTTTCCTCTTTGTTGGTATTGTGCTACACAGGGCTTTTAATATCTCACTTTTCAAAATTTCCCAAGCTTCTTGAGTTGTTTTCCCCTTGAGGATTCTCATCCATGGAATCCTTCCCAAGCCTTCTCTAAGTTTATTGAAATTACCTCTCATGAAGTCCAAGACTCTAGTTTGACTGTATTGTATTGCTTGTACTTCCATAATGTTGAATTCCAATATTGCATGATCCCTTTGGAACCAGCTGCCTGTGGAGCTTAGGACTGCCCCCGACCTTCGGTCATTCCGCCGGGACCTGAAGACCTGGCTCTTTGAGCTTTCCGGCCCAGGCTGAGAGTTTTTAATTGGGGTTTTATATTTTTTCAGGGATCAAATTTAATTATTTTTAACTGTTTTTAACTTTTGTATTGTATTGACGTTTTTAAATACTTTGTAAATCGCCCTGAGTCCTACGGGAAAAGGGCAGTATATAAATTCAATAAACTTAAACTTAACTTCCTCCCAAGGTTCCTATGGCTTCAACACCTTCTATCATTTCATCTCTGTTAGTGAGAATTAGATCCAAAATGGCTAATCCCCTCGTTCCCTTCTCTACTTTTTGGGAGACAAAGTTGTCTCCCAAGATCAAATCTGTTTGATCTTCCACTTGGTGCAGAGTTTGTCTCCCAGTTGATGTCAGGGTAGTTAAAATCTCCCATTACTATTGTGATGTGCTTCCTACATATCTTAGTTAGCTGATTAGCAAAAAGTTCATCTATTTCCTTTGTTTGGTTGGGTGGCCTATAGTATACACCTATGGCAATGTCATTTTTTCTCCCTTTTATATTGACTCAAATGCATTCAAGACAGTTTTCATCATTGTTGTGCTCTATTTCTGTAGAGATGTAGTTATTTCTTATATAGAGAGCAACTCCACCTCCTCTTTTATTTGGTCTGTTTCTTTTAAATAATTTAAATCCCTCTAGCTGTGTGTTCCATTTGTGGGTTTCATCCCACCATGTTTCCGTAATGGCAACAAATCATATGTGCCCTCATTAACCTGAATTTCTAGTTCACCCTGTTTGCTGTTTATACTCTTTGCATTGGTGTACAGACATTTGAATCCTTTATGATTGATCCTGTGTTTACTTTCTACATAACTTGTGTGGTGCCTGAGTTTCCCTACTGTCTTATCACCTATTTGGTTAGTGCACTTTGTGTGGCACTCGCTATTAAGCGCTTGATTTTGCTTGACAGCAAGGTTGATATTCTTGTCCACACACACATCAATGTTACATGCACTGGTAGCCCTAGTTTTTAGATTGCCAAGGACAGGGATGTTCTGTATCAATTAACTCACTGTCCCTGCTGTTTAGTTTAAATATTCCTCCAGAAAATCTGTGAATTTATAGCCGAGTAACTCAGTCACTTTCTTTGATGGATGCAGACCATCTCTTTTGTACATTTTTTCATTGGACCAGCTACTGACATCATGACTAATATATCCAAATCCTTCCCCTTTACTCCACACCTTTAGCCACATATTGAATTGTGCTATACACTGGCCTTTTCCATTTTGCTCTTTGTACACTGGTAAAACCTCTGAAAAATTAAGCCTACAGCCTATTCTGCTAATTTCCTGCCCCAAGCTCTGGAAATCATTTTGCACAGAGAGTACATCTTTTTGGGACAGATCATTAGTGCCAAGATGTACAATAGCCTCCACATCGCATTCCTTGCTGGCATTCTTGATTATTTTAGAAATACACTTCTTGTCTCTACTGGCAGTAGCACCTGGGAGACACCTGACGTCTTTTGAAACCTCTGTGTCCTTTCCTAAATTTTAATCCCTTATAATTGAATCACCAACCAGAAGGTGGCTTCTCTTTTTGGATGCCTTTCTCTTCTTGCATGACTGATATGTAATACCTGATTCACACTTCTCCCTGTCAAAAACAAGTTCTTCATCTCGGACCACGGTCCTCTGCTTATTTGAGTTATCATCACAAATACCTAACATGCCAGTTGCCAAGTAGCCTAATTTTGATCACAAGCCACAGGGATGTTATGACAGTTGTAAGTGTGAGAACTGGATGTAAGCCATTTTTTCAGTTCCGGCAAAACTTTGAACAGTTGTTAAAGGAACAGATGTAAATCAAGGACTACGTGTGTGTGTGTGTGTGTGTGTGTGTGTGTGTGTGCGCGCGCGCGTGTACACACACACACACACACACATTTTCAGTTTCAGTTTCCAACAGTGTCAACATTTACAGCGGATACCACAAAAATACAGGTGAAGATGCATTTCAATCTATATGAATCAATAGAATTGAATTTACTCAACGTGCTAAGCCATAATGAGTTTTATATTATATATTTACCTTTGGCTTAGCTTGTAGGTAAACTCTCTAGCAGCTTATGAACTATATTTCACTGTTTTCATGTTGTAATAATTAGCCTACTGTAGTTTGTTAATAAAATGAGATTAAGAAAACTATACAGTGAATTATCATGTTGCATGTTCACAGACTAATGTTGTCAGACTATGTCACAAGCATTTATTGTCATATTCATAATGAAAAAAGCCTGAAGTACTTCATTTACGATGGACAAAAATGTAACACAACTCAATAAACACATCTTTCAATTCTACATGAACCTTATGAGTAAAACAATAATTATGGGATCTTTTGTGCTGACGTTTTTTTGGTGGAATTAACTGTACCTCTAAACATAGTATAATTATATTTGTTCTATAGCATTAAAACAACTTTAATAATAATAAGCCATTAGTCAATTGCAAATACCCTTATTGGAGAACCCATGAGCAACGTATTAGAAAGGGCAAACCAGTTAATTCCTAGTCATAAGAACTACTTCCATTAGGAAGATGCCCTCTTCCATGTCTCAAAATTACCAGGAAGATTGATGAATCCCCAAAATGCATTTTAAAAAAAGTCAGTGGGAAAGGACAGCAAACTATCTGGAGGTTAAGTATTAGGGATCTATTGGGTTACTGGATAAATATTTTCAGGACTACTTGTAAAATTGAATGCCATTGTCATTAGAGTTTCCACTTCAGATTACTTACCTATCAGCCAATAAATGGGTAGCAGATCCACAAAACAGAGCAAACCAAAAACACTCAACAAGCAAACCATAAGAAGTCACTGATTTCATTTTTATTTACAATATATCTATGAAGAAAGGAAAAGAAAAACAATGTAATGTTAATGATTATTTTCTCATTCATCAAGTAGCTGGGAAGCAAGTAGCCTTTTTCTCTATCAACAAAATCTATATATGCAGATTACTTTTTTAATAAAAATATTTTTAAAAGGTGAAAAAGTTATATATGATAAAGTTACATATTTTCAGTTTCTAAGTGGAAATAATGAGGATTAAGATTATAATACAAAATTAGAAATCAGTAGGAGTCTCGTAGCATCTTTTCCAACTAACAGATCTTATTAAAAGGTACAGGTAGTAATTGGACTGTAATTTGCATCACTACATCATGTGATCATAAAGTGACACTATAGAGTGTGACATCATGTGATTATCCCACTTAATGATGGCAGTTCCTAGTTATCATCAAGTGAGAGCCATGCAGATCATTAAGTGAGGACCTTATAGGATCATGAGTTCAGACTTCCCGAAGGTTTCTCCATTGACTTTGCTGTGGGAATCCAACAGGGAAGGTTGCAAATGTTGAGCATGTGACCATGGGACACCAAGGATCAAAAATCACAATAATGTGACTGACTGCAGGATTGCTGTGATTGTTCAAGGACTGATCATAACTACCACTCCGGTGCTGTTAAAAGTTTGAACAGTCAGATGGATTGGTTGTTAAACAAATACCATCTGTATAAGCATTTGAGAGCAGTTCATTTTCTCAGATGCAAATAGTGGCTGGATTGATACAAGATTTGAAATGGTGTGAGGTGGAGGTGAAGATAGCTTGGTTATGTGGATACAGATTATATATGGGTCTGTAACAGTGCAATTGGCATAGATGTCAGGGGCAAAGTAGGTATCTGATGAAGTAAACTGTAACTCATGAAAGATGCCTTTTAATAAGGTGTGTTAGTTGAAAAGGTACAGCTAGATGACTCCTGATTTTTTTGCTGCCCTAAATTAACATAACTGTACTACTACAATGAATAATCTCTGCTAACTCAGAACATCATGTAAGAACATTTTAACACTTTACCATAGTTAGCTGTGTACATAAGTATTTAAAAAGAACGCTGATAAATAAGGAAAGGAATCATTTACATGACTATTTCTTACAACTTATCATAAAGGTTCTTCTGAACTGTAGATTAAGCAGCAAGTTTTTCTCATAAAATACATTAATACATTAAAATACATTAAAATACATATCTACTTAAGAATGTTTATTAGAAATATTTTATATGAAATGCCATTCTTCCTCTATAACAAGCATGTCAAACTCACGTCACGTGACGTTGCGCGATGTATTGGGACTTTTTCCCCATTACCGGCAATGGGGTGGGTGCGGTTTCAGCGTGACGCATCCAGCCCGCAGGCCGGCAGTTTGACATGCCTGCTCTATACGTTTCCTTGGATATTCAGACACTAAAAAATGTCAAAATGCTGTTATTTCAACATTGTATTGGTACACATTCCAATCCTGCTGCAGATATGCAAATCTACATGCAGAGTGATATCATGGAATATAATAGGCTTCTAGTCTTCCTTCATCTTGCAGACTATGGAGTGCTACATGAAAAGAAAACCTACACACATCTCTGATTCCTTTGCCCAGACAGGCCCTAAAAATGGTACGACAATATAGAATTGCAGTGTTTGACTAGGCACTGAAGATGTGCTTGGCAAGGTTGGATATGGTATAAGCCGGGCTCTCATCATTTGACATATTCTGGAAAGATATCCCAAAGCAATAGAGAGAAAGGAGAAAGCATTTTTACACATATCAGATATCACATCTGTATGACCAATGGCCCAAACAATAATCTGCTTTCTGTAGAATACTTGTAACTGTATAGCCGAAAGATGAAATGCAGAGAACTGATTAGGGTTCCAGTGCTGCTATGGACAGTAGACTCTGAGAAAACAGAAGAGGAACTTTTATCTATACATGGTGCTCATGGAACAGATTTTAACATATCTGTAATCAGGATTGTGGGTGAGAATAAATAAAGGTTTAATTGAAAGGATGTAGACAAAAATGTTAAGTTTGCTGGGTATTGGCAGACTTTACTTAAATAGTACTGCAAGCATGCAAACACAGATAACAATTATAACAGATGTTCTGTTTGTTTTATTTAGCAGTCAACCTCTGATTGGAACATATGCTAGAACAGAATTATTTTCAAACACAATGAAACATATTAAGGCAGAAACAATTCCTCTTATTCGTTGCTTATTTCTGAGCTGTTTGCATAATTTTTTACATTCTTGTGTTTGTTCTCTATTAGTATGACTACATTAATTACACAGACCTCCTTTAGTGCATTTATACGGAAAGTAGTTCCCCCAAAATATTAATTGCTGACTTGATCTTGCAAATAGCCTTTTACAGATAGAAGAGCATGAGCTACTGAAGTATTACACTTTTCTATGGGTTGAAGAGAGGAGGATGCTATACTTAATTAGTATTTCTAGTACTGCTTCTATAAGTAATACTGAAATGCTGAGGCATGCATTCAATATTGTTTTGCTGATCCCTTAAAAATAAAAGTTTTAACTTCCCTTTCTTATGTAAAGAAGTTCACCCTGATAATTTTAGCATTCATTCTGTTTCCTCTTTTGCCCTGAGATGCATGTAGCAATATAGTTTTTGTCTTACATTGTAAAAAAAGACAGACTTTGGTCAAAAATTATAGTGCATTGTCTTGGATAGGGTCATTGAATAAATGCTACAGACTTAATATCTTTAAAGGATGTTCAATCATTTCTTAATTTGTCAAGAAACTCAAAAATTATTTAAGGTCACTCATATGTTCATTTTGCTTCTGTATGTATAATGCTTTTTAAATTTTTCCTGTATTTTTTTCACCTTTATATTCTTAGCGCTATAAATGTACAGTTTTGATTTCAATGATGTTTGCCACTGCATTTTAATTCTACAGTATTTTAGCTGATTTGTTTTAAACCACTATGAATCCTTTTGATTCAGCAACATACAAACAGAACAAAATACTGTAAAAAATATTACTTACAAAATTCAGCAGGCTAAATGGAACAAGCACCACCCCCAATCAGGAGAGGGCCTCAAACTAATTAAAAACTGAAAAAGCTGATTAAATATGGAATACCAACTGCTTATTGGAAGAAGCTAGGATAGGGGCAGAAAACTAGGAACAAAAGGAAATGGAATGAAGTGGTCTGAAAAATGACACAACTGATATAGTGCAACATTTTTTTTCCAGATGTTAGTTGTGTAGATTAAATGGATAAAAGACTTTTCTAAAAGTTGATATGCTTTATAACATAAAATACCTTAGTTCATTGACTGTAAGCATAACATATAAATAAAATAATGTTATGTTGACCAAATCATTCCTTTTCAGCTCCAACTTTGCAGTTAATCAAGGGGAGGCTACATTTGTATTGCTACTAAAGGTAAAGGTAAAGGTTCCCCCGCACATGTGTGCTAGTCGTTTCCGACTCTAGGGGCCGGTGCTCATCTCCGTTTCAAAGCCGAAGAGCCAGCGCTTGTCCGAGGACGTCTCCGTGGTCATGTGGCCGGCATGACTAGACGCCAAAGGCGCACGGAACGCTGTTACCTTCCCACCGGAGTGGTCCCTATTTTTCTACTTGCATTTTTACGTGCTTTCGAACTGCTAGGTTGGCAGAAGCTGGGACGAGTAACAGGCGCTCACTCTGTTATGCGGCACTCGGGATTCGACCCGCCAAACTGCCGACCTTCCGATCGACAAGCTCAGCGTCCTAACCCACTGAGCCACCAGGAATAAATGGACCAGGGGTCTTCAAACTCGGCCCTTTTATGACTCATGGACTTCAACTGCCAGAATTCCTCAGCCAGCATGCCTGGCTGAGAAATTCTGGGAGTTGAAGTCCATGAGTCATAAAAGGGCCGAGTTTGAAGACCTCTGAAATGGACAAATGGAAAAACCAATCTCATCATTTTGTTGCAGAACCAAAGGAAAAGTCTAGGCTTTATTCTACTCCTGAATACTCGAATGGTCCATATAGAAACATTATAGAAATTTTATTTTGTGCCAATCAATAGGTAAGACAGCCACCTAATCAGTCCTTGAGCCACTAAGCCATGATAAAGTGGATCATGGAGCCCTCATAAGCATAATAAATCAGTGCAGATAGTCTTTTATGTTCATTAGATGGATTTGGCTATACAGGTAGTCCTCAACTTACAACCACAATTGAGACCAGAATTTCTGTTATTAAGCAAGGCAGTTGTTCATGCCTAATTTTATGATTTTTTGTCACGATTGTTAAGCAATTCCTGCAGTTGTTAAATGAATCATGTGTTTGTTAAGCAAATCTAGCTTCCCCCATGGATTTTGCTTATTGGGAGTCAGCTAGGAAGGTTGAAAATGGTGATTACATAACCCCGGAACACACTGCAACCATTGTAAATACATGCCTATTGCCAAGAGCCCAAATTTTGATTATGTGACTATAGGGATGCTGTGGTGGTTTTATGAAGACTGGTTGCAAGTCACTTTTTTCAGCACTGTTGTAATTTTGAACAATCACTAAATGTATGGTTATAGGTTGAGGATTATCTGTACCTGCAGGTCACACAGAGCAATGAGCAACCAGCCAGATTTTAGATCAGTGTATCATACAAGCCCATTTGGTATGAGTACTTCATGATTTAGTCCATCATATAAACTCTCATATTAAGTAAATCATTGCTCCTTTAGATATGGGCAAGTGCTATGATTTAATCTTTGATATGGTTGCCTTTTAAGATTGATGTTAATATGGAGTTAAACCAAGTTAGTTTTGAAAGGTTATTGCTTCATGTGTACAAATGGTATAATAATCTTTCAAAGCTAATTTGGTCTAGCTCAGGGGTAGGCGACCTCAGCTCTTTTATGACTCATGGACTTCAACTCCCAGGATTCCTGAGTCAGCATAGTTGACTCAGGAATTCTGGGAGTTGAAGTCCATGAGTCATAAAAAAGCCGAGGTTGCCTACCCCTGGTGTAGCTCTACTCAGTGCCTAGATGAAGGCAGCCAGAGATCTCATAGATTGTACCATTTTATGGAAGTACATCTGTCATTATGTTATATATCTAATAACTTTAAGTTATATGCAAGAATTACACATTAGTTCTTATCAAGGTTTCAGCTAAAAAAAACAACACAGAAGAGTTCTGTCAAATTATACAAAACAAAAACTCGAGGCATATTTTAAGAACACATCATAGAAATTAATTTCCTAAAAACATTAAAACCGATTGAAGTAGCAAATTCTCAAATATTATCCAAAGGTTTAATTTTTGTTCAGTTAATATAGGTATTTTTGCTTCCCATGAAAGAAATGTCATACTGAATAAACGCAGATTCTAAACAAGCAAACCTGAGAAACCGTTTCTTTTTATCGAGACTTATCGAGGCTTATTCAGAAGTCCTCTCTGATAAATAAAGCAGACTGCTCTTCCGTCCGAAATGAGTTCAAGAGAAATCAAAATACAAACCTTCCAAGGATCCATTTCTTACAGCCTCTACCGGATAGTTGGCCGTATTTCTCGACGGATATATTGCGGGGCAAAGTACCAGCATAATTTTTTTTCGATAAAAAGCCATTTTTAGAAGCTCTATAATTAACCAATCCTAATTCCGATTTGTTTCGAAACAGAACCGCACGCTAATCAAAGAACTGAAATTATCCCTACTTGAAAACCCACTTCAAAACAGAAAGACTTACTATCCAAGATTCAGACTTCAGGAGCTGAACTTTTTAATTAAAAAGTCAAAAGCCTCGCGACTTTGTTTTGTCTGGCTTGCGAAAACCAATCAGGAAACCTTAGGTCCGTGTACTTTCGCTTCCCTGTAGGGGCCAGCACTTCCGCTGCGGCGTTAAATCCCGCCCATTTAACTTTCTTGCTCTGCTGGGTGGAAGACAAAGAAAAGGGGTTTGTTTGTGAAATACGTTGCCTCTCAACATTGCTTCAGATTCTAATCGCTTGTCTTCCGTATGATTAATGTTAAACATATGTGCATACATATATGTAAGGCTATATCCTTTTCAGAGGTCCTATATCCCCGCTATAGGAGATAGTTAGCGCTATGAAATACAGTAGTACCATAAACGATTGTACACTTGATAAGTTTGTGATTTTTAAACTATTGATACGTTTATTAAATCAGTCTAGGCGAGTGTATATCCGATATGCTGGGAAATATCTCCTTTAAAATTGGTGTAACTTTCAAACTTGAAACAGTCTGATCATGTGTAATTAATTAGCACCCATCTACTCTAATCTTTGGCTTTGCCAAATCTGACATCATAAATGGGAATTTTGGTATTTTTGTGAAACACTTAAAGACTATAGGTTTATTCTATAGATCCTGCATTGGAAATGTTCTATAAATTCTACAAATATTTTCAAATATTTAAATAACCAACTAAATCATGGTTCAAGGTTTTTAAGAAGAGACTGGCCAGTCACTTGTCTGAAATGATAGAGGGACTCCTGCTTGAGCAGGGGGCTGGATTAGAAAACCTCCAAGGTCCCTTCCAGCTCTATTCTGATTGATTAAAAGGAAGACAAATGTGTTGTATCCAAATGTACTATTCAATCCTAGACAGTTTGATTAGTATTGAGCACACTCAGCTTAAACATAAGTATATTGTGTAGATACAAACTATTGTATTAGTTGCAAACTCACATAAATCAGAATGCACTATAATGAAGGATAATTCATATTTTATAATGGAGATCCTTTTGACACAAATGCTGAATTTGTTCAGCAATATTTGTGATTTTCCAGATGTTTTTTAAATATTTTGAGAAATGTATTTCAACCTTTATTTTTTACAAGATTACTGTTTCAAACATGAAACAACCAAGTACCTATAGAACCCATGAATAGCCTCTAAGGCAGGGGTCTTCAAACTTGGCCCTTTTATGACTTGTGGAGTTCAACTCCCAGAAATCCTCAGCCAGGCACGGTGGCTGAGGAATTCTGGGAGTTGAAGTCCACAAGTCATAAAAGGGCCAAGTTTGAAGACCTCCTGCTCTAAAGCATGGCCACAGTCTTTACAGCCCTTAGTGTTTCATTATTTTCTTTTACTGTGTAATATTAAGGCTGCTTAGGCATATAAATTTAGCTGAATCTGAGGAAATTGGCAGAATATGCCACTAGAACATACACACAGAATTAGTACCATTACAAACAATCTATTTGCAATCTAGTTTGGAAGAATGAAAACTATAAACAAGCAATACTTCATTACACAGAGCAATGTAGTCAGCACTACATAGTTGCTCCTCCGCTATGAGGGCTATGGATGGGTCCTCAAATCTTGCTCTCAGTCCTAGGAGGAACAGGTGGAGGTCCAACTCAGGAGCTTGCTCGTTGTATAAATTGTTCAGCCACTCAGATGCTTCCCCTTCAAAGCTGGGTTTGGGGAGAAATAGGCACAGCGATTCATGTGGGAACGCACTTGGTTGAGGAAGAAGATCAGCTTCTCCGGGTCCCCGTCAAAAGTTGCTCTAAGGGGTGGTGCCATCAGCGGTTGCTGCGTTTCCCAGTGAGCTGCATTCCCGGTGGTTGCTGGCCTCCTAACTCTGGATGTTTCACCCCCAAAGGTTGCTGGCCTCCCCATGGTGGCTGCCGCATACCCAGAGGCTGGAACTAACAAGTCCAATTAAATTATTTGTTGATTACTTCAAAGTATAATGCTCCTGACAGCAGATAAAACTGGGCTGAAAATATGTGTTGATTTGCAATTTATTTATTTAGGGAAAGTTATTTTTATATTGTATAAGTAGTCCTTGACTTAATCATTCATTTAGCAATGCTTCAAAGTTATATCACTGGAAAAAGGACTTAAACCGCTCTTTGCACTTAAAAGTGTAGCAGCATCTCCATGATCACATGATCAAAATTTTAAGTGTTTAGTAACCAGCATGTATTTAGGATGGTTGTAGTGTCCTGGAATCATATGATTGCCATTTGTGACCTTCTCACCCGGCTTCCAACAAGCAAAATCAATGGGGGAGGCCAGATTTATTTAACAACACATGGTTCACTTAACAGCTATAGCGTTTCGCTTAACAACCGTGACAAAAAAGGTCATAGAAGGTTATAAAGTCATAAAAACAACTGCCTTGCTTAGCAATAGAAATTCTGGTCCCAGTTCTGATTGTAAATCTTGGACTGCTTGTATCCATATAGCAACTACCATGGACAGCAATTCCACATAACAGCTGGTCAAAGTACTGCACTCTAGAAAAAGTGGTCGATTTCATCTCTACTGGGTCCCATAATTCTTGCTCCAGCACTGATAGTGACATAAAATTTGAAGATTTATACAACCAAGAAACAGGGATGGAAAACAATGTACTCATCTACATTCTGTACTTCTATGTAAGGTTTAGAAAAGATAAATGTTCTCTTGTAGTTCTATTGACTACATTGACCTTACTTTCATATTATTGCCAAGAACGTTGTTTGCTAGTATCTTTTTTCTCTTTGACTCCCTCTTAGTTACAGCGTGATTCCTAGTCCAGGGGTCGGCAACGTCGGCTCTTTTATGACTCGTGGACTTCAACTCCCAGAATTCCTGAGCCAGCATAGCTGGCTCAGGAATTCTGGGAGTTGAAGTCCACGAGTCATAAAAGAGCCGACGTTGCCGACCCCTGTCCTAGTCTCTCTTCCAAACTACAGATCCAGCACTGCTTCCCTCCCCCATTATTTTTTTTTTATTTTTTTTACTGTATTCCATCCTAAGGAGGTCATCGGGAGAAGAGGAAAAAAACAAACCAAGTTATCCCTCCCACGTCTCTTTTCTAGGGAAGGAATGGTTATTTTGCTGGAAAAACACCCACCCACCCTAGGCCGGCCATCAATATTTCACTTCTTCCAGCTGGCGGGGCCTCCCGCGTGGGAAGCCGAGGAACTTTTTTTCGCTCGCGCAAACCCAACCCGAACTCGATCAAAATTCGCCGCTTCATAAAAGTCCCGCCTCTGCGCCTCTCCAGCCAATCGCGGAGCTGGGTGCCAAGTCGGCCGTTCGCACGCTCGAGGCGCCTAAAAGCGCGGCTGGCCGCACGCTTGGCGCGGGTGACGCTTCACCTGCTCCTCCGAGGGGACGGGGACGCCGGTTGGTCACGTGCTTCGGCGAAGCCCCTCCCCTTCCTCGAGGAACGAATCTGCGAGGCTGGGTAGATCGCGGCTACAGTTTAGGCGGTTGTCAGGGAGAAGCAAGATGGCGGCGACGACGACGACGACGGAGGAAGATACGGAGCTGAGAGATCTCCTCGTGCAGACGCTGGAGACGAGCGGCGTGCTCAACAAAATCAAGGTGAAGGGTGCGAAGGGCGGGGTTTAAGCGTTAGGTTTGTAGGGGCGGGGGAAGAGAGGTGCGAAGCGCGTGCTTGCACACTCGAGAGGACGGGAGCGCTCTAGAGCGAAGCCGCCGGTTGCGCGGGCCGCAGAGGAGAGCGAGGAGACGCCAACCGCCCGCCGCGACCATGCCCGCTTTCAGGGAGCCGAGCGGGGGCAATAACGCTTTGCGCCGCCCTCGATTAAAGGCGCATGCGTCGAACTTTTCCTAGCGGGGTCGAGAGGTGGAAGGTGCATTAATCATAAAGCCGGGCTGGAAGAGATAAAGGCCTCTGAAGTCCCAACATTCTGTTTCCATGGTTTCCAAGGGGTGGTCGCGCGTGACTGGTCGTTAGCACTAGGCCGCTACTTCTGGTCCTGGCAAATTGCCTACAGTCATCGGGTAGAGAATGGCAACTGTTAGCAGTCGTATCTCCATAACGCTAAAAGAATGTTTTTTTAAAGTTGTGAAGTTGGGGGCGTCACGCCGTTAAGAACGACTCATTCCTACCCATTACCCGAGAAAGTGCTTCCTTTTGTCTCTGCCTTGCCACTTTGGCTGCCCAGTTGCATTATATGATAGGTCAGTCTTCTCTATCCTGGCCCTTGCACGTGTTGGACAATATTTATTTATTTATTTATTTATTTATTTTTTATATTATATTATATTATATTATATTATATTATATTATATTATATTATATTATATTATATTATATTATATTATATTATTATATTATATTATATTATATTATATTATTATATTATATTATTATATTATATTATAATATTATATTATATTATATTATATTATATTATATTATATTAATTATATTATATTATTATATTATATTATATTATATTATATTATATTATATTATATTTATTATATTATTTATTATATTATATTATATTATTATATTATATTATATTATATTATTATATTATATTATATTATATTATATTATATTATATTATATTATATTATATTATATTATATTATATTATTTATTATATTATATTATTTATATACTGCCCTTTCCCGAAGGACTCAGGGCGGTTTACAGGGTGATTAAAACAAAAAAATACAAAAGTTAAAAACAATTTTTAAAAAAATTATATCCGTCCCTGAACAAATAAAACCCCAGTTAAAAATTAAAATTAAAATTAAAATTTTCAGCCTGGGCCAGAGAGCTCGAAGAGCCAGGTCTTCAGGTCCGGGCGGAATGAACGGAGGTCGGGGGCAGTCCTAAGCTCCGCAGGCAGCTGGTTCCAAAGGGCAGGCGCACCCACTGAGAAGGCCCTCCCCCTGGGTGTCATCCGCCGGCAATCTCTTACCCGTGGCACCCTGAGAAGACCCTCCCTGTGGGAGCGCACTGGACGAAGGGAGCTTGATGCCGGCAAGCAGGTGTTCCCTCAATACTAGGCTGGTTAGAATTATATGGGAGTTGGAACCCTCCATATTTTCGAGGGCATCGGGATAAGAAACCTCAGGTTCAAAATGAAAAGAAAGATTAATCCCTCGTCGCATATTTATATCCAATTATTTTTCCTAAGGAACCGTATTAGTTAAAATAAATGATAAAATGATAAATGAACCTTTATTGTCAAAGTACAACTATGTGTACATTGAGATTAGCTGAGCCTCCCTTTGTGCTCCCACCCCCCAACACACAGTGACAACAAACCCTCCATCTTACTACACCATGTGAACCAACTACACCACACACCGGCCTCCCAAGTCAATTCTGCATAAAATTCACAAAAGTTATTTCTCGTTCAAAAGCCTAACAGCCCACGGATAAAAGCTGTTTTTCAGCCTGTTGGTGCGGCTGGCTATACTCCTATATCTCCTACCCGATGGTAGGAGAGTAAAGAGATACCGTCCAGGGTGTGAGTCATCCCTGAGAATCTTCCTCACTCTTCCAAGGCAACGAGCCCTGGCGATGTCATCCAGTGGTGTCAGGGAACAGCCCACAATGTCTTGTGCTGTATTCACCACCCTCTGTAATATTTTCCTATCCGCGGCTGTCAGACCAGCATACCAAACCACAATACCATATGAGAGGACGCTCTCTATAGTAGACTGGTAAAAGAGGGTCATTAGGCGTTGTTCTACCCTGTTCTTCCGCAAGACCCTGAGAAAGTGAAGCCTCTGTTGGGCCTTTCTAGCCACCTGGGTTGTGCTAACTTTTCAGGTCAGATCTTCACAGAGGTAGACTCCCAGAAATTTAAAGGAGGAAACTCTCTCCACACAGTCCTCCCCAATGTAAAGTGGGGCAGGTTCCTCCTTTTTTCTCCGGAAGTCTAGCACCATCTCTTTCATCTTGCCGATGTTCAGGTGCAAGTTGTTACTATACCATATGGATAGTTTCTGTACCTCTGCCCTGTATGCTGTCTCATCCCCACCTGTAATGAGACCCACCACAGTTGTATCATCTGCGAACTTAATTATCGCAGTGGATGGGTCAGATGATACACAGTCATATGTGTATAAAGAGTACAGGTAGGGGCTAAGCACACAGCCCTGTGGCGAGCCGGTGCAAAGCTTCAGGGGGGTGGACAAAGCAGAGCCGACCCTCACTGTTTGTAACCGGTCCCTGAGAAAGTCTTGAATCCAATTGCAGATGGTGGCGGAGAATTTCAAGTTAGTCAGCTTCTTGATGAGAATGCTTGGCAAAATGGTGTTAAAAGCCGAGCTATAGTCAACAAAAAGCATCCTGACATAACTTCCAGGTTTCTCAAGATGACTTGCTACAGAGTGTAAAGCAGTAGCTATGGCATCGTCTGTCGACCTATTTCCCCTGTAGGCAAATTGATGTTTATCAAAGTCCAGTGGGAGGCATGTCCTAGGATGTTGGAGAACCAATCTTTCGAAGCATTTCATGACTACAGACGTTAATGCAATAGGTCTGTAGTCATTCAGGCACTCAACTGCAGTTTTCTTGGGGACTGGGACAATGGTAGCTGCTTTCAAGCACGATGGTACACATGCCATTTGCAAGGAGATGTTAAAACCCCTGCTAATTGATCGGCACAATTCCTAACCACTATCCCCAGCACCCCATCTGGCCCTGCGGCTTTGCTGGGATTCACAGCCTTCAATACAGCTCTCACTTGGTGTTCACACAGGATGAGTGGCTGAGAGTCAGAAGGCCAGCCAGCAGAGGCTTTGGGGTCTGGTCTTTTAATCTCGTAGCGGGCGAAGAAGATATTCAGCTCCTTAGCCAACGAGGCATCGGTGTTAACCGTGCTCCTCGTACTCCTCGTACTGCTCTTCGTACTGCTCCTTAGCCAACGAGGCATCGGTGTTAACCGTGCTCCTCGTAGTTGGTTAAGTGCTGCAGTCCCTGCCATACTTGCCTCGGATCGTTGTCTGCTAAGTGGTTCTCCACCTTGTGTTTATATTGTTGTTTCGCCATCCTAATGCCTCTTCTGAGATTTGCCCTGGCCTCTCTGTATGTGTCCCTGTCCTCTGCCTTAAAGGCAGAATCCTGGGCTCTCAGGAGTGTTCGTATCTCTGCAGTCATCCAGGGTTTACAGTTCCTGTAAACTCTAATGCACTTATCTGTTGTTACACTATCAGTGCATGTTCTAATATAATATAATATAATGTATGCTTCTCCAACCCTGCTACCAATCGTATGGTATAGGGCTATAAGCTAAGCTGAAAAATAGTGATTGCTGCTAGATTATCTGCTGAACTTTATGTCAGAGGAGATTAAAACACAGGTGTTTCTTTTCTGTCATTGTGTGCCAGTATTATAATTCTATATTCTAGGAAATATCATACCTTCTGGGTAGTTTAAAAAAAACAAAACCAAAGAAGAAAATGGCCCATGAGAAGACTTATAGCTGCATAGATACTAACATGAAGCCATCACGATTTGAACTTGAATCCAATGAGATTTTATTTTAGCTATCTTTTTGTGTGTGTTGCTCTTATATTAATAAGGACTAGATCCTGTATCTTTTTACTCTTGGACAACTCTGCAATACCCTTTATAAAATATTTGATAATTAGAATGGGAACATATTACATCTTGTTTGCTGTGGGAATGTAGATAAATGTTACTTTCATTCATAAGAATCTGCTTTCATTAAATCTAGATGCAAGGAGATCCGGGATCAATAAAAATAAATATGTTTTTAGTACTGTACATATTCAGTGATGTAGTTCAGGGCTTTTCAACCTTTTCATCCATTGTACCACTTTTAGGATATGGCAGCATCCGAGTACCACCAGTCGCCTAGCAAGATGTCAAAAACTTGACCAAAAAAAAAAGAAAAGGAAAAAGTGATGTACAGGTAGTCCTCGACTTACAACAGTTTGCTTAGTGACTGTTTGAAGTTACAGTGGCACTGAAAAAAGTGCCCCCCAAGCCACAGCCGAGCAAGACACCTGCCCTCCCGCCCGGCAGCACTCTTCCTCCTGTCCAAGGTTTTCATTGTTGTGAGCGTTTCTGTTGAGGAATGGCAGCGAAGTTGGGGTGGGGGGGAGTTTGGTTTTTTATTCCCCCGTCTGCTGGGTGGTTGCAGCAGGTTTTGGTCACTTCACATGACCCTGGGACACTATGACCATCATAAATCTGAATCAGTTGCCAAGCATCTGAATGTAAATCACAAGATCCTGGAGATGCTGCAACATTCCAGCTGATTGGCGCTTCTGGGCTCAGCGGAAGCGCCGGGATCAGTGCCGAGCTCCAGTTGGAGCTTGGTGCTGATCCTGGCGCTTCCGCTGACCCCTGACAGCCCTGAAGAAATGCTAATCCTGGCACCTTCGCTTAGCCCTGACAGACTTACAGCTCCAGCCATCTCTCTCTTAGGCTTGTGCGGTGCTGCCACTGGTTCAGCTCATTCCCCTCCCCTGCTACCACTTTTCTAGGATGGTTGCGTACCACCTGCCAGGTACCAATGTACCACAGGTGGTACCCGTACCACTGGTTGGAAAGCCCTGATGTAGTTCATGGCAATCAGTTCTCTTAAGGGCCACTCATTAGTAAGGGGAATTAGATACATTCATGGAGGACAGGATTATCATTGGTAAAAATAGTTATGCTAACACCAACATTGAAGACACGGTATGCTGACTAAAGTTGCAAAGGAGCAGCCACAGAAGATTCTCATCATCTTCATGAATGGCTTGCAATCTTCCCAGATGAATCCGGATCACCACTGTGTGACAGAATATAGAAATAATGCTTTTGACTTTATCTAGCAGGATTCTTCCTCCGTTATAGTCTACATAGGAAATTACTCCTATTTTTCATTATGTACCATTTCACGTTTAATATGAATTGCATTTGTTATATTGTAACTATAAAAGTTCTATACATATCTCAACATAACATAATTCCTTTCAATTCAGTTTTATACGCATTTCATATTCTTTAACTCCTTCCTAGTCCTAAACTCTTCTCTCTTGTCTAAGTTTACTTGAGTTTCGTTGAAGAGCTTTGTCAAAATGTTTTTGACGTGCCAAATTTATGTCATGCCAGATAATTTCTACTCTAAAATAAATTTCGTAACTTAATGAAGTAGCAAGATTCTTTTTCAGCATGTTTTTCTTTTCTGTTTGATAGCTTTAATAAAAATATTCTATAAATTGTCCAGAACAAAGTTTCCTGAGTCACTTGGTATTGTAAAATTTGATATTATGCTATTTGCTTTCCAGTCCAGTAGTATAGACTAGAGGTTACACTTGGAACAAATTAATACTTATTAAAAAATTAACAGTTTCACATTTGAATTGGTTGACATTCTCCTTTGGATCTACTTACCACTATTTATTTAGTTGATTGGTATAGCTTGTATTAGCAAGCACGGGCAGTTTACATATAGTTAAATGTACAAAGGAACTCAGAGCAAAATACATAAATAGCCAGTATTTAATAACCAAGACCAACACACAGCATTCCCATTCAAGTCATATATGGATGGGCTCATTCAATGCTCTGGGCCAATGCCAAGTTTTCAGAACCTTATGGAAAATAAATAAGGACCATCTAAGTTTCTAGGAGAATGCTATTCCACAAGTCAGGCACTGCAACAGAAAAGGCACAGTTCTTGGGTCCTGCTAGATGACATTGTTTGATAGAAGGGACCTGAAGTATGCTAGGTCTCAATAGGCAATAGGCAGCCCTGTAAACAATCCAGGCCTGTGCCATGAAGGCTTTGTAGCTGATGACCGGCACCTTGACTTGCATTTAGAAGTTTAGAAGGAGACAGTATAGCTTGCGAATGAGGGTTTTTACATAGATGTAGTGTGGTGTATCCATAACTAATTGCACTTTGAATCCATTTTGACAATAGCATGCATTCTTAAAGATGTCTGCTATTATCAAAATGGATTCAGAAGCAATTATGAAAGAGGAATTGATTTTACTATATAAAACAGACTGGGAATAATTTGAATCTGCTAATTTCTTATTAATGGATGTTCTCATCCAATGGCTTCATATAGACGTTAAATACACGCATATTAGGAATAGAATTGGATGAACCCCACAAAGCAGGCTCTTACGCTGATCTCTCTTCCCCCACCAACACTGATGGGAACTTGTCCCAGTGAATAAGGAGAATCTATTCAATGTGCCTCTCACTTCTAACCCTCAAGAGCTGATATAGAAGGATACCAGAATCAATGGTATCAACTTCTAAGAGATTGCATGGTGCACCACCCATCCCAGCCCTGCCAAAGTTTATCTACAAGTGCAATCATTACCATCTCAGTATTGTAAACCAATCTGAAACCCAACTGAGGGGTCCAGATAATCTGTATTCTCTGAGGCATTCTGGGGCTGCAAACTTCAGCACTTTTCCTAAAATGGGAGATGTTTTAGATCAGATGAAAATTGTATAGTATTGTTGGTCCAGGGACAACTTCTTGGGAAGGGATGGATCACTGCCTCTTTAATTGCTAGTAAAATCATCCCATCCCTCAAGGATGATTTAACATCAGCAGGAACCAATAAGAAATCTTGGAGGCCTTAGCCAAGAATAAGTGTTGTAGATCTAAGTCGTCATGGCCGGAAATATACTGTCCATTTCTTCAGTACCATCTGATTTTAAACTTCCCAGGTAACCCCTTTAGACCATGCTTCAATCAGCTGCAAATGTTTTGTATAGCCGGGGTTCAACTTGGAGTGAATCTAAGTGATTTTAATCTGGTAAATTTGTACAATAATCTTCATAGTAGTCTTGCAAATGTTTCTCCAACTCTCCTTCTCCAGGAAGGATCGAGTCATTTAAAAAATATCACTGGATAGTACCTGTGGGTACAATAAAAGCTAAAAAAATACTCCTGTTTTATCATAAGGTAATTATTAAGAGGGACGCGGTGGCTCAGTGGGTTAGGATGCTGAGCTTGTCGATCAGAAGGTTGGCAGTTTGGGTCGAATCCTGAGTGCCGCGTAGCAGAGTGAGCACCTGTTACTCGTCCCAGCTTCTGCCAACCTAGCAGTTCGAAAACACGTAAAAATGCAAGTAGAAAAATGGGGACCACTGCGGTGGGAAGGTAACAGCGTTCCATGCGCCTTTGGCATCTAGTCATGCCGGCCACATGACCATGGAGACGTCCTCGGACAAGCGCTGGCTCTTTGGCTTTGAAACGGAGATGAGCACTGGCCCCTAGAGTTGGAAACGACTAGCACGCATGTGCGGGGGAACCTTTACCTTTGCCTTTACCTAATTATTAAGAAATAAAGACTTTTACCTGTGCTTGTTCAGATCCCTTCTTTGTCTTCCTCCAGCAGTGTTCTAAACATCTCATCTGCTACTTTATCTCCAAGTCTTCTTCTAAGAGAGGTTGCCAGGTCTCACTGTCTGCCAGGACATGATCCAGTTCAAGGTTATCACTGCCCCTCATTTCAAATGGTGACCAGAATCTTGGTCAACCCACACATCAGGGCCCCAAGAACTTTCCCAGATTACCCCCACTGATCCACCTGGGAGCTGAGGTGGACTGATTAAATAGGTTCTTCCTTCCTGTGGTAGGAATGACCACAGAGAACTCCAAGGTATCAGATAGTGATGACCACAAGGACTGATGGTGACATCCCCCAAATCCAGATCTCTTTACTGCTATCCCAAGGCAAAAATCAGTTCTGGAGTGTGACCAGACTCAGCCAACTTGGGATATGTATATGGATACTACAGTAGCCATGAACTTCTGAGTCCCCAGAGATTAAAATCCCACCACACCATTAACTACAACACTAACTATATGTTTAAATCGTTTTTTTTTATTCAGTCAAAAGGTTCCTGGAGCACTTTAGAAATAAGATTAACAGCCTTATTCCTGCCCACAGTCTTATAATCTCATGAAATATAATATAAACAATAAGGCAGCTAGTGGAAATATGTCAGTTCTTACAGTTTCATTTCATATCTCAAGTAGTTGAGATGACAACAGATCAGGACATGCAGTGGAGTAACTAACGGTTATAATTGAGCATAAAGCATGAGCAACTGAAATGTGAAAGACCACATGTGGCTTGCTTGTTATCTAACTTTCTTAATATACTTAATGTATAAATACATCTTCTTACACAAAACTTTTATTACAGGCAGAATTGCGGGCAGCTGTATTTTTAGCACTTGAAGAGCAAGAAAAAGTAGAGGTAAGGAGCCAAAGTAATAAATGTTTAAATTAGTTATCTCTCTTTGTTGACATTCTTGAGTAAAGGAACCATAGCTATTTGAGTATGCTTAACTCTAGCTATTTCTGGTCCTCTGGTAACGTTAGGTACTAACTTTTAAAGGGAGGGGGGGAAAAGACTGTGGGCTTTCTTTTTGCTTGACAATTTATAACATCTGAAAAAGCTGAACAGGTGAACACAGTATGGTTTCCCAAGATGTCAGCAATATGAGCCCACCTTGCATTTGCTGTGAGACCATCATTGCAGAAATAAAACTTGTGCTGGTTTTATCTCCAAGACTGGGCTGTGATAGTACTTCTCTATAGCAACTCAATGTTGGAATGTCTTTTTACTCCCCTTTCTTCTTTAGCTGGCAATCCCACCATATACAGCTAGACCAACTTGCAACCTTAATGGAGCCAGCCCATTATGGTCATAAGTTGAGATGATTGTAAAGTGGATCGTTGCATGACTGACCTGATTTTATGACTTTGCAGCAGTCATTGGCAAATCATCATGGTCATTAAGTGAATCCACAGTCATTAAGTGAATGCTATGATCATTAAGTGAACCCATTGTTCACTATGGGGTGTTTTTGCCAAAAATGGCTAAGTAAATGCCAGTTTTTGGCAAAAAAACCTCCAAATCACAGTCATGTGACTAAAGGATACTACAAATGGGTATAAATACGGGCCAATTGTTGAGGGTCTGAATTGTGTTTACGTGACTACAGAAGGGAAGCCATAGGAACATCATAATCAGGTTAGACATACCTTTTGGAAAAGGGATCTGTTGTAACTTTGAATGGTTGGTAAGCAACCAGTTGTAAGTCAAGGGCTATCTGTATAGTATTGACAATTTTTATTTATATAAAAAAATAATTTATATAAAGAGCCACGGTGGTGCAGTGGTTAGAATGTAGTACTGCAGGCTACTTCTGCCATCTGCCAGCAGTTCGGCAGTTTTGAGTCTCATCGGCTCAAGGTTGACTCAGCCTTTCATCCTTCCAAGATAGGTAAAATGAGGACCCAGATTGTTAGGGGCAATAACTGACTCTGAAAACTGCTTAGAGAGGGCTGTATAGCACTGTGAAGCAGTATAGAAGTCTTAAGTGGTATTGCTGTTTTTTTTTAATCTTATTCTAATGCTTGTTGAACACTCAGATCAGCTTGGTATTTCTGTTGAAACATTTATTGCTCTCTGATTCTGATGATTCTGATAAAGATGTTCATTTAAGAAATATCAATACCTGCTATGTGCCTCTTCAGTATAAATCCCATGATTATTCATTATTAAATTCATATGCTTTCCCATCTCTTTGATAAAGCAACTCTGAGTGCTTTATTGCTTTTATTATATTGCTTTGAGGTACTGATTATTTTGCAATGCAGGAAAATTTTTTAACTCTTTTCTTTCTCCATTTTTTAAGCAGAATAAAACTCCTCTGGTAAACGAAAGTTTGAAAAAGTTTTTAAGCACAAAAGATGGTAAGCCCCTTTTCTGTTCATTAAAGCTAACAATATGTATTTGACAAATAATGATCAAGTAATGATGAAAAGAAGTAGAGAGCAAGGATATAACCTTGACAAAACAGTGCAGCAACCAGGTTCTAGGCAAAAAGAGCTGTAACATTTTTTAAGTCTTGAAAAATTAGATAACAATTGAAAACAGTTTAGGTTTCTCCTCTCTAATTCACTGGAACATGAGAAGGGGAATTCTTTTATAGCCAATCTGAGATAAAGAGGTTTTAGCCTTTCTGCAGAATAGACTTCTGGTGTGGTCTGTACAGTGGAACTGACATGGATTGAATAAGAGTTTATGAGTGAATTACTGTTAAACTGAACTAGCAGAATTATATCTGAAAAGAACAGAAGTCTAACCTTGAAAAAGGTATTATTCACCTTCTTTCCACATAGCAAATGAAAATAATTGTCCTATGTTCATAGGTATTCAGTAGAATACATGAGGGTCATTTAATAATGCACACAGTTATTACTTAAGATGATTTTCTTCATAAACAACTAATAGTTTAAATTAAATTGAAACATGAAATGCCGAGCTTCAGTATTAAAAATCAGTTTTAAAAAAACACGTCTGCTGGTAATCTTTGTAGGCTTTACCATTGAAAAACTATTTGGGAAGAAAAGAACTTACTGAAGATATGAAAAATCAATATACCTTTATGTTTTTAAAATAACATGGATAATTTTTCTATTTTTATATGTATAACATTTAGATTCAGATTCTTTACATGTTGGTCATATAAAGATGTAAGGATTTTAGTAACATAAAGTATTGTATTGAGGTTTCTGGGTAAGAAGGAGAAATCAGGCTTCTCTAAATCATCCCATGGAATATATAACATAGTTCATGGTAAAGTGACATTCCAACCCAGAAGTCCCGCTTCACAACTTAAGCTACAGTCTTTTTCCATTTACCAAGTAATAGCCATTGAATTCAGTTGGAATTGTGATGCCATTCTCTTAAGTGTTAAGGTACATCAGTTTAAGAATATACAGGCCAATAAGGAAATGTAGACTGGCAGAATTATTTACTTATTTATTTAGAACATTTATATGTTCTAAACATTGCTTAACTCAAGCAATAAATGACTTTGTGTAGCATACAAAAATCTCTCACCAAAATAAAAAGAAGTAAAATGGAACACGAGCCTAAAACAAAACAGTTAACTGGTGATCAGAAACTAAGATTTGTTGTATCCCACGGAATGGAAACTCGGCTCATCTTGACCCAGGTGCCAGGGCAAAGAGCCAGGGCTTAAACTGTTTTTTAAAGTCCTGCATATATTGGGGCAGCAGGTTGTTCCAGAAGCCAAAAGCCATCTCCAAGAAGGCACACTTCCTGGGTCTCACTGGGTAACATTATTTCAAAGATGGGACCCAAAGCATCATTTCTCATTGGAGCATGTAAGATGGACAGAAAATGTTAACAAAAGGCAGTCCTGCAAGTAGCCTGGCAGTGTGCCATGCAGGATTCTGTAGATATTAACTTTAAATTAATTTTTTATTACTTAATGCATCTTGGCGGTAAATAGATCTAGATCAGACTAGGCAACATAGTGCCCGAGGGATCCACTATTGGTGCTTATCATATTTCCCATCCTGACTTTTTAAAATACTATTTAATGAAAAATTAATTAGGAAGATGTAATGTCAGCAAAATTCTAGGTTCTTGCATTCTATTTATTTATAAGAATGCCTAGAGCCCCCACACCACCTCCCCCTAATTTCCACTGGAATGATTTTGTGGGGTTTAACAATAAATGGCTACTTCGTGAATGTCCATGTCCACCCTCGTGTCAAGTATTTTGCAAACAGGCAAGTGTCCCAAGCTATTTGAGGAAACCTACCCACATTGTCTTCTCAAAATTCCAATTCCCTTCTGTCCATATTGTCGAGTGTTACTGAACTTTGAAAGGCTTTTCTTCCGTATTAAAAATCCAAAGCAACTTTTGAATGTTAAGATCTTTCATTTTTAATCCACAATGTATAGGTTGATAGGTTAAATTATATGTCCTAATGATTAACTACAATTGTAATTAAAAGACATTTCATATGTTTTCTTTAAAAGGTCGATTGGTGGCTAGTCTTGTTGCTGAATTTCTTCAGTTCTTCAATCTTGATTTTACTTTAGCTGTCTTTCAGCCTGAATCAAGCACAGTAAGCATTTTTAATCTTTTTATTTCGACATTATACTCTGATATTATTCCGGTTTAAAAGAACCTGAATTCATTTTTAAGCTTAATTCGTATGCTTTGTATTGCTGTTTTGGTATATCCTAGAAAGGGAACATAGTCACCCTCACTATAGATTAAAGGCAGGAAAGTTGAATCTAATGTTTCAGTATCTTTATTTATGCTGTGTAAATTACAAGTTTCTGCGTTTCTCTTTATTTCACTTTGTTTATTTCACTTTATTTCACTTAGACCAAGATAACAAGTAAAGAATATTCAGTTAGAGCAGCCTATAACACAACCTTTTCTTCACCATGGACCCTTTTAAATACCTTTTGTGGCCACCTTCAATAGCCACAGATTCCCAAGATTTTAATGCAAGAGTTAAATCATAACATTTCTCCAAGCCTTCACAGAGCCCTTGTAATGACATCATGGCCCCAAGTGGTCCATGGACCACAGGTTGAGAACACTGCTGTAACACATTGTGGCCAAAAAAAGCTATATTTTGCTTCTTGAAAATGTACAAAAATGGCCAATGACAGTCTTTAAGTTATTGCCTATTCCATTTTTAAAATGCATTTATTTGATATACATAGATGTCACTTCCCATAAAATAAAATTACAATAAAAGTATGAAAATAGTAAAGACATAAACAATACTATACCTCTGTGAATTTTTAGCATCATTACACTACATAAATTGTGGGCAAGGGAAAAAAATAAACCCAAAACAGAGGTATTCATTCAACATTCATACAGGGAAGGCCTAGTAAAGACAAAGGTCTTTAGTAGGTGCCTAAAATATTTAATAAACATCTTGTGTACATTGAGGAAAATAATCCTAACTGCAGGTAGTGATATCAGTAGAAAAAGTTATCCTGCAAATAACCATAAATTGGAACACATTAGAACTGATACAGGATATGGCTCGGATCTCTAACTGCAAAGATAGTCTGTCAGATGTCCTTGTTCCAAGTTGTAGAGAGAACTTGACTTAATAGCAAATTAAAATTCTCAGCAACAGTATAATATGTGGGCAGGCAAGTTGTCCTTTCTGCAAGTCTTGAAAGAAGCATATTTTTTTCAGGATGGCTCAGAAATCTGATAAAAGATAGGTCATTTAATGAATAACAGAGATGCTGTGCTCATGCTTGCACAAGGTCTAAAACAGTTCTGAAATATTCAATTATGCACAGCCATTCTGTTTGTAGTGCTACAATTCCATTTTAACAATTGCTAACCCAGGTAATAACATCTGAAGCCGTCCATTGTTGTCAAGATTTGTTCTGAATAATTCAAAAACAAGCTTTTAGGTTTAGAAAATAATTTGCATTTTCAGTACCACAAACTTTAGTTACTGTAGAAACATCAAATAAATTTCTAACACCTACATCATATTTATTGTGGATACCTTTGTATCATTTGTATTATTTGCTAAAAGAGTTATTTAATATGCATGACAATTTCAGATTTGCGATGGATTAATGAGTTTTAACATTGGAATAACAACACAATGGATCTTTTCTTTTCTGTATGCATTCAAAACTTAGTTTTATGCATCTGAAGCAAGGAATTTAAAATAGATTTAGCTTAAGCAACTTTATAAATAAGGATAAAAATAAGTTTTATCCCTTGATATTGACCAAACCACTTGTATATTGGATGCCTCAAGTCTCCATATATAGTGTCATAGTGTAGTGTAGTGTGATAAACTATACAACAATGGAACATAACATAATTCAACATGTTTATTTACTTACTATAATTGGAAGTTATGTTACAATAGTAGTCACAACAATGTCAAAGCATAAATGAACATTTGTTCCATTCCAACCGTAGTTGGCTGTGTTGATGTCTATCTATTAGTTCATGTAATGAATTAGGTTTGTGATATCTAGTAGAGAGCTCATTTGCTTAGCCTAAAATTTAAGTTGGAAAAGAACCTGGGAGGTGAAAAAGCATAATACCTGTCACACATCAAGTTCTCAGATTTGTATATCAAGCTGTAGAATTAAAAAAACAAGACCAATGAAAAATTGGGAAGTTAGGACCTCTGTGGCATGGGTATCTGCATATTGTAAAAAGGAATTTATGGCTATGAATTTTGACATGAAAATTTTATATTTATATGCTGTAAAAAATTTTTTTTGAGAACTACTGAATTACCTTTTGGCTTATAGTTGCATATATGTGTATGTATATGTGTGTCTTGTGTTTGTGTTTTTGCAGTCAAATGGACTTGAATCTCGAGAAAGTTTAGCTCAAGACTTGGGTATTTTAGAACCTAAAGCCCCAGTAGATGGGCCCTTGCTACTGGAAGTGGTCAGAAGATGTCAGCAGAAAAAAGGCTTTTCTAACAGTGAAGACGTAAGACTGTTAACATCCTAACCATGTTAATGAATTCTTCATTTTGATGTAGGTACTTTGAAGAGCAAATTACTGTTGAAATAGTGATGTGGATTGAAAATGTTTTGTAATGTTTCCTTTGGAGAGAGTATGTCAGTGCTGTTTTTGTGTGCATGACCGAGTCGATCTTGATTCCTTAGTGATTAAGCAAACCGGTTCCTTAAGTTTTCTTGGCCACATATGCAGAAGTGGGTTTGCCGTTGCCTTCTTCCTAGGGCTGACAGAGAAGGACTGGCCCCAAAATCGCCCGTCTGGCAGGACTAGATTTCCTTAGTCCTATTCAAACATCTTAACCTCTCGACAATACTGGCCTTTATTTCTATAGTGCTTAATTGTATTCGAAGAAAATCATATTTGATATTTACTGGTTTTCTACATTTTTATTTAGGTAGCCCCAGTAATATCTGAAAATGTACATTCACCTCCAAAATCATCAGATGAAAGGTCTAACATACTTTCAGTGTCAAGTAAGGTAAGTTAGATTAGTAAAATAAAGCATGTCTTTAAAAGTGATGTTTCTAGAATCTAATGCTAGTCTACAAATTCTTTGTAACAGGAAAATATATATTACCATAATAGCAGTAACACACACACACACACACACACACACACACACACACACACACACAAACAGCTTTTCAGCCTAGCAAATCTTTGTTTTTATATTATTTAAACTACCCTACTTGTTTTGAGGCCTAATCACTGGCAACTTATGGAGATTTTTGTAGTTGCAATAAAGGCTCCACCTTCACTTGAATACTTCCCACCAAGCTTAATCATAAACTATCCCAGGTGATTCTTCTAAAAAGTTAAAATTATTCTGCTGTAAAGCTTTGGGTTCCATACATTTCTTTTAGGGAACAAGTTGTACAACGGCTTTGCCATATATTGCTTTATTGGTTTGAATTTGGAAAATATTTCTAGGTCAGCTTACTATTTTAAAGCAAAACAAACATATATATAGTTAGTAAAAAACATACTGATGAATAGGTTTTTAGACAATCAAATATCAGAATTGATGGTAGAAAGCATCTATTATAGCTTCCTATTAAATACGAACCAAACCGGCATGGCTTGTTCAATAAACCATGAATAAAAATACCCTGACTTAGAATTATCTCTGATTCTCAAGCTATAGTACCATATTATTGGTTTGAGGGAAAGTTATCAGTAATTTTATTATCTTAACAATCCAACTTCACTCTACAGATAGTTCTCGACTTACAACAGTTCATATAGTGATTATTGGTAGTTAACAGTGGCACTGAAAAAAGTGACTTGTGACTGTTTTTCACATTTAATAATCATTGCAGCATCCCCATGCTCACATGATCAAAATGCAGATGCTTGCCAACTGACTCATATTTATGACAGTTGTAGTGTCCTGGGGTCATGTGGTCACCTTTTGTAACATCTCACAAGTAAATTGAATGGGGAACCCAGATTCACGTAACAACTGTGTTATTAATTTAACAATTGCAGCGATTTACTGTGGCAAGAAAGATCATAAAATGGGGCAAAATTCACTCAACAAATATCTAACTTAGCAACAGAAATTTTGGGCTCAATTGTGGTGTAAGTCGAGGACTACCTGTATTTCATATTTCATATTATTCACGTAATCAAGAAAGAGCATGACAAAGAATAATCAGTGTCATTTAAAGACACTGTTCATCTCATAGGGATGCATAGAATAGTTTTTTTCTGGAATGTTTTTTCCACAAACCCCACCAAATCTGGCCTATTTAAAGTTAGATCTTTGTTTTCAGTTTTTCCCCACCAAATTTTGTCCCATTTTGTTTTATTTTCAGAGACCTATACTGCTAGAGAACAGATGATAGACAAGTGGACCAAATTGCAACCTTGTTTACATAATTTAGCTCCACCATTCCACTGGGTTGGAAAGGTTTTTTTTTAATAACCCTTCTTTTGATCATGAAGAGGTTACTGTCTCAAGTGTACAATTCCCGTTAAAGTGATTAAAAAGGAAATGGTTACAAGCCCAGTTGTACATTATTTGGAAGATACTGACTTTGTTGTCTTCGTTTTAGCCAGGATATTGGATTAGTTTGTTTTGGTTGCCTGGGTGGGGGATGTATACCAGGATCTATATGAGAGGAAGTTGTGTCTATTAATTTTCTTTAGTACACAAGTACTCCTTGCTTATCAGCTGCCTCATTCAGCAACCATTTAATGTTACAGTGGTGCTGAAAAAAATAACTTTATGACCAATGTTGATATTTGTGATCCTTGCAGCATCTCGTCATCACGTGATCATCATTGTACCAGTATTCATTACTTGTTGCCATGGGCCTGACCTGCTGTAAGCAGACACACAATGGGGAATACACATTGAAAACAATGTGCTGGCAAAAAACAAGACATTCTACATTGTGTGCCTGCTTACTCTTTTGTAATCCTTTCCTCTCCAATAAATGTAAATACAAATATTAATCCCGTTGTTAATTATCGCAGGACAGGGCAACATTCCAAAGGGTAAGGGGTGGTTAAAAGGCAAACAAAAGTCAACAGTGTCAGACTGATTAGTTTTGTTTTGTCAGTTTTGAACCTGCTATGCCAGTGCTGCTGGCTTCAAAAGGTGGGGAAGTGGAGAAAAGGAAAACATAGTCTCTATCATGTGATTTCCTACTTGGTTACCACTTTGCTTAGTGACCCAATGGTCAGTCACAATTTTATTACAGTATTTTCCGGCGTATAAGACGACTGGGCGTATAAGACGACTGGGCGTATAAGACGACCCCCCAACCTTTGAGATGATTTTCAAGATTTTTTGTCTTATACGCCGGAAAATCAGCGAGCCCGGGAAGGCACGCCCTCCCCTCTCACTGTGGAGGAAGCAGGGCAGGCTAGCGTCTGGTGGGAGCCGGCAGGGCAGTCCTGCGCACGCGCGCGCTCCCCGGCTGTTAAGGAGCGCTCCTTAGCAGCCGGGGAGTGCGCGCGTGTGCAGGACTGCCCTGCCGGCTCCCACCTGACGTTCTTCCCTCTTGAGGCAGCATCGCTCACCGGCTCCTAAGGAGTCCTCGGGGATGCTGCCTCAAGAGGGAAGAGCGTCGGGCGGGAGCCAGCAGGGCAGTCCTGCACACGCGCGCACTCAGCTGGGGAGTGCGTGCATGTGCAGGACTGCCCTGCCGGCTTCCGCCCGACGCTCTTCCCTCTTGAGGCAGCATCGCTCCCCGGCTCCTAAGGAGTCCTCGGGGATGCTGCCTCAAGAGGGAAGAGCGTCGGGCGGGAGCCAGCAGGGCAGTCCTGCGCACGCACGCACTCCCCAGCTGCTAAGGAGCACTCCTTAGCAGCCGGGGAGTGTGCGCGTGTGCAGGACTGCCCTGCCGGCTCCCGCCCGGCGCTCTTCCCTCTTCAGGCAGCATCGCTCCCTGGCTCCTAAGGAGTCCTCGGGGATGCTGCCTCAAGAGGGAAGAGCGTCGGGCGGGAGCCAGCAGGGCAGTCCTGCACACGCGCGCACTCCCCGGCTCACTGTGGAGGAAGCAGGGCAGGCTGGCGTCTGGCAGGAGCCGGCAGGGCAGTCCTGCGTACACGGGCACTCCCCGGCTGCTAAGGAGCGCTCCTTAGCAGCCGGGGAGTGCGGCCGCGTATAAGACGACCCCCCAACTTTTGAGATGATTTTCATGGGTTAAAAAGTCATCTTATATGCCGGAAAATACGGTAGCTAAATATGGACTATATGTATTTGGGAGTTTTGATATTATTTCCTGAAGTTTGAGAATATTATTTTGCAGTGTAGTTTTCTAGATCAGGTCATATTCATGACGTGCTGTTTTATATATACATGGTGTTTTACAAAATTTAATCTTGTCCTCATATTGTATCTGCATAAATTGCGAAGTGAGACCATCTAGAATAAAAGATCTTGACAAGTCATTTTCTTTTTATTTTGAAGAAAAAAGGAAAAGCACTAATGTTGATTCAAATATAGGTTTTAAAATATAGAGAATACAGTTTTAAAGAAAAAAAAATGACATAAACAATAAAATACAGGTGTGTGACATAGTTTTACTAATGTTTACCATCTGGCTCCAAGGATGTAATCAATATTGTTGTATTCAGGGATGAATGTGTATAAGGGAAAACAAGCTCAAATGAAATCCAGACAAGAGGTCAGTGGTCACAAATTGCTATATGTGGGATTGCATTCCTCCTGGAAAAGCAAATCAGGAATGTTTCTCAATTTCCAGGTGTCGACAATTATATAAACTTGGTTATATCAGACTAATCCAATATGTAGTAGTATGTGGGAGTACCTTGAAAAGTGTCCAAAAGCTTCAATTAGTGCAGAATATGATAGCTGAGCTGCTCACTAGTGCATAATAACAGAAATCATGCTTGTACTGAAGGACCAGGCTTAGTTGCTGTTAAAGCTATTGATTTTATTCTGTACATTAAAAATGGTTTTAAGGTCTACATATCCGAGAGACTTAATATGAATCTATAGAGAAACTCAGTTCGGCAAGTGAGATCTCCTTGAAGGTAACTGAACTTTCACTGTTTGATGGGTCATAGAAGCGTTTTTCTATAAGTAAAAAAAAGAATTGTTTCAGTGTAGTTAACATCTCTACTGAACAGATAGAGATAGAGGGTAACAAACAATACCCTGTGTAAGCCTGAATATAGTGTTTTGGGAATGGAGAACCTAGATCGCGGTGACTGTTTAGAACCAATATCATTGGTTAGATTTTATTTTTTATTTATTTATTTATTTTAATTCCATTTATATCCTGCCCTTCTCCGAAGACTCAGGGCGGTTTACAAGCTTAGCAGTAGCCTTCATTCTATGTATATGCCTGCTTATTAGGGCTTTCACACACACCCCAAGCGGCATTATTACAAAGTCAGCTTAATTGCCCCCAACAATCTGGGTCCTCATATTTTTAAGTATGATTGAGCTACATACAGAGAGTCCTTGGTTTACAACTAGTCACTTAATGACCATTTGAAGTTAGGATGGACTTGGGGGAAAAAGCTATTTACTAACTACCTTTCACTATATATAGTCATGTGATTGCATTTTGGGCACTTGGCAACCAGCTCTCATTTATAACCAGTTGCAGTCACATGATTACATTTTGCTCCTTTTTTCTGACGTTTTCTGAGAAAAACATCCATTGGATAAGTTGGCTCCATACTTACTTGATTTGCTTAACAACCATGATGGACTTGTTTTATAATCATCATTAAAAACAGTCATAAAACTTGAGTTTGGTCGTGTGGCGACACAAGTTATGACTGCAACAACTGCAACTTACAACTGCAAATTCTGGGCTCAGTTGTGATTGTAAGTCGAAAACTAACTGTAATTGCAGATCCAGCAATACTCTGTAGCATGGAACAGCCAAAAAAAAACCCCCACCCCCAATACTCCATGATTCCCTTCCCTCCAATGTATGCTCCAAGCACTTACGATGGAACAATTTTGAGTTTCTTTTTCATATTTTTCTCATTTCCCAGCCCTAACTCGTGTTTTTAAGCACTTTTCTGTGATGTGAAAAGGGAAGGGAAATTCACAGGAGACATTTTTTTCTTCAGTCTGCATGAAGAAGATATTTTCTACAAAGAAGCCTTGAGCAATCAGAATCAGTTAAAAATGATAGTATCTATTTCCATTTTCCAGTAAGCCAGTTGTTGCAGAGAAGAAAGCAAGATGGCACTATATGCTATAAAATTGCATTTTTGAAATTCAGCTGCTTGTTTCAGTTTTCAAGAAGACCTATACATTTTAATACAAAACGTTTTAATAGTGCAGAAGTCTGTTCCATTGATTGGAGAGTTATGTAGCAACACTTGTATTGCCTAGCATGGTTGTAATGTTTTTCCACATATAAAATGGTGTTATTGTGACAGCAACATCGCCAGTGCTGGTTGACAGGAGAGCTTTTGGATTTTAGTTTTTTTTATTTAGTTTTTTATATTGAACACTTAAAAAATGAGTGATGATCAGTGGTGTTTGTATGTAAAAAATTAACTATGATGCAAATAAATTAAGCTAACATTGCCTTAAACAAATAAATGGTGCTTTTAATATATATATAGCATTTCATAATGAATTATGAATAAGTTTTATTCATATCATGTTGATTAGCCTAGATGTTCTGTCTGAATTTTCAACTCACGTTATATACATTATGTTGATTTTAAGGATAATTTTGTAAGTAATAATAGAAGCTATATAATCAAAGACATTTAATATACTACAACATGAAGTAGTATGTTTTCTGTGGTGGAAAAATAAACATATTTTCGTATTTCAGATTTGAAACCTTTCTCCTCCTCAAACTGCAGTTTATTATAGAGTTGCACATTGAAAATTTTATTCAAAATGGGGGTGTGGTCAGGTTGGAAAAGTAAACTCAGATAAAATAGTGGTGAACCCAGGACAACATTTTAAACAGTTAAAAAAGCCTTAGCCAAACAAAAAAAATTATACTTAAACCATCTCAAGCTAGCATTACAGTGTTTTGCCAGAAATGTCAGCAATATTATAAGGATTTGGGTTAATAAGAAGTAGGGAGATCACAGAGTAACACTTCTACTTTATTTACAAGATAAATTATCAGTATCAGCTTTTTAATATTTAATTAACAGTAAGATCCAGTTTGCATAATGGGTTTATTTTATTTATTTTATTAACCAAACTTATATGACCACCCATCTCGCGTAGAGTGACTGAGCAGCATACCATAATGAAATGTAAAAAGAAATGGTCAATGGTCAATTATCTTCAGGCAATACTGGATTTAATTCCGTTTTTTTGCTTACAGAAGGACAGATAAGCATGACATTGCCTAATAGAAATACTGAAGTGCTCTGGACAATAAAATAAATTAGAAAGTTGGTTAGATAAGAGACTTATCACCAGCTCAGGCGGAATGCATGATTCATTCCGCATCTAATAGGCTTTGCAACTGAAGAAGTCAATTTTCCCAAGTGACAGAGAACTGCAAATGGCGGGATTCACTTACAGTTGATGTGCTATTCCACAAAATCAACATTTTTAACACCAGGATTTGAAAGGTTTTAAGTAAAACAACATAATTTTATTATGCTACTATTTAGTTTTAACATGAGATACCCCAACATACAATTTATTTTCATTTTTATGCCATTATTTTATTCTTATGTTCAGATACCAAGGTATAAAGGACATCGTAAACAGAAAAGGTGCTTGAACACAACTGAGCAGGTAACATGCATGAGCAGAAGAACCTGGCAAGTGCCTCTGTTTCTAACTTGAATAAAGGAGCAGCTTGCACTAAGAAGTAAATGCAACTGGCTCAATTGCATTTCGGTAAACTAACTCCACCTATATACAGTTGTAACATGTACTTTGAAACACACAATAATCACATTTGTGCGAACATTTAATGAAATGTATGTAATTAGGTTGACAAATACTTACGAAGTGCCCATTTGTCTGGCTCCCTAATAACTTAATAAGTTAAGTGTTCCTACATGCTGATGCTTTGTGTCAAGTTTTACGTTTGAATCCTTAACATGTACATATATTTACATAATTTAATGGGTATTGCTCATGAATACTATCAGTTCCTGATTTTTGTCAGCTAATTCATGCGTGACATTTACTATGAATAAATGCAGAGAAACCTGGAATAGCTTGAAGCTTTTCCCTAATCTTGTTTGTAGGTTGGCCTCATAACGACAGAGGAAAGCTCCAGTTTGTGCAGGGCCTTGGATGAAGCACATTAGGTAGAGAGCCTTTTCAGTCAGGATTCCCGATAGACAATAGTAGTGGGACAGCATTGGTTGCACTTAATCAGTAAACATTGGAGAGAGCTTGGGATAGAAGAGTTGTGTGTGTCTTTAGTCTCTTGGCAGCTTCTGATATCACTGACCATGGTAACTTTCTGGACTGGCTCTGCAAATTGGGAGGCACTATTTTGTGGTGGTTCTCCTTTTTTCTCTGTGGCTTGTACCAATCAGTTGTGGTGTGGAAAATGATATGCACCCCTAGTTTACCAAGGTACCTCAGAGCTCAGGGCTCTGTCCCTTCCTCTTTAACATCAAAGCTGATGGAGAGATCGTCAGTACACTGATTGTACCCAGTTATACATCTTTAATCCATGCTGGTGAAGTAGTGCAGTTCAGCTGCTGGCTTTATGCCCAGAGGCTGTAAGGGCCTGGATGAGGAAAACTGACTAGGTCTCAACTCTAGTAAGATGGATTGATTGTGGGACTCTGACTCCCCAGGGTCAGGAGAGCTGATATCTCTGACTCTGGATGGGATAACACTCACCCAGAAAGATCTGGTGTGCAATTTGGGTTGTTTTTCTTCTGCTGTTTGGGTGTTTTTATAATTGTATCTTTCTCTGATGTCTCAACCCTTATAAAAAGCTATTGTTATTAATGATATAAAAAAGTGCTCAAATGCCCGATTTGCAAAATGGAGCCTATAGACATTTTTGCAGGGAGTAGCTATCAGGGATTGTGTATCACGGTTATTTTGTTCTTCATCACCCATGGAAGGTAAGGTTAAGTGTTACTTGATCTTACCAATAACGTGAAAGTATCAAAACTAGGCTTATATCTTGAAAGATGGACCTGTAATAGGAACTTTTTTCTACGGTTTAGTGGAGTTAGTTAGGCTACTCACTGAAGCTCAGGAAGAGAATGATGGTGATTAACCTGCTCTAATCCTTGCTTCTACCCAAAGGACATTTAATCAAAAATGTTTACAGTACCATCTCCTTAAGACCATAAAACAAAACATACTACTTTCTTATTTATCCAATCCCTTACATCCAGTTGTGAGACAAGGAAATGGAAACAGTTGGTTAATTGAATCTCATGCTGTTCCTCTTCTCCTGTTAAAATTAACATCCATCCAACAACTCCCTTTTTACTCCCTATTTACAACGCTGTAATCGCTTAATTTGGGGTAGAGTCGTGGTGGCTGGATGGAGCTGAAACATCCATCCAATAAATGGACCTGACCGTTTTTTCACAACAGGTAGTCATTGACTTCATTTGTTTAATGACTGTTTAAGTTATAATGGCACTGAAAAAAGTGAAATAACTGGTTCTCGCAATTATGACCATTGCAGCATCCCCACAGCTACATTATTAAACTTTAGACACTTGCCCACTGGTATAGCTTTATGACGGTTACAAAATCCTGAGGTCACATGATTGTCATTGGTGACTTTCCCAGCTGGCTTCTGACAAGCAAATCAATGGAGGAAGCCTGATTCACCTAACAGCCATGTATTCACTTAATGACCACTGTGATTCACAGCAAAAATCTTAAAATTGGTGATTCCCTTAACAGCCACCTTGCCTAGCAATGAAAATCCCAGTCCCAATTGTGGTTGAAAGTCAAGGCTACCAGTAATTGAAGAATCTTAGTTATGGTGGATATGTATCATTTTATATAACAGAATTATATTACCAGTATCCCAAAGGTGCTTTTTTCACAAGGCAACTGGACTGTCCATTTGAAAAAAGGTGAAAAAAGCATCTTTGGGATAACTATGACCCGGATGACTGAGAATCTCCATAGACATATATTACCAGTAATAATTTTTTCACTGAGAAATTTAAAATACAACAAAAATCTCTTTTTGTTGCTTGCTCCGCCTTCACTCTCTTTCCACCTTTCAGAAAAGCAGCAGGAAGGAAAAAACCAGAAATATTGCAAAAGGTATTAAGAATGAGATGTGATATGAAACTATACAAGTGTCTTTCCCAAAGTTGCTTTTCTAAAAGACAACTGGACTTACTTGGGTTTTTTTCCTTTGAAAACATTTTACTTCTCATCCAAGAAGCGGATGGGAAACGAAATATTTCCAAAGGGAAAAAACACCCAAGAAAGTCCAAGTTGTCTTTTGGAAAAGGACCTTTGGGACAACCATGACCTGGATGATAGAGAATCTCTTAGATACAAGTGTCTTTCCTTCTTCCTGATCTATTAAAGATGACTTATTCTCCCTTAACAGAAGAAATAGACAAGTTGCAAATTCTTGCCGCAACTCAGTTTGGTGTAGAGACTTTGATGATATTTTATTTTCACCAAAACTGGTTGATAACTGGTTTAAAAATTTTAAAGAAATTCACTGACAGTGGATTATTTTTGTGTGAAATGTGTCTTCAGCAGAGCTAATTAAATAAGGTGCTCTGGTTTTATTTTCTGAGCAGTTAGCTGAGATTTCAACGCCCTGTCATTTGTTTGTCCCTTCTTTAGTGCCAAAAACCACTGATTATTGAACTGACAAAGTATTCTTTTTAGTAGATGGTTTTGAATTACTTTCTTCGTATAAAATACATAATTTATATTAAATAAACATTTTGATCTGTATTATTGATATAGCATGTTGGTGAGCTTGTTATTCAAAGTTGAATGCATTTAGGGGAGAAAAATAATTCTTCCTGGCTCATGAGAGGGTGGAACTACATGTTACATATAATTGCATTTTTACACTCCATACCCATTATATAGAATAAAGACATTTTAGCATTGAATTTGCAGTTTGAAGGAGACATTTCTTATCTTTTTCTATTGTGATTTTTTGTATAATAAAAATGTTGCTGTTCGTACCTCTGTAAATTGGAAACATTGATATATTTAGCAGATATATGATTATGGATTTTATTTTTAATTTATTTATTATTTATTTACACTTTCCACATTTGTAATCATGCCACTTTCACACAATTCATGATGATTTATAAAGTTAATATTTCCCTCTTTTTTCCCTACAGCAATTTACATATTTAAGATGTTGAATGTGGCAATTTAACTATGAAGATATGATAACTTGTAGAAATAATTGAACATGATGTTTAGTGCTGCTGTGCTTGACTATAGTCAAGTAATAATTTTATATCTTGGTATTCTTGAGCAAAAAATAGGGAATGTATTAAAATATTTTTTTCTAATTTCCAATACCCTTTCCAAAGAAAAAGTAAGACGGTGGGTATTTTTTTTAAGTTTAAATCTTTTTAAGGTTATTTATTGGTCTTGTTTATGAAGTGATTATGTGGCAATGGGTGGCTTTTGGTTTTTGCCTTATCTAGAAGTAGTTTTTTCTGTTCACCATACTCAGACCCTTCAGGATTCAAAGTAGAATTGTACATTTTACAACTTCATGTTTACCACTGAAGTATCACAGTGGAAAAATATTAACAGGGGAATGGGAAAGAATATTTAATCTCGTCTACTTTTTATTCTTTTATTACTAATTTGTTTTTTATTCTACATGTTAGTTTGTTTAGCATTACATATTGCTGTTTAAGTTCATTGAGGGAGTATTGGGTACCTTGATAATAGCAATAAGTAGAAAACTTTTTAATTTTACAAGACTCTGGAATTGAGATCTCTTCTTACACCTGCATTATATTGCAGCATAATATATGCAAAGAGGCTATTAATATGACACACTAGTCACAATACTGTAATCCTATAAATTATTGATCTATTGTTAGTTCTGTGTTCTTTTATTATCCAAAAATTGTAAACAATTCAAAGGAAACAGATTGTGTGGCATTATTTAAGAGAGTGTGTAATTTCTTTAAGGTCGTCGAAACCAGTCACAGTGATACAAGCATTTTGTCTGGAGAAGCAAAGAGCAAAGGCAGCATTCACTTCTTACCAAATGAAATAAAAGTAATTTCTGAACCAAACAAAGAAATAGATACCAAAGGAAAAAATAATCTAGCAACAGAAGAGGATGCAGAGGGTGATTCTTTCTTTGATGATCCATTACCAAAACCAGAACAATCATATAGTTGGTAAGTTAAATACACTGATCTAACGTATTTATTAGAGTATTTTTATATGAAAGATGCTGTATTTACTTTTGCAGTAAATACAAGATAGGCTTTAGAAGCTTTTCTTTTGCACAAAACAAATGACAAGTAGCTTGTTTTACTGCCTATTTTGCACAGCAAAATCTTTTCTTAAATTCCCCAACTTTTAGATTATACTGCTAAAACCTTTCTAATGTTTTCCTGCAATAATAAAATGCTGAACACAATTTTTAAAAAAAACAAATAGAAAATATATCTTCTATTTGCAGTAGAATCTTTTGACATGGAAATATTTACATTAAATGTGGAAATATATTTGATCATAGTGAAGCCATAATTTCTTCATACATAGGTCTCCAGAAGCTGACAATGCCACAAGATTAGTGTTCCAGCTTGGAGGATCCTGTACTAAGCTCTATACTTGCAAGGCATTTTCCGAATATGTTATGCGGGTTGTCCTTGATTTAGGACGATTTCTTTAGTGACTGTACAAAGTTATGGCAGTGATGAAAAAAGTAACTTACGATCAGTCCTTACACTTAAGTCTGTCATAGCATCCCAATGTCACATGATCACGATCCGGGCACTTGGTAACCGGCTCACAACACTTGCAGCAAACTGCAGTCAGATGATCACCATTTGCAAACTTCCCAGCTGGCTTCTGACAAGTAAAAAGGGAAGCTGGCAGGAAAGGTCATAAATCGAGGTCACGTGATTTCTTGTTTAATGACCACACTGCTTAACATTGAATTTGCCAGTCCAAATTGTGCTTGTAAGTCAGGGACTAACTGTATAAAAATCTATTTAAATTCTTCTAAAAATTTAGTTTGGCACTAGGAGCAGCTGTCTACATGGTGTAAAATATATGTTCAGAGTGATAAACTATGAAAAGTGCTTCAGCCTTTTCATACAACAACATTGTCCTCTCATTTTGCAATCTTTTGTATATATGTAGCTTTTTCAATTTCAGCTAAAAATTGTAAGAGTCAAAAAAAGGCTGTTAATGAAAACATTTTTTATAAGTTCAGAGAATTAATCTGTCTCAGAATTGCCTTCTGTGTTAAGAAAAATGTTAACTAAATCCAGAATTCTAACTCAGTTGTATACAGGTTATATTACAATGTAATCTCTTTTTTCCATGAAACTATTGATGTTGGTGATCAGTAAAATTCTGTAACATAAATGTTTTAAAGAATCTTCCTATACGTGAAAGCAGCAGAAGTCTGAGATTAAGTAAGCAATCGATACATTTTGTAGCAGAAGTCATTATTCATTTTGTTAGTTGCCATATTTTATTAGTAAGTGAATGGTAAAGTAGTTGGAAGATGACTGCTTTCCCCACCCTTTTTTATTAAAGGAAAAACGATTACAACAAAGCAGCAAATGTTGCATCTCTTTCTGATTCATTACCTGTAACGAGTGGGCTGAATTCTTTGAGTGGAGTACCTCCATTAAAGGATTCTGACAGTAAGTATTTACACAGCTATCTTGGCTGTACTGAACAGAATGTAATGGGAATTGGCAGTCCCATGTCCTAAATTTCGTGGTTAGCTTGTGTTATATGATCAGATATCTAATGCATTTTTTTTAAAAAAAAAATCCCATTTATATCCCGCCCTTCTCCGAAGGCTTAGGGCGGCTTACAATTTAAAGCACAAATCAATGTGCTTAACACATTGTCATTCCTGTTGTATAAGGAAAGTGAGGGAGTGGGATACACATTGCCTGTGATAGCTAATGCATTGCAAAAATACAGAACTGATAGTTGGCAACAAGATTTAATTGTTTAATTGCTGAACTGAAGTAGCTTTCCTCCAAAAGCCAGGTTAAGTATTAGAAATGTACCATTTGTCCTTTAGATGTACCCAAAGATATAAGAGTGGATTTTGACTTATGCATTAGAATTCTTTCTTCTTTCGCATTCCCACTACATACTTCCCTTCCAAAACCAATTTCAGAAGATGCTACATTTATTATATAAGTAACTTGGCAGGGCTGTTCTATGAGTGGAGTAGGGATGGATAGTTTAAATTCAATTGCCAAATCAGTCTTACGCAAGCAGGTACATACCACCAATCAGAAGAGATATCCCAACTAGCCATTCGCATATAAACTTTTTCACGTCTCTTTGTACACATATAATGTCTCTTTTCTAGGCCAGGTTTTTCAGATTGCATTCTGCAGAACCTTAGGGTTCCATGAGAAGTTGATGGGATTCTCTGAGAAACTTAAGGAGAAAAAAGTTCACTCAAATACAGCTCTGTCGTTAGTGCTTTGCCTTGATTAAAGGTTCCAGGTTCTATAGCCTGAAAACATTGGAAAAGTCCTCTCGTAGGGGGCTTCCAGTTCGTGCACAGGGCGCTTCTGGACGTGCAGGAACAGTCTGCTTCCTGCCATCCGTTTCTTTTTTGGAGGACCCTGAAAAGGGTCAAAAATTGCCCTGGAGGGGCGATTACCAAGAGGAGGACTTCCCTGCGATCACGGAAGGGCGGCAGCCCTCCGCTGGAATCCGGGATCATCTCCTTTGGCCCGAAGAAGAAGAGACCAGCCATAAAGATGGCTGATCACTAAGCCGCTTCCTGCCAAAAGCCAAAAGCACTACCTAGAACTAAGAAGCAATCTGGAGGACCTGGGTGAGCTTTTATTTATTTATTTATTTATTTTAATCCCATTTATATCCCGCCCTTCTCTGAAGACTCAGGGCGGCTTACAATCTAAAGCACAAACCAATGTGCTTAGCAATAGCCTTCATTCTATGTATATGCCTGCTTATTAGGGCTTTCAGGGCCCCCCCAAGCGGCATTATTGCCCCCAACAATCGGGGTCCTCATCAGCTTATTGCCCCCAACAATCTGGGTCCTCATTTTACCTACCTTGGAAGGATGGAAGGCTGAGTCAACCTTACCTTTCCTATTCCCTTAACCATCTTCCTGTGGGACTTTCCTGAAAATCTCCTTCCCCATTTTTTTGAGAAAACGGCGAATATCTACTTTGGGAACAAATCTAAAAGCCTCAAAGCTACAAAAGAAATTCAATTAACTCAGCAAAGAATTTAAGCAATTTCATCTGTATTTACTAAAAAGCTTTTATTTGTTGCTGGGGATCCACTATCCTTTCCTCTCTCTAAGCTATAAATTAAAGAAAAAATTGGGAGTAATCCTACAAAAGTTCTATATTAATTTGGAAAAAAAAGAAAAAGAAAAAAATTCTTACATTGCATGTTATATGTTTTTGATGACATCTTGTGGCGAAACCTGGTACAGCAAGTAAATTTCCTTTTTCTGTTATGAGAGCTGACTGAAACAATGCTTAAAGATAAGTGTGGGAACACCTGGCACTGAATACAACTCTTCAGGAGGTAGAAAATCTTTGACTATTAAAACAGCCTCCATGGAAGATTTAACTGCAAACAACAACGAAATGGATGAATATACCCCACCACTTGATTATAACTGATACTGGACACGATCTTGGCAATGAGAGAGCAAATTAAAGCCAAACTCCAAGAAAAATCTGACAACTTAAAGCCACCAAATCAAATTCTGACTGTAAATGAGGAAAAGATAACCCAAAACCAAATAGAAGAAGTGGAAACTAACTAAAATAGGAGATTTCAAAGAGCAACAAAAGCAACCTACAGAAAACCTTAAAGTCCAAACTTTAATGGCAACTACAAAACTTACAAGCCAAAAAGCAACAGCACCTGAAGAAAGCAATACTAAGAGTGAAGACACTAAAGGCCTTCAAATACACTATATTGAGAATTCAACTAATCAAATGACAACCATAATACCAGCTACTACTTACTACCTAACCCAGATAGAATTGGAAGAACAAAAAGATTAGACTGTTTTAATGACAATTATATCAACCACCAAAAATTGAAAGCAAAAATACAATGGTTACAAAGGGGACATTTTCCTTGCAAAACTGACATTTGGATATGCTCCCTGGATTCAAATAAGGGGTATAGGAAGAAAGGAAGATACATGTGAGAATTTAAAGATGCCAAGAGGGAAGCATGATTGGCACAAAAGGAAGGCAAGAGTTAGATTTAAAAAATTGAACTTGTTTCTCTTTTGGGATTCCTAAAGATAGACTATAAAAATATCTTTCTATAGATTAAGGGGAATCTCTAAAAAATATCACTGATTTTACATTTAGCTTTTAGATCTGTAAAGGAGAACAAACGTAAGCTTTTAGAATATAACTCCGAACTATATTATAGAATTTGGAATGACATATCAAAAGATAGTATTTTAATAATTGATGTATGGTCAAGATGACTTATAGAATGTTCAGTGGTTACTTTTGAACTATAGTATAGAATCTAGAACTTTATATATAAAAGATAGCATTTTAATAATTGCTAAGACAAAAAATGTATTTTGTCTGTTAAGACAAAAAATGTATTTCTAATAACTGGTGATTTGTTAAGGAAAACTAGACTTTAATGGTAAAACATAAGAATGTTTTGTAATGAACAATGTAAGTTTTGTAGACAAAAGAATTATTCTTTAGTGAAATAGGGAATTGTGGGTTACCCAAAAATAAGCTTTTTCTTATATACTATAGGCTATGCTAGAATATTTTATTGCAATTAGATAAAATTTAAAAACAGGATATTGATATGTATTAGTGAAAATATATTTTAAATTTTGTTGATTGACTAGGTCAGGGGTCGGCAACCTTGGCTCTTTTATGACTCGCGGACTTCAACTCCCAGAATTCCCGAGCCAGCATAGCTGGCTCGGGAATTCTGGGAGTTGAAGTCCGCGAGTCATAAAAGAGCCAAGGTTGCCGACCCCTGGACTAGGTGATAACTAGAAGTGTACTAACTTGCTTATTTTGACTAGGTAATCACTAAGGGAATTAGAGAGGGCATTTCTGTTGATGTAACCTGAACTATTTACAACTGGTTATTTCTTATTTTAATTACCCAACCACCATATTGTTTCACAAATACATGTTTATGTAAATATTAAAAAATCAATAAAACTTGTTTATAAAAAAAGAAAGAAAAGTCCTCTTGTAGGTTTCCCTTTTCTATCACTACAGCTCTCTGCACCCAAACAGTGCAGGTGGTAAAGAGCAAGCAAAGATCACTATATCCAATTTGGACAATTCCCTTTGTTTAAAAAGATTCACAAATCCTTTTGGGAATAGATTTTTTACAAATGTAGAGAAAAGGAAAGTAAAAGATAGATTTCTGTACCCGATACTAGTCATAATAACAATATAGCAACCTAAAATAGGATTTAATTTTAATAATGTTTTTAAACTCTTACTTTAACAGGCTTTATGTAAAGTGCAAACACCATTTTTTAATCTGACTACTGTAATTCTATTTTACAGATGCAAATTCAATTTTGAAAGATGTAAGGATGGTGAATTCTAAACTTGGATCTCTTGAACTGGGCAAGTAGCTTATCTGCAGAAGCACAGTTAAAATTTGTATATGTAGTTGCAGAATGGTTTTTCTAGGAATTAATATGGTTTACCTTTACAGGTAGTTCTCAACTTACTACTCTAATAGAACCTGCTCATTAAAGTTGTTAAATAATGATCTTCATAAAATGGGTCATCATGTGACTGAGTTGATTTTATTATCTTTTTTGAAGTGGTTATTAAGCAAATTCACCAAAGCTATTAAGTGAATTTGCAGGTGTTAAGTGAATGCTGCAGTTGTTAAGCAAAGTCATTATTTTGTATGGGGCATTTTTGCTGAAAACAGGAAGTAAATTCTGTGTTTTGGCAAAAAAGTCATAAATTATAGTCATGTGGGATACTGCAGATGGTTGTAAATGTGTAAGCAGTATACATTGAACATGTGTTATTCTTAAACTTCACTTTTTTTCTCAAAAAATACTTGCATTTTATAATAATATATATTAAAATATTATATGCTGCCTGACTCTCAGTGACTGGGCAGTTTACAATTGTTGAAAACATTTGAAAACAAACAACAATAAAAACTAACACAAAAAAAGAACAAAGATGGTAGAAAAAAACCCTGCAGAGCAACAAGGAAAAGGTGAACTTCAAGCCTCATTAGCTGTTGATGTTGGTGTTTTAGAGAGAGAGAGAGAGAGAGAGAGAGAGAGAGAGAGAGAGAGAGAGAGAGAGAGAGAGAGAGAGAGAGAGAGAGAGAGAGAGATAGAGAGAGAGGCACAACTTCAGCTCTTCTAATTGTTTATTTAATTGTTTACAAACAGGAGAGGAAGATGAATATGTTGATGATTTTAACAGGTAAGAGAAAAATATTAAAATTCTTAGGCTACTAATTTTCAGGAAGATGGATATTTATCTAAGTTTGCTAAAAGGTAGAAATATCCAACAGTATCATACAATGTAAGAGCTGAAAATGTCCTTGAAGAGCATCTAACCCAATTCCCTAGTACAGAAATCACTCTACAGTATTCACATCCAACCTTGGTTGAAACAGCTCCAGTGAAGGATTGTCCTTACTGTCCAAGGCACCGGTGGCCCAGTTTATCTTGTGATCCACCAGACACTTGTATGGTCTCTTTCCATTCTATCTGCTGCCTCCAGTCCTACACTTAATTTTCTGATGTTTCCTTGTTTCTTGAAATTCATCTTTCTGGATTTTGCCTTTGTTCCAAATTATTAAAGTCCTCCCGAATCTTGATCTTAGACCAGTCCTCTTAATATGACTGCTTTTCTCTCATCTTTGAGTCATATGCAGATTTGATCATCATTTTTATGTTACTTTGCCACAGTAGAAAGTGGGAAAGACGTCCATAGCTTCAAATGAAAATAAATACTCGCATGAGATAGAATCCGAGATAGTGTGTTGAGCAGAGAAAAGCAAAAATGTAACTTCAGTCAAGCAAGGAGTAAGATGTGATACAAAAGAGAAGTGTACATATAAGATAGAATCTTACAGTCCTCAGATGTTGGAAGCTCCTTCCTTTGTAAAGGCAACAAAACAATTCCCCAGATGATTCCCCCTAATGCATAGCATCATTTGAGGATAGGTCTATATTGAAGACACTTCCTTAGGAGGACTTTCCCAGCTCATGCTCTACAGTAGAGATATTCTGTTTGTAATTTCACATACTTCTAATTAAGCTTACATTGCTTATATTTTCTTGCCTAGTAATTATCAAAAGTGTTATGTGAAACAATCTCTTACTTATCTGGTCCTTCCAAGCCTGCCATGACTGAGTACTTCCAAAGGAAAGAGATCACTTGACCCAGATTGTTGGGGGCAATAAGCTGACTTTGTAATAATGCTGCTTGGGGGGGGGGGGGGCGAAGGCCCTAATAAGTAGGCATATACATAGAATGAAGGCTATTGCTAAGCACATTGGTTTGTGCTTAAATTGTAAGCCGCCCTGAGTCTTCGGAGAAGGGCGGGATATAAATGGGATTTAAAAAAAAAACTGAATGGGGAAACAGCTAATTAAAAGAAGCAGCTGGGGGGAAAACTTCCTTATTTGCCTATGCTATGAACAGAAATACAAAACAGGGACCGTTTTTTTCAGGAAGACCCAGTACTCACCCAAATCTCTTCATCGTTATAATTATTTTCTGCAGTAGCATTATTCAATTCACTCTAAAGGGGCTTTGCAATTAAAAAAACTGGTATTGGAAAATTTGTATACGCCATAGGTTTTATACCTAATATTTTAAATTTTTGTAAAATAAGTTTGGTTGCTTTTATAAATTCTTTGATATCTGGCAGTTTGCCATCATTAACTGTAAAGTCAATTAACATTGCATCTATTTAAATGCTTAGATGAGTTCTTAGGAGCAAGCTATTTGTAAATCAATATCAAATTAGATTTGGTGCCAAGTTATGGACTTTATTTAAACTAGTCTATGTATTTTATATGCACAATATTCTATGTAGGAATAAATCCTTTATGTTACACAGGTACTAAGTAATCATTCATTGCACAGGTACTAAATAATCATTTCAAATGGAAATCAGGGTTTATGTTACTGTGTAATAAATTCTTTTGGCATTTTATATTTCTGGATTACAGATTTTTCTTGTAGAGATTTGAAAATAAAGAATAGATGGGAATAAATAGTTTCTTCCCCCCCATGTTTATTGTAATGTTATAAATCATGATATAGTGTACTGTTTCAATGCAAATTTCAGCGTAGTAATATTTATGTAATATTATTGAATATTTAATTTTCATGTTTTAACTTTTTCTTTTGTTAGCATCAGTCATCAGTCAGAGAAAAGTGAAGTCAGCATTGGTGAAGAAATAGATGATATTTCTATCGAATTAGACGACTTCATTACTAATGAAAAAGTATGATTTACTTTAACACTCTAATTGGGGTTGATGATATATCTAGTATATAGCAAAATAAACCATTACTGGGAAAGGAATTAATATCACAAATTGAAATGTTTATATTAGTCTAGATATTGCTTTTGATCCAGAACTGTTGCCAATAAAATATAATTGAGCTGGCTATAGAGTATCAGCAGATCTCAATATGAGATTCTTTTAAACACAATATTAATAAAGGTTTGAATAGATTGAGACAATCATGTGATAAAGAAAAGGCAAGGAAGATGCAATTTTTAGTTGAAAATATTATCCCAAGATAAGCAGACAAGTCCCATACCTGTTTATGCAGGTCCCTGATTTGTCCAAAAATAGGAATTGCACAAATATTGTTACAAATGCATATGGACTGTTTGCTTCTGTGTGACTTTTCCCACTAGTGCAAGCAGCACTAAATAATCCGAAACTCAAAGATTAATGTGATGCACACGTCTAGGACCGTAGCTGATTTTACTTCTTTCAGTCCACAATTTATAAGCAAAAAACAAATCCTCATTTACGATTTTAAATGTAATTGCTCAGCTGAGAACACCACCATACATTTTTCATCTTTGATTAGTGTAACTGTTGGCATCAATGGTAAGAGTCAGAGAAGGGAACACAATATGTGCACTGTTTTTCACAGTGATCTATACAATTGCAGCTTTTAATAAAGCTCACAAGTAGAAAATGAGGGATAGGGGGAAGGGTGGTGATACTGGATACTCTAAATATATTACATGAAAAGGGAGAACTGATGCTTTAGAAGAGATGGGAAGGTGCGGGACAAATGCAAACTCTAGTCATACTTCTTCCATTGATGAAGTAGGAAAAGACTGCACTGAAAAACTCAAGATACATCACTGGGTTCAAAAAAAAACTTCAAATAAATGGATTCCACTACAGAATTTTAGATAATACGGCCATAAGTGACAGTATTTCATTATGTGATTAACTAAGCCCCAGATTCTGGAATATGATATTTGAAGAGGTTGATGGCCAGATATTCAAGATATGCAAGGTGCTATAAACTTATCTGATGAATAGCAATAGTGCTTAGACTTATATACAACTCTATAGTGCTTTATAGCACTCTCTGAGCAGTTTACAATGTCATAATATTGCTCCCAACAATCTGGGTCCTCATTTTACCTACCTCAGGAAGATGGAAGGCTGAGTCAAATTTGAGCCGATAATAAGGATTGAACTCCTGGCTGTGGGCAGAGTTAGCCTGCAATACTGCATTCTAACCATTGCACCACCACAGCTCCTAATAGGCATGAGCATTTTAGTTTACTTTATTTCTGGCTTCCAAAACAAATTTAAGCCTAATCTGAAACTTTGAATCAAGGTTGGATTATGCCGCATTGTGAACGGGAACTTTTCTTCAATAACAGGCATATATTTTGTACTATATGTTTCCTAAAGTCTCTGAATTGAGTTATGCTGATAGTGCCTTTTTTAAAAAGGAAAGTAATATATTTAATAGTTATAGAATACACTAGCCTGAATTTTAAGATTAGTTGATTTTTCCCCATTTTTTTTCTTCCTAGCTTGAAGACCTCACACAAGACTTCACTATTTCTCAGTTAAGCGTTGAAGCAGATTACCTAGAGGACGTTGCATGAGTAGAGAGCAGAAATCTTAAATGGTGGGACTGTCGACCTTTTTAGACTGTATTTTAAGACAATCAATCTTCTGAAATATCCCCTCACAAACTGTGCCTTTTATTTCAAGAGAGAAAAAATAAAACAACCCAACAAAGCTGGAGAGGGGGAAGATTTTAAGCTCGCAAAGAATGGAGTTTAATAGTGCTAACTAGTTCAACTAAGGTAGAAGTTAGGTCCCAGAGAGACGTCTGTTGCAGGCGACAGACACGCCACCATTTGATTTATAAACATTCATAAGGGAAGAAATTGATAAAGCATATGAAGAATGGCAGATGTGGTTTAATGTTATGGCAACTATCTAGGTTTTTTTAGCTGAAGAAACTAAGAAAGTTCAGCAAAGTTGCTATTTTGTTGACTCAATTATCAGTTTTCAGTATAATTTATCTTTTATCTACTGAAGTTATTTTAATTGACAGGGCATAATTGACAAGATTCTCAAAATGGCAATAGAATACCTAACTTGAGGTATATTACATATTAGTTCTGAATTATGAATCCCTCAGGATTTCTAGCAAGTTGACCTTTTTTGCAGCTTTGAGTGTTTAGTTCTGTGTGGCCAAGATTGCTAAGTACTTCTGAATATTGCCGCTGAAATATGAGCCTTAACTTTAAACCTATTTTTATATATATATTAAAACATTGTTACCATTCTGTTTAATTTAATGAAAATTATAAATGATTATTAGCATGTTTTTTTTTCTTTGAAACACAGGTGAATGCAAAATAAAAATATTTCCAAAAAACACTTTAAAAGTTCTGTGATAAGAATCCTTTATTTAAAATAACCCTGTTTGTGATCCATGATTTTTACTGGAGGATATGAACCTAGTTTAGCCTGCTTCTAGGCACATTAATATATAAAACTAACTTAAGTAGTCTGAAATTCAGTATACTATATATATGTCATGCTTATGATTAAATGCATATGGAAATACAATGTTTACACATAAGCTTTGTATAAGGGTTTAATTGACACTCAGCAATACATTACATGTGATGGTCATAATAAACCTTGACCATTTTCTTCAGCATCTTAGTGCATCTTAATAAAATTTGACAATTTTCTAAGTAATTTTTTTGGAATTAAAATTATCCCAATTAGTATTAGTAAATTGAAATTGGTTGTGATTTGCAGTTTATTTTAAGATTGCCTTCCACCAATCTGTTGCTTGTTAGACCATAATACCTGTAATTCATATGAATTATACCCAAGCAGTTGAGGAAGGTATCAGTAGAAAATGCTGCTTTAGTTTCAGTCTGTGTTCTACTTGATGAATATGTTTAATAACAAAGTGATTCCTTTCCATACCAGGTGTTGTGGTGGAAACATTGTGAAAATCTAAAATTTGGGGCTCCCTCCCCAAATTTTTAATTATTTATGGTATGGCACTGTAATGCCCGTGTGTAACATGGTGAGAATGAAGTGTGCCACAGAAATTGTGATCCAAGCTTTCTAGGGAGTACTAAAGTTGTGTTGTACTATATCAGTTCATCTTATAAAATGTCCTATTGAGTTTAGTGGAACTTACTTTGAGTACTGTACACAATACAGGATTACATCTCAGAAATGTGGTAGCTTATTTGGGGCTCAAATGAACTGCCTTGGAAAATGATATCCTGTCATATGCTAAGTGACCTATTTCTTATTTACTGCACTGGCGTAATGGATTGACAAGATGACAAGATTCTGCAAGGGATAAATTCTGATGACTGATGGGATCTTACAACCAAATAACTAAATGTAAAGATTTTTTTTTATAATGTATAAAAAGGCAATGTGTACTGGAAGACCATTCCTCCTGGAGGAAGTAGGAAATCAATTTTCTGACTACAACAATCATTTTCTAACAGCTATTTCTCATTTTAAGAAAAATAACCAATGCTTGATAACATAGTAGACATTTTTTCCATACCAATTATTACTTTATTCTTGTCATAGCAAAAAGAAACATGCTAAAGGCACCCAGTTTTTGCAGCTAGGATAAGCACTAGCTTAGAAAAGACACTGACAACAAATAAGAAACTGAACTGTCTTATGCATAAGGAATGAATGTAAGTACCACTGGCTGTTTGTTACACATGGTTGGCTAAGATTATGAGGGAATGGTTGAATGTTAATATTTTTCTGCTCCAGCAATTTCATTTTGAAGGACAAGATCCTTTTTTTGAGATTCTTTGCTAATGTCAGATTTTAATCTTCATGACACAAATTCAACTATTCCAGGCTATCTTTTTGCAGTTCTCTCAATCAGCAGGAGTTTCTACAAAGGTATCTGCTAACGCTAGAATTGTAAATAAACCGTGATTGATAGTTGTATGTGCCTGGAGGAAGTTTAAACATAGAAGAGAGTCATCTACCTTGATTGTTGTATTTTCACTGAACCTCAGATGATTCACTTTAAAAATATAACATTAGGGGGAAATGTGGCCTTTTCAGATAAGCATAGTGGTTATCTGAACTACTATGTTTACAGGAGAAAGGAGGTCACACAGGTGCTCCTTTCCCTGCTGCAACAGCAGCCCAAAAGGGCTCAGGAAACAAAAACCAGCCAAGGCTGTTGCGGGCCCTGTGCTGGCACGTAATTTGGCTCACCTCACTTCTGGCAGTTTTAGTGGTAACACTAAGCTCAGGGGCCCAAGGAATGCACAAAGGTGAGTATGAGCTTCTTCAGCTTCAGCTCTCCAGAGGACTCCATAGACATAACCCTGCGGTTTTCTTGTCAACAATATAGAAGTGGCATTGCCTCCTGTAAAGACTGTTTTTAATTTTATAATCTGACCTAGTCATGTGATTTCCTGGTGGTCTCCAATCCTGATCCTGTTTTGGTTTTTTAAAAAAAATTAGCCAAAGTCAGCTAGCATTGATACCTCTTACAATAAATGTAATTTTTCTGTTTGTGTAATTTATTATATACGATCAAACCCTATATTCCTACAAACTATGCTGAGCTGGTTTTGTGTAATGGTAACATTAGGGACCACTCCGGTGGGAAGGTAACAGCGTTCCGTGCGCCTTTGGCGTCTAGTCATGCCGGCCACATGACCACGGAGACGTCCTCGGACAAGCGCTGGCTCTTCAGCTTTGAAACGGAGATGAGCACCGGCCCCTAGAGTTGGAAACGACTAGCACACATGTGCGGGGGAACCTTTACCTTTACCTTTTAACATGTCATGACACTTCATACTTTTTGTTGGAACATGACATCAAGTATTAACCTATAATTCCTATTTTTTTTTAAAAAAAAAACCTGCATCAAAGCTGAATTTGGCAAACATCTTAAACTTTTTATATATTAAGCCTACACATTCATTTCCCAGCACATGGTATTGTGCTATATGTATATATATTTGTCATTTTGAGTTTTCATTAGAGTTTTCAATTGTATGGATTACAGATTACTATAGATATTTTAACTCAGGAGTCTCCAACCCCCGGTCCGTGGACCGGCACTGGTCCACACAAATAAGCGAAGCCCCATGGTATGTAGGCAGCACGCAAAACCACACCCTCTCCTGTCTGAGAAAAACCCTTTCTTCATGCAACCGGTCCCCGGAGCCCAAAAGGTTGTGGGCCGCTGCTTTTCTGAAATTATTACTGCATTGTGTAAGCTGATGAGTCAGGGTACCAATTTAGCACCAACTCTGCTCCACAAGATCAGACCACTTTCAGTCAGAAACATTAGATCCCCTTTCTTTTTTCCATTACATTTGTTATAATCCATGTCATTTATCATTTACTCCTCCTACATTCTATGCTGCAGCCTTCTGTATATCAGAGCTGGGCCCACAAATATTGATCTCAATTGCCCATCATGGTTTTGGTGATCCAAGACTCACATAACGTTTTTTTCCAGTAATACAGAGAAAATACAGAAGTTACCAAATTGAGTCCCTCTCCACCCCATGGCACATTTCCTGCAAATGGTAAGATTGGGACCAGTTGAGCACATTTGGGCCAATCTGCCACAAGTGCTATCAAACCCATGCCTATAATACGGACATATTTCTGAATCGTCAAGCTACAGAGGGGGCTTCGTGGCTACGCATTTGTACTGCTTACAGGTGGTGAAAGGGAAGGAGGCATTCAGTATAGCTGTGACTACACCAAGCAGCATCTCAAAAGAAAAAGACTGGGCTTTTTAATACAATGCATTTATAAAGACTCCGTATTAATTTTGGAAAGTCTTGCTACAACTAAAAGTAAACAATTTGCAATGTAGTTCATGGTTATCCCCGCTGCAGAACAGAAATGGAGGAACTGAAAAATAATAAGTTGATGACTGTTAAATATCTTGGCAGCCCTCCAGACTGGAACTCAAAATTATTCTTGCGGAATACCGTTGCCAGTCCACTTCGATCATCCGTCAGGTTCGTACTACCATCCGGGCTGGGTCTCCGCACCATCGTTCTCACGGCAGGCTCGATACGGTTAGCAACACGCCTGGGAAGACGGATTTTATAAGCGAGTTTCCCTCCGAGCTTGCATTTCGACAAAAAGCCGCCGCTGAGCGCTCCGGCTCAAAACGGAAAGGCAGCCTTTAAAACCGCCCGCTCTTTCCCATTACGGTTGTTTCGCCGTTCCGACAGCCTTTACGCCTGAATTGCCACTGAGGCAACGCTAGTAATAAACTGCCTCCACCAAGCTAGCCTCGTCGGAGACAGTCGTCGCTTTTCCGCTTCCATTTGGGTTTGGGTTTGGCTAGTCTAGAGAAAAGCAGTGTTCCAATATCTGAGGGGGTGCCACAAAGAGGAGGGGGGGTCAGTTTATTTCCCAAAGCACCAGAAGGCAGGACAAGAAACCATGGATGGAAACTGATCAAGGAGAAAAGCAACCTGGAATTAAGGAGAAACGTCCTAACAGCGGGGACAATTAACCAGTGGAACAGCCTGCCGTCAGACGTTGTGGCCTGGAGGTTTTTAAGAAGAGGCTGGACAGCCACTTGTCTGGAATGGCGTAGGATCTCCTGCTTGAGCAGGGGGCTGGACTAGAAGACCTTCAGGATCCCCTCCAGCTCTATTCTGATTCTGATTTCAGCGCTTTGAAATTCCCGCCCTCCTTGGACTCTGAACGAAAACGGCTGCTCTCGGCTCTTCCTCAATTGTGGGCGCAAGACGGGGAGAAGCCCCGCCCCCGTCCTTCAGTTTCCCGCTCTATTCCTGCTGCCTCCGCTTTGGAAGCGTGGCGCGGCTCAAGTTCGATGCCCTCCAGCCCCTCCCTTAGCGAGCGTTCCAACGGAGGGCTCGACGTGATACGTCACAAACCTTCCTTTCGCTTTCCTTTGGGGAACTGGAGCGGGGTCTTTTTTTCGGGATCCGGAAGCTCCGCTTGGAGATTTGGAGGCTGGGCGAGGGGAATGGAGTGTAAATGTGGGCGGTGGGAGACCTGGGCTTCGTAGGGAAGGCGCTGTAGGTCTGCGTCCCACAATCACGCGGCGGCCCACTGTTACCTAGGCTAACTATTGGGAAAAGGAGGAATGCGGAATAGCTCAAGAGAAGGAGAATAGCAGTGACATAGGTCGTAGGGTATAACAAGAGGTATTAACGATAGACACACGATATAGGAGGCACTGAATTGGATTTTGTATTTAATACTGTCTCGCTGGGTTAATTCTCTTCTTCGGCTGGATCACATTGATTGAGAAACTCGATTTTGGAATGATTTGCCACAGATCTTTTGGCATTATTTAAACGCCTGTTATTTAAGAAATCTTGTTAACAATGGCTATGGAGATTCTCATTCGTCCAGGTCATGGTTGTCCCAAAGGTGTTTTTTTTTCCAAAAGGCAACTAGACTTTGCTTTTCCTTGAAGATGTTTCACTTTTCATCCATGGTCAGAACTGAAGAAGCCTCTTGGATGAGACATGAAACATCTTCCAAGGGAAAACAAAGAAAGTCCAGTTGACTTTTGAAAAAGCGCCTTTTATTGGATATTCCTATACTTTTGTTAAAAAACTGAAAAAAAAACCTAAAGATCATGGGTCTTCAAACTCGGCCCTTTTATGACTCATGGACTTCAACTCCCAGAATTTCTCAGCCAGGCATGCTGGCTGAGGAATTCTGGGAGTTGAAGTCTATGAGTCATAAAAGGGCCGAGTTTAAAGACCCCTGCTAAAGATACTTTAGAGCACCTACAAAATGCATTCATTGGGTAAATTAAGGTCTCTTACCTTGAACAGGAGGTTGAGTTAGAAGACCTGCAAGGTCCTTTCTAACCCTATTATTCTATGTTCTAAATCAGAGAATGTGACTGATGTTATTGTTGGACTGCAGTTGGAATCTTCAAAAACATGTTCTACAATTGCTCATATTTGATGTAATGGTCATAGGACTGCCAATTTGCTTTTTAATAACAAGGATTGCTTGCAGGCTTGTATAGGAACATCCCTGAGATGATGGATATTGTATGTGTGGGTAGACAAATGAACTTGAATATCACTTTGGAAAGACTAAGCTGTGCAGGACATGAAACGGTGGACAATATAAGCATCACAATTTGTAGACAGGCATCCTAGTTTCAACCTGATGGTACTCTTTATTTTTCATGAATCACTTGGAACAGGAGGGAATAGAAGATAACAGGTGTTGGGGGTTGTTTAAAATTAGACCATTTGTTCAATGTAGCTTATGTTCAGATAGTTGCCTATTTTGGTTTTAAATAAACAGTAAACTGTTAAAAGACAAGCAAGGTGTGAAGGTAGCAACTCTGTACTTCTTCACATTAACTGCATTTTTCTGCAACAGCTGTATGATTCCAGAATAAAGTGTAGCTGTTTTAAGGCCTTGCAAACCAATGCTGCCTTGGCATATTTTAGAGAATTTCTTTATTTTCAGAAGAATGCACAGCCACACTTTTTCCACTTTAAATGAGCATAAAAATACTTACTGCATCTTTCTAAAATGTAAGACAATATGATGATGAACGTGTTTGTGCATTTTTAATAAAATCTATTTCCTAAATAATTTTTATATCTACTTTTAGGCAAAAAGACTTAAGAAAAATGAGGAACCGAAATTTGCACTAAAATGAGTTCATAATCTCTGTATTTTCCTACTTTGTACAGATATTTTATACATAATAAATTTAAATAATTTTTCTGTAAACAAGCTGTGTCAGGTAAGTGCCTTGATATACTAACACAATAACCCTATTTTGTATCTTGAGTATGTGTGTACAAAATATTTAGAAGTATATTGATCCATAGATTTTAGGGGAAAAGTATCAGAAAGAAGAATTCTTAAGAGATAGTTTTCTCTCAGAATTATATACTCTGCTTTTATCAGAAACTAATTTATAGTTTTAAGGTATCTAGAGTTAAGCAAATTGAAGTAGAAGATATTTTAGTTAGATCCTATGTATGCTTCAAGAACCTCTGTCTGTTATTAGAAATATTTGCAGGAGATGACAAGGCTGAGCCTGAGGGTCAAAGGCGTCATAAGTCACAAGTCCCTGCACACCCACAAAAGATCTAAATCCAGTCCATCTTAAATGCTTTCTTATTCCCATTCATTTCCCTTGACTGTTAGTAGGTTAGATTTTTGTAGAGAGCTTAAGTTTTCAATGAATCCTTATACTTATTTGAATTGCCTGAATCTCCTGATTTCACCAGTGTGTGACAATAGTAGTAGAAACAAGGCATGTGTAAAAAAAATTCCGTTTATACCTAGCATTTCTCTAATAGTCAAATGTTCACTGATGAATACAATTACTTTTATAGTCTTATAAAATTAATTATGAAATTATGCTTCTAGGAATTGTTGTGTGTAACATCTTTTAGATAACTTATGAAAGTTGTAAATAAATAGTCAAGTCATCTTTGGCAGGGGGCATTACAAGTAGTTTTCACGTTATAAAGACAATTGGGACTGGAATTGCCATTGGTAAGCAATGCAGTGGTAAAATGACTTTTCCTGTGACTGTGCTGCTTAGGGATGGCAATCCCAGTTGCTGTCGTTAAGAGCACTGTGCGGTCATTAAACACGGACCTTACATGACCGTGACTTCCAACTTCTTGCTCGCTTCCCCATTTACTTTCCTACTGGAAAGTCAGCAGGAAACTGGAAATGGCACTAGCATGATAGCAGCTTGCTGCAACATTGCATTTGCAAGCCAGGTGCCCAGCACCCGGATCTCAGACACTGCGATGGCTGAAACTCTGTAGATCAATCGTAAGTGCCCCTTGTTAAGTACTGTCGCAAGTTTGAACTGTTGCTGACACGGCTGTAATCCAAACACCACTTGTATGTGCATGCTGCATTGTGTGTGCATGTGCATTCTGATTATTGAACAGGTATGCTGAATTTTTTCTACTTAAGAGATTAATAATACTTTTTTCCCTCTACAATTCTCTGTTCCCAGTCATGCCTACATTAAAAAAACTTCGTGCTATAATGCATATGAATAAATGGAGATTAAGAAGAACGTCTACTTTGGATGAGATCAAGACAGATGTCTCGTTTTTATATCCCCCTCCGAATGGGGGTTGGGGTTGGGTTGTAGTCTTAGCTGCTGCTACTCACTGCTTGCTCGTCAGTGGATTTCATAGCGCCTTTGGTGTTTACATGCTGCCCCTTCTTGACACTTTTAAATCAAGTAACTCGCAGATAGGTAGGTCATTGTTACATTAAGATTCCCAGCATAGCTTTGATATATTGTACTGCAGTTTTGTTTATAATTATATCTTGCTTAACAAGATAAGCAAGCAACCATTTGTAAGCAAATGGTTTAAACCAAGGGTCTCTAACCTGTGGGTCGCAGCCCACTACTGGGCCATGGCCTGTTGGCCACCTGAATGGCTGGCCAGTGTGTGTGTGTGCGCACGCGCGTGCATGAGCACACTCACTCCCCACTCATGCTAGCACTGCCACAAGAGCCTACCTGACCTTCACTTGGGTGCAAGCAGCTCCGTTTGTGTCACACAGGCACTAGCATCCCCGTTTGTATCATGCAGGTGCTAATGCTGCCCTGAGCATTGCATGGGCGCTAGTGGCCCCGTTTGTGGTGCCCGTGTGCTCGCGGCCCGTTTATGCATGCACATGCATGCATAAAGGTGCCTGCCCTTTCCTTTCCCTCCAAGCTGCCAACCCAAAAAGATTGGGGACCTCTGGTTTAAACTAAATGGCAATGCTCTTGAAAACTACAAGAATTAGAGTTATTTACATCAGTGAAACATACAAGTAATTTCATAGTACTATTTTTTATATGTTTAATTAAATATATTTGTCTTTTTAAGCTTGGATTGGATCTATCAGCTATGCTTTCATTATGATTTTTGGCCCTATTTCTGGAAAACTTCTGGTGAAGTATGGAGCTATAAAAGTGGCGATAATTGGAAATATAGTGACCATAGGTGGTCTGGTGTGGTCATCCTATAGTCATAATTTACCAATGCTGTTTTTCACTCATGGAATCATTGTTGGTGTGGGATCAAGTCTGGCCTACACTCCAGGTAACACTTTACATTAAAATAAAATTTTGTCACACATTTCTTCTGTTTTTGAAAATGTATTTTTGCTTTGCTTTTGTGATGGAAAAATAATGTAGATAGCACTTTTTCATGAAAAAATAATAACTGCATTCTTTGTTTTGAAAGGTGTAATTCATAAACAGTACATATATGGAACAAGTTATCATACACTTTAATTTTCTAAAATAACTTATAAAGGGTTTGAAATTGTAAAAACTGGGGAAAAAACCTACTGTTTAAAGACACTAAAAAATTGAAGCAAATAAGATTTTGCATCTTATATTTTTTTAGTTTATTGGGCTTTAATTAAAAGCTTGCAACCTAAACACAGCTTCACATTTTTGCAAATCATATAAATTATTTCATTTTAATAAATGAACGCTACAGCAAAAATAAATATTTGATTTTATAACAGTTTTATAAATGTGCTAAATGTTTTATAAATCTGCTAAATGTGATATTTTCTCAGAGAGCTATATAACATCCATTAGGAGGAAAGTGAATATAAAGGAAATATGCATTTTAAAAACTGCATCCTATGCAGTATGGGAAGTTAATAAAAGTTCTGTTTGTTATTTACAGTGGAAAAACAATTTGCTAGGGCTAGAAAATCATTTCTACCTGGAGGTACTTTATATTCCACAAAGAACTGATTATATTTCATCTGTATCATTAGAGAGAGGGATTCAGATCGATGCAAACGAAAATCATCTATAAGATACACATTTTAGCAATTATGGAGTCCAGGAAAAAAAACCCCATTAAAACTACTTTCCTAACTCATACTGGCCACAGTTGTTCCCTTATCACCTCCATTATCGCTTTCTATCAACAGGTCTCTCAGCTTGCAAAAAGTTGTTAGTATATAATTTTCAATGGAAGTGAAGGAATTAAATAAATGACCCGTGTAATAAGTGTAATACATTGTTTTATTTTTTTAAAAAAAATTAAATGTAAATGGAATCAAATTTAGTTAAAAAAATAAAAAGGTAAAGGTTTCCCCTTGCCCAGTTGTGTTTGACACTAGGGGGCAGTGCTCATCTCCGTTTCCGAGCTGAGGGAGCCAGCATTGTCTGAAGATACTTCTGTGATCATGTGGCCAGCATGACTATATGCCAAGCTGCCATAGCACCCCCTTCAAATTTAGTTGAACCTAACCCAAACTATTATTTGGGGCATATCCAGTGGTGGGATTCAGTCAGTTCGCACCAGTTTGGCAGAACCAGTTGTTCACATATTTGAATCCCACCACTGGGCATATCTCATCTAGTATCCAGCCTGCCAGTCAGAGCTAATTTGGCTCTTAGTCCAAGGAACTCTGAGCAGCCATAATGTAAAATAGGCTTTGAGAATTTCTACTCCTGGGTTATTTTCTACGGCTCCAGAATACCCTCTTCATCATATTGTTAGAGAAGGGGCAAAATGCCCGAATTCAAGGCATAATGTTAAACAATTATCAAAATCAGCAATATGTTGATTTTTTAAAAAGTTGAACAAATGTATTAAAACCTCATCCTGCCCATCACAAAGGGAGGAAATCCCAGTTATTTCATTCATCAGATTTGAAATTAGTTTGGCTTGCAAATGACCCCAAACATATGTGCAGCTGAGAGCAAGCCTCATAGAACCATGGTTTTTAATTGGGACCAATGAAAAGTAATGGCTGTGTGCATAAGCTTTCTCCTTTCCCAGATATCTTTCTCATGTTTAATAAAAAAAGGACTGAGAAGTGATTGGACTTCAATATAAAACTACTTTAAATTACTGTATTTCTTGATAGGCCTGATAATGGTTAGCCTTTACTTTACCACAAGGCGCTCATTTGCCACTGGATTGGTGATGGCTGGAGGGGCTGCAGGAACTTTCGTACAGAATAGACTTCAGTATTATCTAATTCAGAAACTTGGATGGAGACATAGTTTGCGTGTATATAGTGGAATTCTATCCATATGTATTTTTGCTGGATTTGCATACAAGCCTCTTCAAAAACGTATGTAACTGCTTTAGGCGTTTTTAATTAAATATCTCCTTTTCCATGTTGGAGGGGGAGGGAATCCACATTTGGTAAAAAGAATAATGCAAAATAGCAAAAAGAGTTCTTTGCAGGCTTTTGAATTCTCCTAAATCGGGTCCCCAACCCCCAGTCAGTGGATCAGTACTAGGCCACGGCATGCCAGCAACCGGGCTGCACAAAGAAGCAAAGCTCCATCCTCAGGATGCAGGCAGTATTTGAAACCACACCCCCTCCGGTCCACAGAAAAACCTCTCTCCACGGAACCGGTCACTGGTGTCCAAAATGTTGGGGACCTCTGCCCTAAACAGTGACTCATACGAAACAGACCTTCCCCAATAAATAAGTAACAAAATAAGAATAAAAAGTAAGTAAATCCAACATTAGGACAAGTACTGCAACCATGTTTACGATTTGATCTCAACCTGGGATGTGGATTATAGACTGAATGCTCCAATAGACAGTGTCATATAGCAAATGGAAATTATGTTAAGAGGTGCATGATTCAACACAGCCACTTGTTGGCTTTTCTTCTCTTGAATAGAAGGGGGGAAAATTGGCAGATGTTATTTATCCCTCAAGAATAAGAAATTGCGCATTAAATTAAAATATTTCAGAATCCTTTCATAGACAGCTTCCCAAAGACCCTTTTTCATTTTATTTAAATTGGGGCAAGTCTTTAATAAGATAATATATAACCCTTGACTACAGATGGGAATTATACATTACAAACATCTCAGGACTATTTTGAAAAGGTAGCTATATATCTAGTTTCATCTTATAATATCTAATTTAATTTTTCTCTATCTGGATGTGGGTAAGATGTAGCAGCCAATAATGTGGAATAGAGCAGAAAGTGTATACAGTATCTTGAAGTCATAAATTCATTGGGCATGTGAGTAGGTAAGAACTTGATATGCCTTAAGAGTGCAGTAGAAATAGGTTTCACAATCATGTGTTTTATTAAATTCAGATTCTGGTCAATGATTTGTCTGCCAGGGATTATTTCAGGATGTTCAGTTGCTAAGTTGTGTCTGACCCTTGGCGATCCCATGGACCATAGCATGCGTCCTTTTCTATCTCCCAGAGTCTGCCCAAACCCATGCCCACCGCATCAATGACGCTATCTAATGACATCCTCTGCTGTCCTCTTCTCCTTTTGCCTTTGGGTTTTGACAACAGGGTGTTTTCTAATGAGCCCTCTCTTCTCATTTGGTAGCCAAAGTATTTGAGGTTCACCTTCAATATCTGTCCATCCAAAGGACAGTCAGGGTTGATTTCCTTTAGGATTAAGTTACGTCAAGAGGCTGAATATAAACGCAAGCTCAGTTTCATATGGCCTTGCAATAGCTAGAACAGGGTGTCAAACTCAATTTCATTGAGGGCCGCATCAGCATTGCGGTTGCCCTCAAGGGGCCGGGTGGGTATGGCCAGGGTGGGTGTGGCCTACTGGGTGGGCGTGGCTAGAGTGCGTATGTCCTACTGGGTGGGCATGGCCAGCTCTACATCGTTCGAATCCAGGGTGCCTATGGGGGCCTGGGCAGGAGTGGGACAGATCTGAGGGTCTCTGGCGGAAGGAGGGTCTCTGGGCCAGGGCCAAGGCAGTGGGGGCCGTTCCCTCACTGTTTCCAGGATGGCTTCGCGGGCCGGATGAAACCACTTCGCGGGCCGGATCCGGGCCTTGTGTTTGACATGTCTGAGCTAGAACTTAAGAAAGTCAGCATGTTTTACCCTTTTTTTATTTTTTTGGTTTCTCAGATCTCAGAGGTATTTCACTACAGATTTTTTGAAAACTTCTACTCTTCCTAAATTACCTTTATCACTACTCTCATTTATCATTCTGTCTCCAGTCTAAGTTGGGTTTTTGAGTTGATAAGAATTCAGGAGACAACTAGCTCAGCTATCGTCAATAAAGAGACCTGTCATTTGACTATTTGCTTATTTTATTTACCGTAATTTAATAAATTTATAGGGCAGCATTTGGGAACAGAAAAGCTGTCATAGATTAATTAGGAAAGACCCTATCAGTATGATTTCTAATAGAAGATAAATTTATGCTGCTGGGAAATAGTGTAGTTTAATTTCTGAAGTTTATGTTTCCTATACCTTTCATTTTTGATTTTGATTTTGGATAAACATGCTTGGAAAAAAGACTGCTCTCAGTTTAATGCCTCTGAACCTAGGGCCTAGGACTGCACTAAAGCAACCTGATTAATTTCTTAAATCACCCATGCTGTTTGCTTCTAGGAATGCAAATTACAGATGCAGAGCAATTAAGTAGTTGCTTCAAGTATCTAGAACAAATTTCCTTAACTGAGGGAAAACTGAGTTAAATTGCAGCTCCCATTATCCTGTCAACCCTATAAAGTAGACTAGACTAAGAAATCAACGCCACATACTGTAGGTCTAAAACTTCTTTTGTTAGAATAGCTGTAGTGGGGAAAAATCTTGCAACGCCCAATGGGCTTCCTTTTGCCCTCATTTTATCTTTCTGTGAACTGCGGAGGAATGTGTCTGAGATGTTTACTCAAATTAGTTTCTTGGAATGGACGTAAGCCATACTTGTTTGATTGTTGCCTTGGTAGTGGCTTATCCTCACGTTTTTCAAGGCCATTCCTTATGCCTCTTACACATTCCCACCTAGCATGCTGGCTGCATTTTGGAAGTTGTAGGCACCAGGATAGGAAAAGGCTGGTGTGCTGCCCATTCGTGATAAAAATAAACTTTTTGTGTCACACGGAACTCATTCCCCCTAATGGCTATACCTGCTCCGGCCTTGTTCAGCAAGTAATGTTAGCATAGGTTCTGATGGTACATAAAATCATTCTTTTCAATTATCCTGAAAATAATGGGTTAAACATCACACAAATCTGTCTTGTGCTCATTTGTTATATGCTTTTTATATGTTATGTGGGTTGCACATAAATGTTGCATTTATTGCTTTCTGATGGAATTCATCAGTATTCTAGGGCATTGTGTAAATAGCAGCAATAATTTCTCTTGTTTTTACTTTGTATTTTAAAGATAGAACTCATCCAAGTGTAGTTGAAAAATTTAAAACATCGCCACTAAGAGGTTTTATAGTTGACTTAGGTTTATGGAAAGATCGTATTTTTGAGGTATGGGTCAGTTCTCTTGGATTAGCAAAATTTGGGTTCTACATACCTTTTGTGCATATGGTAAGTGATCATTACTGTTTTTTGGCTTTTCTGTTATAGCTCAGAATGCTTAGTTTTATAGTAGATAAGATAATCTTTATTGTCATTTTTTACTGTGGGCACAACGGCACACATCAAAATGAAATTTAGTTGTCCGCTATCAAAGTGAAACACATACATGACACACACCTAAAACATACTATATACAACATATGTATAGACCTACATCCCTACATATACATAGCAATAAAATATTAAATACTGTCCATCGTCAATATATAAGGAGGATATAGGAGGAAGCCTGAGTTCACAAGGTTATAGCATATGTAAAACCTGTATATTCTATATATTTTAAGACATGTAGCTAGCATTTAATCTTTTCCAGTCTTTTAATCCTTAACTCAATTTTGGAGAAGGGCCACATCAATCTGGGCCAAGTTCATTTATTTTTAGTAGGTGTAAGATTGCCATTTGTGCATAATAGGTAAGTGGTCACTGTGAACAAGAGTAACTTTGTTTCAATAATGTCAGATACACCAACTGCAGTCTTGTCTGCAGTAACTTTCAAAACTTGAATAATACTTGGCGGATGATCTTTGAAGGATATTTTTGTAAGAAAACACGGTGTCATTGCCTCAGGACCTAAATTTGGTGTCCTCTTCATGTATTGGATCAAATCCCATAGTCCCCTCTCAGTTTAATTTTTGGCAATGTATTATGGAGGTACCAAATTTGAGAACACTAATGTGTCCAATGAAGGCAGAAGTGTCAAAAAGGGAGTATGAAATGTTTGGATTCTCAATCAGTCACATCTATTTTTTGCTGACAATTTCCATAAACCTTTAAACAAGTGTCACTCAATTTGCGGCTATATTTAATTACTAGGTTAGCTTAATCATGACTAGTGTTCACCAAACAGAACACTTTCAAAAATGTTAAAAATAGCTGTTGCTTTTCTTACAGATGAAACTTGCAGGTGATTTGGGTATTCCTTTGGAGAAAGCATCCTACATTATGGTAGGACTTGGAGTAAGCAGCATGATTAGTTGTCTTCTGTTTGGAAAAATTTGTGATATTGAAAATATCGACCGGCTTTATATTAATCAGGCATCCATATTATCTGTTGGTAAGTTTCATAGTAAGCTTCTGAATGTATTTTGCCTGAAATTTTTTTAAAAAAGTTAATAAAGCTTTATGGTTCTAGAACTAGAAGCATCTAGAGTATCACTTCTAGATCTAGAAGCATCTAGATATCAGTTATGTCAGCACAACTGCAAGTTAACACCGTGCCTTATGTTAACTGTTGTCAAGTCTTCTTGGGGCCATTCTTGAGATTGCTTGAATTCCAGTTCCCCACAGTCACTGGTGAACATGACGACTAGGAATTAGGGAAATGGAATCTGACTCATGTGGTGGGTTCTAGATTGAGAAAACCTGACTTCCTTGTGGTACTCCAGCAGGAGGCACTGGACACTTGGAACCAATGCACAGGTTCCTGAATATGCTGGTGATGACCTACAGTATAAAGCCCTAAATGGCCTGGGTGTGGACTATCTAAGGGAACACCTGCTGCCGGCATCAACTTCCCATCCTGTGCGCTCCCATAGGGAGGGCCTCCTTAGGGTGCCACCGGTCAGGGTATGCCGGCGGGTGATCCCCAGAGGGAGGGCATTCTCTGTGGGTGCGCCTGCCCTTTGGAATGATTTACCTGTGGAACTCTAGACTGCCCCCAACTTGCGCTCGTTTCGCCGGGACCTGAAAACCTGGCTTTTCGATCTATCTGGCCTGGACTGAGGGGGTTTTTAGTTTTACGTTTTTAACATTGTTTTATTGTTGGGCTATTATTAATTTAATTCTTTTTAATTCTATTTTTATCTTAATTTTATATTGTCTTTTAAATATTGCCCTGTAAACCACCCTGAGTCCTTCGGGAATAGGGCAGTATAGAAAACTAACTAACTAACTAACTAAATAAATAAATAAATATGTAGCATGGAAGATAGCTCACTACCGCTTACCAAATTTTTTGGTAAGGAGAACTAAAATATTGGAAATAAACAGTGGCAAAGCCTGATGATTGTTGCTGTATCTCAGTTTACCTTATAGGGTAAATAAATATGTTTTGTTCATGTTGAAACATACCTCCTTCGTCTTTTATTTTTCAGGTGTGGTATACTTTATTATTCCTCACTGCACATCTTTTGGCGCTCTTGTAGCCATTTGCTCCCTTTTGGGATTTTTTGATGCAGGAAACTATGTTCTCCTACCTGTCCTTACATTTGATTTGATGGGAGCAGAGAGGATGCCTGTTGCATGGGGATTTATGATGGCTGTCAATGCAATTAGCTGTTTTGGTCCACCCTTTGCAGGTAAACCAGTTAGTGTGATTGTATGATTTGTCTGTAAAGATACAACTGAACATTATTAGCCTAGAGAAAACTATATTGCTAACGTGCCCAAGATCTGACTCTTCCTATGGCTTGCTTGCTTGCTTGCTTGTTTATTTAATTTTATTTATTTATTTTATATATCTGCAGTTCTCACAAGTATGGCACACAAAAAGAAGAAAAAACAATACATATTTAAAAACAGTCATTTTTCAAAACAATAAAGCAGCACCCAAGCAGGGAGAATGGTATTAGCCACAGTAAGATAGCATCACAGGATTTTCCCAGTCCGCTAGACCCTTAGGTCTGATGGCACAGGCAGGTCCTGAGGGACTTGCAGAATATACCCCCACTTCTGGGGGTAGAAAATCTCCTAATTGGAGTGCCACAGTGAAGACAGCCTGCTTGCTGGGACCCAAGTTTAAGTCCCTAATAGTTGGGACATGCAGCATCTTTCTCTGGCAGATTTGGTGGGCAAGCAGATATAATCAGGAAGAAGCAGTCCCTCACATCTCTCCTCCCCAACTACCACCACTTGGAATCAGCCCTGGAGAAAGGAAGTGCACTTGACCAGCACTGTACCATCCACCCCCAATCAATGTCAATCCAGAAGGACACCGTGGTCAATGGTATCAAAAACTACAGAGGGGTCAGGTAGGGCAAGGATGGGATACATGACTCCCATCTCTCACTTGCCAGGTTTCTTGAGGAGGGGGGGGTGAGGCAAATTGACTATCGCCAGAATCTGCTCCCATGATCCCCTGAACCAGTTTAATCAGGAAGGACGTGGATCTAAAGAGCAGATGGCTGAGCTTGTAGCTCCACAGACCCTGTTCACTTCCTCAGGTAAAAAAAGGTTCAAATCTGTTCAAATAGCAGGGCAACAGTCCTTTCTAGGTGTTTCCACTGGTCTTGCAACAAGACCAGGGTCTACCTGAGAATGTATCTGAGCAACTTTGTGCGACAGATGGCTGAGCATATTCCTCCTCATGCTCCTGCAAGAGGTTATCCGAGCCCTCTTAGCCACTCAGAAGCCCAGGAGGGCTCATGCCACCCAGAAGAGGATGGCAGGGCAGTTATCTGCATATATAATAAGAATAGAGAATTAATGATGCTTTGCCACACTTACAATACTACCACTAGTTAGCTGTTAATGGCATTTCTAGCCCATGCTTGAATTCATTGAGTGCCAGCAAAGCTTTAGATGTCTCTTCTCTTGCTTCATCTCTCTCAATTCCTCTATAGCGTGCCAGGATTCCTGAAAGGGATGAGGTCACATGGGTGTAGCCTGATCCAAAGCCTCAGCCATCCCCTCATTCCAAGTGGTGACCAGAACGTTGAAGCACAATAACAGGAACAACTCCCACTCCCTTTGGAACCTATCTAGGTTCATTAGTCACCAGTGACTTTCCGCTTTCTTTTCTGCATATGCCCGTACAGGTAGTCCTTGTTTAATGACCATTCATTTAGCAACCATTTGAACTTATGACAGCACTGAACAAGTGGTAGTTACAGTGGGACTTTGTACCTACAACCATTGCAGTGTCCTGCAGTCACGTAGTAACAATTTGTGTGGTTGGCTCCTCACAAAGTCAGTGGGGAAGCCAGCAGGAAGTCAGAAGCTGTGATCGTATGAGGTTCTTGCTTAACAAACTGCACCATTCTCATTTAACAATGGCAACTGGGGACTGCCAGAACTGCTGCAGCTAAGAAATATCATCCCCCCTTTTTAATATTTATATAAAACCACATTGCTAAATGATGGAGTTTCCAAACCCAATTAGCATAATTAAACAAGGACCACTTGAATAGTTTTTGGGATCAGGAAGGTAGATGCTGTGATTACTTAAATCTTTTCTGATACTGAAATGTATGGCATCATTTGAAAGAAAGTTCTGTTTTGGGAAAGGAAGCACAAAAGTAAACAACATATTTTTGTTTCAGGTGCAATGTATGACATGTATGGCAGTTACACCATTGGCTTTGTAGTAACCGGGGTTTGCAATATTGCAGCAGCTGGTATTCTTGCTTTAATACCCTGGTTGCAAAGAGAAGCAGTCCAGTCAACAAAAAACTACATTAATGCTTCTGTATGTGTAATAACCAATACTATAGTGCCTTGGCAATCTCCAAGTCCTTCATTAGGGGTAAGGAATATTTGATGATATTTCTTTCTCTAAACAGGAACATTCCTCCTCCTCCTCCTCTTCCTCCTCCTCCTCCTCCTCCTCATTCGTGAATTCTATACCAGCCTGAATCTTTGGTAGGCATTTTATCACAAGGACCCTTTCATGATATTAGCATTTCTGTTAAAAGGTCATAGAGAAATTAGTATAAAAACTTTATCATGGCATTTGTGATTTGCTGAAATAGGATGTGCCAGCTATATAGAGAGACTCATTTAAACATCTTAACTTTAGAGATTTTGGCACAAATCCCTGCCCTTTGTATGGTTCCAGCTATTTTTTTAAAACTGCACCACAAGCAACATGTTTGGCTAATTTCTCCAGAGATTCCCCCCCATTCTGTTATTTTCGTTTTCATCATTTTATTCATTTTTGTTCCTAGACAAATGCAAAGTATAAGAAGTACAGTTTCATTGCCATTTGGCTTTAAGAACCTTGAAGGCCCTTTTACTAAATGCTTGTGGTAGGGAGTAACTCACTCTGAAATAGCTTATGCCATTTTTGTCTGGGAAAAGGCTACGCTACACACTCTGGCAAAAATAAATAAAAAAAATCAGATGTTCATAAAGGAGGCCTGATATAATTACTGTTCCTGTCAGAAATGTGTTGAAAATGGTACTAAAAGCTGTTGAACCCATAGCATCTGAATGTCTAGACTAGGGGTGTCAAACTCAATTTCATTGAGGGCCGCATCAGCATTGCGGTTGCCCTTAGGGGGCTGGGTGGGTATGGCCAGGGTGGGCGTGGCCTACTGGGTGGGTGTGGCTAGAGTGCGTATGGCCTACTGGGTGGGCATGGCCAGCTCCACATCGTTGTATCAAGGGTGCCTATGGGGGCCTGGGCAGGAGTGGGACAGATCTGAGGGTCTCTGGCAGAAGGAGGGTCTCTGGGCCAGGGCCAAGGCAGTGGGGGCCGTTCCCTCACTGTTTCCAGGATGGCTTTGCGGGCCGCATGAAACCACTTCACAGGCCAGATCCGGCCCCCGGGCCTTGTGTTAGACATGTCTGGTCTAGACTGAGGCTTCAGTGCCCATCTGCCTCAAATACTGTACACTTAGTTCTTGTTTAGTGACCACAGTTGGGACCAGCAACTCAGTCATTTAGCAAAGTAGTTGCTAAATGAAGAATAAGATTTTACTTCAGCCTTCCTGCTTACAGTATCAGAAGGATACATACAACTCCAGTTAGTAAGCCAAGTGGTTGGAAAGGTCTCCAAGTTTGATTCATGAGGAAGCTGGGTAAAAGGTGGAAACTTATAGCTCTCTCCCACCCACCCACCCCCCGCCCTCTGGAATGCTCACCCTTGCACTAGGACAATTAGCAAGGAGGAAATTAATATTTATATTTAAAAACCTTGGAGAGGAAGTGATTACAAGAGAGTAAGGCTTGGGTTTTGGTTTGGGATTACAGTTCTTACAAGCTGGTTTAGGATGTTGGGAATTAAAATAATCTTTCTATATATTTGAAAATTGTCCCAAAGCAGAGATTGAGGGGTATATGGAAGGATGGCTTATAGCCAATGAATCTGAAAATTATTTAAATTAGAGTTTTCAAAAGAAATTTGAATGGTGATCATGACAAATAGATGATAGACTTTTAAAATCAGATGTATACTATCTTTATCTCAGATACATAGTGCGAATTCAGATTACAAAGAGGAAATGTCTTTGGTATAAATTTCCTCCTTATCTATTTTTTTTATCAAAATCTACTTCAGTGTTTGTTTGTTTTTTGTTTTGTTTGTTTTTTGGTGGGAAAAAGGGGTGATTACTCCGTGTTCAGAGAATGGAAATACACTACTGAACTCCCGTCATTAATACTGTGTTTCATAATACATTTACTTGTTTTCTTACAGAGTATTAGTTCCTCGTTCACAAAATCAATGGTATCTCCTAAACAAAGTACATCAGGCCATTCAAAAGGATTCAGCATGAAGTCTTTTAAGAGCATACTAAAGTCAGATGCAGCATCATATAAGAATGTGACTCCACAAATGACCTCAGAACATAGGGCTTCTGTGGGTACCGTGGAATATATCAAGCCTGTCCAGGAGCATGAGGAGAGTACAGCTGAGCGGAAGCAAGATTCAGGCAAATCAGAGTTAGCATCTGTTCGAAGTCAAACTTCAGTCACCATGACCCAGGCAGAACCCATTCCTTGTAGAAAAGAAGATGGAGCGGTCTTGAATGAGTATGAGGGAGATGAAGAAGAAGAAGCAACTGGAGTGAGGCCTATGCAAGAGTTAACAGTGCCAGAACGATTTATGAGAAGGGAAAGGTCAGACTCTAAACAGTTGGAGCGCTTTCCTCACAGAAAAGAAGATGGGGTGGCCTTCTTAGATGAGTATGAAGAAGAGGAAGAAGAAGCTGAGATTACAACTGGAGTAAGGCCTGCTCAGGGGCTAACCGTGCCAGAACTATTTATGAGAAGGGAAAGGTCAGACTCTAAGCAGTTGGAGCACGTTTTTCACAGAAAAGAAGATGGGGTGGCCTTCTTAGATGAGTATGAGGAAGAGGAAGAAGAAGCTGAGATTACAACTGGAGTAAGGCCTGCTCAGGGGCTAACCGTGCCAGAACAATTTATGAGAAGGGAAAGGTCAGACTCTAAGCAGTTGGAGCATGTTTTTCACAGAAAAGAAGATGGGGTGGCCTTCTTAGATGAGTATGAGGAAGAGGAAGAAGAAGCTGAGATTACAACTGGAGTAAGGCCTGCTCAGGGGCTAACCGTGCCAGAACAATTTATGAGAAGGGAAAGGTCAGACTCTAAGCAGTTGGAGCACGTTTTTCACAGAAAAGAAGATGGAGTTGCTTTTTTAGATGACTTTATTAGTAGTGAGGAAGAGCACTTGAAATATATGCCTTCTGCCTCTCACAGAAAAGAAGATGGGACAGTGCTCTTGGAGGATATTGATGACCCTAATGTGTATCAAGAGCAGCTTAAAAGCACAGCTACACTGAGTCCAATGGAAGATGTAACCAAATCAGAAATGGCATCTGAAGAAAATGAAAGTTCCACATCATTGAAAGACTGAACGCACTTCCCCACAGAAAGAGCAATGATGTGATATTTGCTAAAGATGAAGTTGCAATTTACAGTCATAGTAGGACATAATAAGAATTCCTTAGTAATATTAATGGCATTTGATCTAGCACATCTTTATGACTTACTTGTAGTAATTTCCTTGTGTTATTCTGTATACATTTTTCATGCTTATTTACATAGCTTTTACAAATAATTGTTTCCAAAATATTTGTTTGTTTTTCATTATTTTATAACTTAGATGTACCAACATTTTGAAAAGAACTGGGTTCCCAGCAGATATTAAAACCATTTGCTCATTTTGCTGCTTTTGGAAAATAAATGAGCCTTTAAAGTTTAAGTTATTTATACTTTGTAGCTAAACTGAGTTGAGATTACCATCCTATGCAAGAAGATAAAATATGGAGCTCTAATTATTCTTTATCCTCTGTATTCTAGGTGAAAATTTTTGTTCATCACAGGGTGCGCATATTCAGCTAACTGCTCTAAATGCTGGGAGACTTGATAATCCAGTATTTTATTGTTTCTTTCATCTTGTTTCAGGGTCTTTAGTGTCACTAAAATGTCACTAAAGACATTTTGTTTGTTTTCATAATCAATACAGTGAAAGTGCAATGTAAAAAGACTGAATAGTAACGCATGAATACTCTTTAGAATACTGTATATTTTTCTAATCTGGTCTATAATGTTGGACACCTGAACATATACATATAGTCAAGTTAATGTATATTGGGACAATGATAATTTTTCTTTTTGGCATTTGGCCTCTGTACATCGCTACATTAAATTAGAAATGAAACACTCAAGATGTGAGCAAAGGGAAGACTTTCAGCTTTAATTTTAGGGGTTTGACAAAGGTGTGACAACCATTGAGCCATTTTAATACTATTGTATTCAAAACCTTTGAGGACCAGTTTGATGTGGTGGTTAAGGTATCAGACTAGAAACTGGGAGAGTGCGAGCTCTAGTCTCACCTTAAGCACAAAGCCAGCCGAGTGGTCTTGGACCAGTCACTTTCTCTCAGTCCTAGGAAGGAGGCCAGGGCAAACCACTTCTGAAAAACCTTGCCAAGAAAACTGCAGGGACTTGTCCAGGCAGGCACTTTAGTATCGGACATGACTTAAGACAGGGCTTTTCAACATTTTCACCCATTGTACCACTTTTAGGATATGGCAACATCCGAGTACCACCAGTTGCCTAGCAAGGTGTCAAAAACTTGACCAAAAAAAAGGAAAAAAGTGATGAAGTACAGGTAGTCCTCGACTTACAACAGTTCGCTTAGTGACTGTTCGAAGTTTCAATGGCACTGAAAAAAGTGCCCCCAAAGCCACAGCCGAGCAAGACACCTGCCCTCCCATCCAGCGGTACTCTTCCTCCTGTCCGAGGTTTTCATTGTTGTGAGCATTTCTGTTGAGGATTGGTAACGGGGTGGTGGTTGGTTTTTATTTCCCCCCCCCACTGGGTGGTTGCAGCAGGTTTTGGTCACTTCACATGAATACTGGGATACTGGGATACTGTGACCGTCATAAATATGAATCAATTGCCAAGCATCTGAACGTAAATCACAAGACCCTGGAGATGCTGCAACGTGCTAGCTAATTGGCACTTCTGGGCTCAGCAGAAGCACCAGGATCAGTGCCGAGCTCCAGCTGGAGCCTGGCGCTCATCCTGGCGCTTCCACTCAGCCCTGACAGCCCTGCAGCTCCAGCCTTCACTCGCTCCAACCGGTGATGCCACCGGTTCAGCTCATTCCCCTCCCCCGCTACCACTTTTCTAGGATGGTCACGTACCACCTGCTAGGTGCCAATGTACCACTGGTGGTACCCGTACCACTGGTTGAAAAGCCCTGACTTAAGAGGAGGGAAAAAATCAAAACTATTCATTTCGATGAGGTACATGTGTGATTTGCAAACTCCCATCCCTGGAGGTTCTCAAGAGACTGGACAGCAGTGGCGGGATTCAAATATGTGAACAACTGGTTCTCTGTATGGATTAGCTACTGGTTCTGCTGAACTGGTGCGAACTGGCTGAATCCCATCACTGCTGGACAGCCGTTTGTCCGGAATGGGGCAGGTTCTCCTGCCATGTGCAGAAGACCTCCAAGGTCCTTCCCAATTCTATTCTGTGTTCTCTGTTCTAGTGTTATTTAAGACATTACAATATGTCATATAAATATCTTCCCTTTTTAATGCAGTTCTAACAAACATTGCTTTGGAATCCCCTATGTAGAGATGCGGGGGGGGGGGGCTTTTAGGAATGCAATCTCAAAGTAAAAAGTCACTCTGTTAGATTACACGAACTGGGGAGATGGGAATGAGACGAATACAGAAAAAAAGGACTGAGCAGGTTGGAAACAGAATGAACATAGTGAGTATCTGCTTGGAAATACGGCAGTTTATTTCGAATGTGAGCTTGTAAGTATTTGTCTGGTAGAGAAATCAAACTAAAATCATGAATGGTTTGATTATAATGAATGACAGAAATACCAAAGGTGAACCAGTCTGATGTAATGGTTGGGGTGCTGGCTAGCAGCCAAGAGATTGAGCTGTAGTCCTGCTTTAGGCATGAAAGCTGGCTGGGTGACTTTGCTCCAGTCACTCTCAGAAAAACTGACCTCACAGAGTTGTGGTTGTAGGGAAAAAGAGGAGGAGGAAGGAGTATTAGGCATGTCTGCTGACTAAATTTCTTATAAAATAATAAAGATGGGATAAAAAAATCAGATAGCAAGAGCTTTTGAATGTGGGATAGACTCTTTTAGCAGAGTCAAGAATGGGTCTTGGGAGAAGAGATACAGAAGCAAAAAACAAGGTGAAAGCAGAATGATTGCAGAAAAGGAAAGCAAGAATTTTATTTGTGAAAGTATTGATTATGTTGGAGATAACAAGGCCGAGCAGAAGGGAGGGGACAAATGTGTCATCAGTCATGAGTCCCTATGCACCCACAAGTCCAGCCTACCTTGAGTTTCTTTCTATTCTTAACTCCCACAAATCCCCCCTGACCATTAGCAGCTCAGATTCTTATAGAGAGCTCAGTCTTGCAACAAATCTTTGTACTCATTTGAACTGCCTGAATCTCCTGATTTCCCCACTGCTTGACAGATTAGTTCCTAACAAATACATGGAAAGTAGATGTTAAAAAAAGGCTGTAGAAGCTGCCGGGAAGATAATAAAAGGCAAATGAATTGTGCTAAAAAAAAAGCCACCGAAGCACATGAAGTTCTGCTAATAAGAATGAAGAAGGAGATTTGGTGGAATTATGAAATGGAAGAAGCTGTGGATGAGGGGAAAACAATGAAAGAGAATATTGCAGAGAGAGAGGGGGAGGGAGAGAGCAACTGTGTAACACGCAGAAAGAACATTAATGGAAAGTGTAGTAAAATGAAGCCAGAAATAGTAACAAAGGAGGAAGAGAAAAAGCAGAACAATTTTGATTGAAATAAAATTATTTTGGGATAAAAAAGGCTAAATGATGACGCTGCAGCAGAATCAATGGAATCAGTAAAGGATGAAAAAATTGAGGGTGAAGCTGATATGTTGGAATACTGGATTGGGTAGTCAAGGAAACAAATGCAACCGAATATCACGGAGTACAATTGAAATGAATAATGTCCGGTGGGGAGATGAAAAGTCATAAATGCAGGATAAATGTTGAAAAAATGTAAAGGCTGCAGATGTAGACAGTGTAGTTGGGGAAAGGTTAATTATGGGTGTGGTTTGCTTATAGTGTCAGTATGCAACTTTTTAACATATAAAGAAAGCATGCCTGACTATTGGTAGAATGTTTTTATCCTATTGAATAAGGGATTCAAGAAGTATTGGGGGCAGCAGTTCTGAATGAAAGGGAATAAGAGGTGACAATGAGTAACGTTTGGGAAGTGCACTTGGCTTTATGTTAGGCAGAGATTACACAGACTAGTTTTTTTTTTAACCTTTTACTGGTAATTGAAAAAGTTGATCCATCTTTTTTAATTTAGGAAAAACAAATGTTAATGGGTTTGAATTATGGGTCATTTTTGACAATTACAAACTTGAATTGTTGGTTGTCAAATACTGTTAATAGTAAAAGCATGCACAAGAGTAAATGGAGTACACATTGAAGCCTATTTTATCCCTGGATTTAGTATACTGTATTTATGGATATATGCATCAATAACGCTTTTGATAATATTGTAATGGTGGACATCGACGTGCATCTTGTGTGTCCAGATGACGCCAGTTTGTGGCCTGAGAAGTGAAACCATCTGCAGTGAACGGTAGCTTATATGATACAACAGGATGGAGCTGAATACCAGCAAATAAAAAGGCCAAGGTAGTTTCAGTTCACCGAATTAGAGGCAGGAGACAGTGAAAAAAGCAAACAAAACGCTAGAATTCCACAGTCTTCCTATATACGTATAAATCTTTCAACGCAATAGGTCAGGGGTCTTCAAACTTGGCCCTTTTATGACTTGTGGACTTCAACTCCCAGAATTCCTCAGCCAGACACGCTGGCTGAGAAATTCTGGAAGTTGAAGTCCACAAGTCATAAAGGCCAAGTTTGAAGACCACCTGCAATAGGTTGAAATTACTCACCGGCAAACAGGTTGCCCTTCCAATTCCCGGGAAAGCGAGCTGATGCCCCACGTTTCGGCTGAACCCAAAGCCACGTGGGACCGCGAACACGCTTGATCGGTTACAGGTGGCGAGGATCGGGGCTTAAAGATGTGACTGCCGCTGATCCGGTGCCCCGCCAACGGTAGATGGAGTGAGTCTCCGGTCGTCCCGACACGGGTGCAACTTCAAGGACCGAGACCCCGGTCCCCGCCGCCGAGCAAACTGCAGCGCTCGCAGCAGTCTTCGAAAGAGGCGCCATAAGTCGGATCGCCCCGTTGCTGGTGAACAACTTCTCATTCCTCTCCTCCTCCTCCGGGCCGCTCTTGCACGCCGCCGCTTCAGCCTTTCCTGTTTACGGTTGCTGTAGCTACGGAAAAGCCTCTCGGCGACTTAAACTTCCTTCTTTTTAGCCGTTTCGTTCAAGCTCGGGGTAATTTGGTTCCCTCGCATACAAATCCTAAAGAAGCCCCGGAGAAGGACGGTAAAAAGCGTGGTGCACGGGTGTGTATGATATTTGCGGGGTTTTTTTAAAAAAAATTCTGCCACGTTTTTCCAAACCAACCCCCCCCCCACACACACACTCACTTTTGAAGAGCTCGTTAATACATCCCCTTTTGGATCCAAAGGATGAGCGCAGAAGAATGACTGCGAACAGGATGAGCGCAGTGGCTGAAGATAGCAGGGTCGCCTAGCTTTTCTCACTGTGACCCAAAGCTGATCGTTCCTGGTTAATTGGGTGTATTCATATTCCAAATGATAAATCTTGTTCAAACTACATGCTAAAATGAAACAATTACACTGCGGCTTTCTGGGTTGATGGCTCACACTTTCAGAGACTACCTAGGAAAGTTGGCTTTTGAATTTTAGAAACCACCCATCTGTTTCAGCTGAACTCCTAAATTGTAGTGCATGCTTAGACCCGGGCTGCAAATAAAACTGTCTCTGATTGGCAAGTACTTGTGTGGTACTGCAGTGATTTATAATCTATGAACACAGTGCCCTCTAACAGCATCTGTTTGCTCAGCGTGTAGACCCACAGTTACCAGAGAAGTGTGCTTGCTTTGTAGAAATGCATTTCTAGATAGCAGCCTGAGACAATGACCCCATGTCTGCATATTTCAGAGAAATCTTCTATGGCTCTGAGATGCTTGCGAAAAAAGCTGTGGAAAAAAAATGTTATTTTAATCCTCATACAAACAGCTTACTTCTTGAAAGTAATAACATAACTCCTTTGGGGTGGTTTTCTTTTTCATCGATTGATTTCTGTTTCATTATTTGATTCTTTGCTTTAGCATGCTGTCTTCATTACTTTTTATGTTTTATTGATTTATAGCATATTTTCTTTCTTTCATTATTGAAGGCCACTCAGAACTGTTGAGAGTCTTCAAAAGCGCTTCAAGAAGTGATGACTTCAGAATAATTCCCTTGATCTTGGTGAGATGGGTGGCATGGAAATCTCAAGTCTACTGATTATCTATTCTTAATAAATGTTTTGAGAAATGGGAAATGCAAACCGATAGCTTGGAGAATAAAAAAAAAATGTCCATTTCCCTGGATTTCAAAAGACTCCTTGGGGAAAATATTACCTCCTGGAACAAGTGACCACAAGGAGCAACTATCATCAGGAAATAGCACTGGTGGCCTTTTCATTAAACAGTTTATACTCAATAATTCTGACAATAGTTGCATGCTGGGATGAGAAGTTGCTATACCTGAGGATCTAGGTCATGCTTCAATCTTTCTGGATGTTGAGCCTTTCAGAAACTTGGTCAGCTGCATTTCCCCCCGACTTTCTATGCCACCAACTGCAGCTGGATTTCTTCCTGCTGTGAAACGTTTGGAAATTCCAGTTCTGCTGCTGCAGTTTCCCTCTTGAGAACTCAAGAAGCCATATATCTCAAGGAATAGGTAAGATTCTTCTCTGTCTAAGGTAAGTTACATTCATTATCACTCAGTTACTCAAGCAAGATGGGAATGGTATAACAGAGTGTAGACACCGAAACAAGAAGGTATTTCTGTATTTTTAATTATTTATTTGCCTTTGGCTTTTTGCTCTATGTGTAAAGTTTCATTTTCTTGAAAAATGTTATGAATTACAGATACTCAAGCAAAAGGTTGAGTGGGTATGTGCACAACATTTCTCTGTAGTTTTTTTTTTAAAAAACTATTTATTTATTTATTTATTTTTTGGACTTATATGCCGCCCTATCTCCCGAAGGACTCAGGGCGGCTAACAACAATAAAAATACAATAATACAAAAGTTTAAAAAAAGAATTAAACTAGCAGCCCCAATAATAAGTTAGAAACATTTTAAAAATCCCTGTCAGTCCAGGTCAGCCTGATGGAAAAGAAATGTTTTAAGGCCGCGGCGAAAGGACCGGAGGTCCGGGGCCATCCGAAGCTCAGGGGGGAGCTGGTTCCATAGGGTTGGCGCTCTCACAGAGAAGGCCCTCCCCCTGGGGGTCGCCAGCTGACATTGTCTGGCCGACGGCACCCTGAGGAGGCCCTCTCTGTGTGAGCGCACTGGGTGATGGGAAGTCGTTCCCGGCAGTAGACGGTCCTGCAAATATCCCGGGCCTAGGCCATGTAGGGCTTTAAAGGTAAGTACCAACACTTTAAATCTCACCCGGAGGGCAACTGGTAACCAATATATTTTCTTGCCTGGAAGAGAAGGGGTGTCAAAAAAGTTAATGAACTTTTTTATGCCCCAACAATGCCCCTGTTTTCTTAGGTTTTCAGGACAGCAGAGGAAGGAAATCTCAGAGTTCCAGGGGAAAAAAAGCAGATGTTCTAAGGATTTGTGGACAGTTCCTGCTAGAAAATCGCGCCCTTGTGAAGCAGCATTTTGATTTTGAATTCAAAGGCCTACATATCCTTCTTAGATGCCCTTTTTTCCGTATGCAGAAAATTGCTATTAGTTGAGAACAACAGCACACACTTATTTATTCTTCCCATCTCTTCAGCTTCTTATATGCCTTCCCTCCTTCTTGCTACAGTTCTATCCCCTTCAGGAGGCTCCACTGATTTGTTGACTGCTCAACCTCCTCTGGAAGATTCTTTGCAAATTCAGTGCAATAACAATTCATAAATCAAATTTTAATCATACCTGGCTTATAGAAATATGGCCTTTCTTCCAACAAATGGGGAAAGCACATTTTTCCCTTTTTATTAAACTTAAACCTTCATTTTCCAACATGAACTCATCAGCTCCACCCCACAAGATCATACTATATTCTTTCACAGCCATTACAATATAGCCTTCCTTGTTCTCCTAGTTTCACAAATACACAATATCTATCTTTTTTATTTCATTCATTAATTCATGCTCATTACTGCTTATTCCTCTTACGTTCCAAGGCAAAGTGTTCTGTGTGCCATGTACATTAAGTTACCAGCTAATCAGCCTCAATTGTACCTATATTGGCCATTCTGCTCCCATCTAACAGTAAGGATAATATCTGTTATTTTGGCACAATTTGGCCAGGATGCCACAAGTATTTCTGCCTCCTTCTCATCTCCTCCTTGGTATCATGTTGAACAATGATGCCATACTGTGGGTTGTTTCTCATAAAATACAAAATAAATGCATTCCTTTAATTTAGGTTTAAAGTGATTTTTGAACTATTCATTACGTTTTAGTATTAGGAATACCCAGACTATTGTGGATTGTTCAAGTAACAGTGATAAAAAAATCTTTTTATAGGTAAATCACATCTGTCCATTTCTTGGTGTTGATGCTCTGTTATTTGAGACATAGGTAAGGAAATGCGGTATGACAGAGGTAGCCAGTTAAAAGATAACAGTAATAAGGAGCTCTTTATGCTGGTATTATTTGGTCATGTGGGCAAATTTTGGGAAATTAGTGAAAATATATCAATGTAGTAAGGGTGTTGGATGACATATCCTATCAATCAATCTGTTGATGCATAGTATATACTTGAGTAGGGCCTGCATATAATGCTAAATAAAACCCCAAGACTGGAGCCAACCATGTAGTTAAATCCAGTTTTCCCCATGTATAACTTCTGTAAATTGGAAAGATCCCAAATACATTCAGAATATTACCACAGCTATTTCTGGTTATTTTATTTTTAGTGTGAATATTTTATATACATATAGAAACAAACATGGACTCATTACCTCAGAGCTATGAGACCAACACAGAAAATGCTTCTAGACATATTCTTGAAGAATAGAAAAACGGTGAAATCCGAGGTAAGCAAGTCTTATTTTATACGAGGGCAATTCGGAAATAAACCTCTGTTTGGTTATCAATGACAGACGCTTGGAGATACAGAACTTTTATTATACGCATTAGAAAACTACAACATTACATTACTTTTCGACATCACCATTCAAATTGAGGCACTTGTCATAATGTCTTACAAAATTTGAAATTCCTTAGTACCGTAGTAGTATTGTGAGTACAGTTGCAAGCATGCATTTTGGAGAAAGATCTTTGTGGGAATTTCCCCCCCCCCCCCAGTAAAGCAAATAATGGGTTCAAATTTGTGGAAATCTTTCTGCAATAGAAACATCTGTGAACTGTTTTTCGATGATAGTGAGTGCTCCCTTAAATGGTACATGGTTTTTTTGCCTAAGGCATTTAACCAGAGCAGAGAAAGCACAGAACCTACAGGGAGTGCAGAATTATTAGGCAAGTTGTATTTTTGAGGATTAATTTTATTATTGAACAACAACCATGTTCTCAATGAACCCAAAAAACTCATTAATATCAAAGCTGAATATTTTTGGAAGTAGTTTTTAGTTTGTTTTTAGTTATAGCTATTTTAGGGGGATATCTGTGTGTGCAGGTGACTATTACTGTGCATAATTATTAGGCAACTTAACAAAAAACAAATATATACCCATTTCAATTATTTATTTTTACCAGTGAAACCAATATAACATCTCAACATTCACAAATATACATTTCTGTCATTCAAAAACATAACAAAAACAAATCAGTGACCAATATAGCCACCTTTCTTTGCAAGGACACTCAAAAGCCTGCCATCCATGGATTCTGTCAGTGTTTTGATCTGTTCACCATCAACATTGCGTGCAGCAGCAACCACAGCCTCCCAGACACTGTTCAGAGAGGTGTACTGTTTTCCCTCCTTGTAAATCTCACATTTGATGATGGACCACAGGTTCTCAATGGGGTTCAGAGCAGGTGAACAAGGAGGCCATGTCATTAGATTTCCTTCTTTTATACCCTTTCTTGCCAGCCACGCTGTGGAGTACTTGGACGCGTGTGATGGAGCATTGTCCTGCATGAAAATCATGTTTTTCTTGAAGGATGCAGACTTCTTCCTGTACCACTGCTTGAAGAAGGTGTCTTCCAGGAACTGGCAGTAGGACTGGGAGTTGAGCTTGACTCCATCCTCAACCCGAAAAGGCCCCACAAGCTCATCTTTGATGATACCAGCCCAAACCAGTACTCCACCTCCACCTTGCTGGCGTCTGAGTCGGACTGGAGCTCTCTGCCCTTTACCAATCCAGCCACGGGCCCATCCATCTGGCCCATCAAGACTCACTCTCATTTCATCAGCCCATAAAACCTTAGAAAAATCAGTCTTGAGATATTTCTTGGCCCACTCTTGACGTTTCAGCTTGTGTGTCTTGTTCAGTGGTGGTCGTCTTTCAGCCTTTCTTACCTTGGCCATGTCTCTGAGTATTGCACACCTTGTGCTTTTGGGCACTCCAGTGATGTTGCAGCTCTGAAATATGGCCAAACTGGTGGCAAGTGGCATCTTGGCAGCTGCACGCTTGACTTTTCTCAGTTCATGGGCAGTTATTTTGCGCCTTGGTTTCTCCACACGCTTCTTGCGACCCTGTTGACTATTTTGAATGAAACGCTTGATTGTTCGATGATCACGCTTCAGAAGCTTTGCAATTTTAAGAGTGCTGCATCCCTCTGCAAGATATCTCACTATTTGTGACTTTTCTGAGCCTGTCAAGTCCTTCTTTTGACCCATTTTGCCAAAGGAAAGGAAGTTGCCTAATAATTATGCACACCTGATACAGGGTGTTGATGTCATTAGACCACACCCCTTCTCATTACAGAGATGCACATCACCTAATATGCTTACTTGGTAGTAGGCTTTCGAGCCTATACAGCTTGGAGTAAGACAACATGCATAAAGAGGATGATGTGGTCAAAATACTCATTTGCCTAATAATTCTGCACTCCCTGTATGTGGAACAATTGCTCTTTTGAGCATCATTCACATGTCAAAGAGGGAGAGGGAATCTCTCTAGATGCCAACCTTGCCATTCATCTGTAACTGCTCCAATCAGAATAGGTGCTGATGCTAGAATTTCCTGCTTAATTGAATCTTTGCAATTGCTAAAGGAAAAGAAGGTTTTTATTTAGCCTTTCCCCCTTTGAAAGCCATGCAACTTATAATTTCACTCTTTCCACTGCCACTTCTTTATAAAAGACAACTTACATCTTGTTCTTTTTGCTTCTTTATTGAAGAATTTTGGCCTGAATGCTTGCCAAGTATTACAGAAGAAAGGGAAGAGCAATCAGTTGAGGCGAACATTCCTTTGTCTCCCTCAAGATCAGGGACAAATGTGAAGACTCAAATTGTAGATGACAGGTGAGAGCTTATGCGCAAATCTTCTTAAGCACAGGTATAAAATGGAGCTATGTTTTAGAATGTGTTATGCATGCTCTTGTCAAAGAAAAAGATGAAGAAGTTGTCCTTTAAGAGTTAGGAGGCATGCCTGTTATCTTTATAATTGTTGTAAGTAGAGTTGGCGTAATTGCATCTAAAGCATGCAAATAATTAATTTTAGGTTAAATGTTTATAAATGTATAATACCATAGGTTATTCAAGTGCAGGCCTAATATAGCACCTTTGCCCTGTTATGCCTGACAACTGGTTGTATGCCACCCAGAGTCACTTTGTGGGAGATGGGTGGCCATATAAAATATACTAAATTAATTAATTACCGGTAATTAACTGGGAGGAACAAAATAAGCTTGCTTCCTGAAGGTTCCTATAAAGCACGAGTGGGGAATGCCTTGTCTATAGGCATAATTTGGTCTACTAGATGAGCTCTTTATTCCCTAAGTCCTTTTTGGACCTCCTTTCTGGAGATGGGAGAAGATGGCAATTGAACTTAGGCTTATATACCACTTCACAGTACTTTACAGCCCTCTCTAAGCGGTTTTACAGAGTCAGCATATTGCCCTCAACCAATCTGGGTCCTCATTTTACTGACCTCAGAAAGATGGAAGGTCTGAGTCAACCTTGAGCCGGTGAGAATCGAACTGCCAAACTGCAGGCGGTCAGCAGAAGTAGCCTGCAGTACTGCATTCTAACCACTGCACCACTACGCATGCCATCTGCACCAAGATGGCAGAGAAAAGCATAACATTCCTGCAGTTAATTGGGAATCAGCAAATTGCCCATTCATTTTGTTCAGATATGCTTTGTTATTCCTGTCCTAGATCTATCAGAGCTGGAGTTGGCAAAAGAGAGAAAAACATGGAAAAATCCCTTGAAGAACTGAAAGTAGATTCTTCAAGAACTGAGATCCAATACCAGGTACCATGAGCTGGGTGGGGGAAAAATGCTGTGGAGAATTTAATAGTTGGAAAATGAACTGTGTTTTCTTAATTGTTATAGACCAAATACTGTTTACTTTACCAAAACATCTTGTATCTCGCTGCTGAATAAATAATAATTTTCCTGCTTAGTGACCCTCTGTACTAATATAAAACATTTTATTTATTTAATTTATATGCCACCCATCTTACTATCCAAAGTGACCTGCACTTCCTATTATAAAGAAAGGAGTTAATGGATCCTTCAAATTAAGGTCTTTGGGTGACAAGGAAAGAAGGGAAAATGATCTCTTTATAGAATGTCAAGCATATTGATCAAAACAGAAGAAAAATATAGTGGGACTTCAGTTGAAAATCCCTAGCTATAAGAACAGAGGCAGAAAAAATGCAGAATTATTTTGTTGGATAACATGGGAATGGATGAAAAGAACTAAACAAGGAGCTGTTGGCCGAGAGAATGGGATTAAAAATAAAAGCACTGAATTCCAGAAGAATTGTTTGATAAATATGTATAGGAGTAGCATTGTTATGAAGAATATAGAATGGAAACAAATGCTAGTGTCAAAGAAAAAAGGATGGTAAATGCTGTGAGGCAGATGATACCACTCTAATGGCAGAAAGTGAAGAAGAACTAAAGAGCCTCTTGTTGCGGGTGACGAAGGAGAGTGCAAAAGTTGGGTTGAAACTTAACATTAAGAAAACCAAGATCATGGCATCTGGCCCTCTCAATTCCTGGCAAATAGATGGGGAAGAAATGGAGGTAGTGACAGATTTTATTTTCCTGGGCTCCAAGATCACTGCAGATGGGGACTGTAGCCAAGAAATTAAAAGACGCTTGGTCTTTGGGAGGAAAGCCATGGCAAATCTAGACAGCACACTAAAAAGCAGAGACATCACCCTGTCAACAAAAGTGCGTATAGTCAAGGCTATGGTCTTCCCAGTTGCAATGTATGGCAGTGAAAGCTGGACCATAAAAAAGGCTGAGCGCCAAAGAATTGAAGCCTTTGAACTATGGTGCTGGAGAAGACTCTTGCGAGTCCCTTGGACTGCAAGTCGATCAAACTGGTCAGTCCTAGAGGAGATCAACCCTGACTGCTCTTTAGAAGGCCAGATCCTGAAGCTAAAACTCAAATACTTTGGCCACCTAATGAGAAGGAAGGACTCACTGGAGAAGAGCCTAATGCTGGGAAAGATTGAGGACAATAGAAGAAGGGGATGACAGAGAATGAGGTGGCTGGATGGAGTCACTGAAGCAGTAGGCGTGAGCTTAAATGGACTCCAGAAGATGGTAGAGGACAGGAAGGCCTGGAGGAACGTTGTCCATAGGGTCGCGATGGGTCGGACACGACTTCACAGCTAACAACAACAACAACAAATGCTGTGAGAATGATGAAAAATTGTGAGACTTTAGGTACAGATGGTGCAATGTTGAAACACACATGTGATTTAATTATGGAGCGATGGTGTGAAGTTTATATATAAATATACAGCAGTAAAAGTAGTAAGAATGAATGCAAACAAACAAACAAAAACTCAGGGGGATAAGACTAGTAAGGATGTCTGAGAAAGGCAAACTTTAAAGGTTTTAAGTGGAGGCAATTAGCAAAATCTGGGAAATGCAGTGAGACTTTATTCCACATGGGCAATGTGCCAGCCAGATGCTTATTCTTCAGAATTTCATTGAGAAATTTATGAACATGAGAAAAATAGTGAAGAGTGTGTAGGTTTGAAGTTGCGGACAAATGTTAGATTGCAAGAGGCAAAAGAAGTGTGGATCTGAAAATCATAAGTATCTAAGATTTGACTCTTTGTAGGATGTCTACTAATGATAGGATAATCAGTAGAAACATTTTAAGACAGGTAAATGCTGGTAGCTAGGTGGCACATGGTCTACTGTAAGGAATGATTCCTGAGAGAGCTGAAAATAATAGCCTAGAAGTAGCCTACTTTGGTATATGGAAATGAACGTTGAGTATGAGAGGAGAAATATTTTAAAAACAAGCTGATGCTTTCTAAATGGGGTACTTAAGACATATGTGGTAAAACAAAGAGAGACGCAAGAATGAATGACTGCTAAAAGAACATGGATTGAATACAAGTACATGGCTAGTATGAAAGAAGTATGCTCAGGTAATTTAATCATATAGTTGGAATGAATATGAATCAAATTACAGAAGAAAAAGTGAATGGGGCTAGAGAAAGGGGGGAAAATGGGAAAAGTCATATGGATGTCACTGATAAGATCCAAAAGAGAGAGAGAGAGAGAGAGAGAGGTGAGAAGTTCAAAGAACAGGATGAGTATGATGGAATCAAGAATGGTTTGCCAAGATGGAAAAGTATGGAAAGATGTACTTAGTTAGCTCAGATTTAGCTAAATTTCTGTTTAAATTTCTCTCATACCTTTAATTTCTTTGATTTAATGTTTGTTACTCCATTTTCTGTTGTTTGTATTATGCTGGTTACTCAGAAAGAGACTACATGATGTGTGTACATGTTTGTCATTTGCTTTCGGAGAAGAAAATAAGAAAGGGAAAAATATTGGGGCATTCAATAGCAACCTATATCTAGAAGTAAAGTTTTAGATGCAAAACATAAATGAATAAATGAAAAGGAGATGAGCTGTTCATTCTGGAATCAGATTTTTCTCTCTTTAAGATTGCATGTTTTAATAATGATTAGTACTAGCTAAAATGTTGGCTTATCTATCATTGCATTATTTATATTGCCCTATTACTTGCAGAATTCAAGTGACGCAGAGATGATGGATCCAAACTCATTTCTGGAATATTCAGAATGCATTGTAAAGCATGAAACTAATAGAGAAAGTCTTGCCAAGAGCCCTACCAAACTACTCGGAAGAGTCAGCTTTGATCAGCATAATCGCTCATCTCCTGATCAATGGAAAATAGGAAAACAACTGGGAAAATGCCTGCAATTAGAAAGGAAGGTTATGTTCCCAGATGATAAAAGTACAGATTGTTTTATTTCCAATGATGTTGTAAAATGTCAGTATAATAAATATGAACCAAGGTCAGAAAGCAGAAAGGAAAGTAACCCTGATTATGATGATGAAGAGATGGTAAGTGAAAAAGAATCTGAACTGCCGTTTAATTGGTCCAAAAGTTCACAGCAGTGGCATGAACAACTAAGTGAAGTTAAGGCACAAATGGATGAAAAAAATGACTCTTCTTCTCCTGATTCCAAAGAACATTCTGGTATATTTTTCAGTGGATCCACCATTTCTAAGGTTCCAGTATGGCTTATGGAAGATTTAGATGGTGATGTATCACAGGTAACAGGAAAGTCGAGGAATCCTTCACTGGATGTTTCTGACTTTCAGAACATAAAATGGAAACAGCCTAATCCAGAGGACCATAGTTCCAAATTCCAGATTATTCAAGGTACACAAAGGATTGGGCAGGGCAAAAATAAATGTTATGTTGAAGCAGATGAATGTTCAGATAGCAAACTAGAAAGGAACCCTGGATTTAAGAAAGTCAATGATCAAATCATAAATGTTACAACGAAACCAGGGAAAAATCAAGGGTTGACACCTGCTAAATCACAAATGAAGCACCACGACAGTGCAAACGCTGGAAAGGGATGGAATGGAAAATCCTCTTTGAGTGATTCATTCTGCATATCTACTGACAACGATTTGCTTTGTCCTCCCTATCTCACAAGATGTGGGCTCCATAGAGCATCCGGCATAGGCAAGGGTGGGGAACTCTCCGATGGCGATTATGCCACAGATGAGCCCAGTGAAGCTGAAGATTATGTCTTAAAAAGCTGTGGAAAATTGTTCCCCAAGAAACTCAGTGCTCAGGAGCTCAGGAGCCAAAAGGAAACCCCGCAGACCACAAGCAGCAGCAGCAGCAGTGAATCCAGTCCCAGAGATGGCTGCTTGAAATATGAAAAGCCTTCCTCTTCCCGTCTGGCATCTCCTTTTCATCCCCAGGAAGCCACAAGAGACCAAAGAGAACCTGAAATACTGATCAAGAGTATTGGAAGCAATTATGGCGGAGAACTAAATTGGCAGGCGCCTTCTCTGAGAAATGATCTTGTGGCTCGCCTCTTCCCTGTTTTCAAGAGCAAAGCAAATCCAGAAGATAAGAAAGGCACTCAAGGTAATTTGAAAAAGATATATTCTATAATACAGTCATCCTATAGGATGCAGGCTGAGGAACTGGGAGCTGAAGTCCACACAGAACAAAGTTGCTGAGTTTGAGGCACCCTGCTTTATACTGACGGCTAATGTTGGTAGAAGGTTATTAAACTGGGCGGCCACCATTCAGGCAGCGCTTCCTAACATAATCTCCTCTAATCTGTGAGACTGGGAAGGTCTCAGCCTTTTTTCTGAAGAACATTTACCTTCAGTTTAGCTTTAGGAAAACCGAGGTGGGGTAAGTGAGCTTTGAATCTTCTTGTCCCAAAGAACAAGAGGACAGAGGACAGAACTTAGAAGATCTTAGGCCAGTCCCATCTTCACAAGGGGGTAGCCTTGGGTCTGTACAGTCTTGTACGTGAGAAGGGTTTTAATGAAAAATTCCAGTGTTTAATTTCTTTGAATGAAGAGATGAAGCCAAATTTCTTGGTATAAAAAGGAGTTTATTAGGCATAAAAGGAAAGAAGGAAAAATCAGCACAAAATTTCCAATAAATCAGTGAGATTAATTTAGCTAGTTACATAATCTTTCCCTGAATAAGAGGTTTCAGCACATGTTCAGAGTTCATTGCAGAAGATAAAGTTGGAGATCATCTGGGTCTTCTGATTGGATGTTACCAGGGAGATTCTCCTTGCTGTTAACTTTTTTCTTGTGCATTATTCTTATCTTCCTTATAGAAGTCAGAGAGGAATAATAAGAATAAGAATAAAAAGAATAAGAATAAGAAGTTGGAAGGGACCTTGGAGGTCATCTAGTCCAACCCCCTGCTCAGGCAGGAAACCCTATACCATTTCGGACAAACATTCACAACTTCTGGAAGCAGGTTGTTCCACTGGTTAATTGTTCTGTCAGGAAGTTTCTCCTTAGTTCTAGGTTGCTTCTCTCCTTCATTAGTTTCCATCCATTGCTTCTTGTCCTGCTTTCAGGTGCTTTGGAGAATAGCTTGACTCCCTCTTCTTTGTGGCAGCCCCTGAGATATTGGAACACTGCTATCATGTCACCCCTCACCCTTCTCTTCGTTAAACTACACATACCCAATTCCAGCACCTGTTCCCTATATGTTTTAGCCTCCAGTCCCCCAATCATCTTTGTTGCCCTTCTCTGTACCCTTTCTAGAGTCTCAACATCTTTTTTACATCGTGGTAACCAAAACTGGATGCAGTATTCCAGGTGTGGCCTTACCAAGGCATTGTAAAGTGGTATTAGTATTTCACGTGATCTTGACTCTATCCCTCTGTTAATGCAGCCTAGCACTGTGTTGGCTTTTTTGGCAGCTGCAGCACACTGCTGGCTCATATTGAAGTGATTGTCTACTAAGACTCTGAGATCCCTCTCACAGTGACTACTATTGAGTAAGGTACCCCCTATACTATACCTGTACATTTGGTTTTTCTTGCCTAAATGTAGAACCTTACTTTTTTCACCACTGAATTTCATTTTGCTAGATAGCAGCCAGTGTTCGAGTCTGTCCAGATCCTCCTGTATCTTAAGCCTGTCTTCTGGAGTGTTGGCTATTCCTACCAGCTTGGTGTACTTTTTGGAGAGGCAACCTGTAACTTTGCCCAGTGAATGCACCAACTCTGATGAGTCTAGTCTAGTAGCTAAACTTGATGATCCTTAAAGGAGAGATTAAACTATATACTCTGATTTTCATCAAAAAAATCAGAGAGGACTTTAAAAAATAAAAATAAAAACAAGAGCTGAATTCCATCTGCTTAGAGCTTCCAGCATAAGGTGCTTCATTGTGTCCTACCACAGGAGAGGGATTTGTTGTGAATGGTTTATAATTGTTTGAGATGCAGCTCTGGATGCACTAATTCTTTGTACCTTTTATTCTATTAACCAATAAGGACAAGAGGAAAGATAGAAAGAGAATTCTCTTGGTTTCTCTCTTTGTCTTTTCTTTTCTTTGCAAGATTGATAATTAAATTGTTTCCTGGGGGGGGGGAATAAAGTTTGAAGAGCCTTGGTGGAGCAGTGGGCTAATGCCTCCTTAAGTAACACCAGCTGCCTGCAATTAGTGCAGGTTCGCATCCCACCAGGCTCAAGGTTGACTCAGCCTTCCATCCTTCCGAGGTAGGTAAAATGAGGACCCAGATCAGGGGTCAGCAACCTGAAACAGTGAAAGAGCCACTCGGAACCGGTTCCCCCACAAAAGGAAAAACTGGGAGCCACAAAAAATGTGTGCGCATGCGCGTACATGCACGCATGCGCAGAACAGGGTTTGGCTGAAGAGGAGCCAAGGTGAGATATGCATATTTGAATTGATTGGTTGAACTTTTTTAGTCCCACTTTTTTTCTTTTTTCTTTTGGACTGCACATGGCAGAGGACTGGGAGCCGCATGCGGCTCCAGAGCCACGGGTTGCAGACCTGTGACCCAGATTGTTGGGGGCAATAAGCTGACTTTGTAATAATGCCGCTGGGGGGAGGAAAGCCCTAATAAGCAGGCATATACATAGAATGAAGGCTATTGCTAAGCACATTTGATTTGTGCTTAGATTGTAAGCTGCCCTGAGTCTTCGGAGAAGGGCGCGATATAAATGGGATTAAAATTAAAATAAAATAAAAATAAAAAATAAAGTTACTTCCACCCTCCTTTCTCCCCACTATGTAGTGAGGGGAGGATGCTCAGGGAGTGAGTCCTTCTGTCTAAGCATATAACTTCCTTAATAAAATGGATTAAACTTTTCAGAGTTTAAGCATTGCATATTTTTGCTGATTTTCACTGAGCTTCATACTTCTCACCTATACTCTGTTAGGTAAAGGTTTATATTGAATGAACTGGAGGATTAAGGTTAAGTCAACATGTTCCCTTCAATTTTAAGAAAGCTTGGATAAGAAGAACCATCAAAATAACATTTAGACTACCGTTCCTCTGAAAGTTGATTCAGAATTGGGTGACTTTCATTGAACTGCAATTTTGTGGCAGGGCAGGAAATTAAGGGGAAGATAAATTGATTATGCAGATGCAGGTTACGTATGATACCAATTACAAATATCTTACCAATTAACATTTATAATGTATTAAAAATCCACTGTGTTTGTTGATACCTTTTCTGAAATTCCCTGAAGACTTTGATCGTGAGAGTTTGACAATTTCTTGCTTAGTGGCTTTTAAAATCATGATGGAATTTGATGAGAAATTCATTTCCACGGCATGGTCCCATGAATAAGGTGAGCACCAGATGGCAGTAAAGAGACACAGAAATCTAGTTGCGATCCCCCCCATCCCCCTCTTTTTTTGGCAGCCTAATTCTGACATTCTTAATACTGATACAACTTGCCAGTACCACTGAAAGTCTCTAAGCCTGTCAGAGAAGTTTGTGTCTGCACATCCTAAATACAACTTCAGGTCTGCTTTGTAAGTGTAATCACCTGCTCTATAACTAATGATTAATGGGCTCTATCTAAGAGGTTTGTTTTGGGACCCAGAGAGCTTTATTTCACCCCTGCTGCCAGTTCAATCCATAAATCACATGTGAGCTTAATTTGTTATATGCACTGAACCAGAATTTCACTCCTCCCCCATGTAATATTTTTTGGTCATTCTGATCCCTTGTTTCTCAACTTCTCAACTTTAACAGGTGTGGATTTCAATTCCCCAAATTCCCCAGCTGGCATGGGGAATGGAAAGGGTTTCATGATACTTCCATGACCTTACTTGACTATCTTGTTAATAATACACAGTAATAGCGGTGTAATGACAAAAAATTCTTTCTAGAGCAAGCTCCAAAGAGACAAATAGCCAAGCCAGAAGAACACAATTGGGAGGATCCTGTCAGCCACAGAGAAACCTCTCTGTTAGCTCAAATGAAAGACGAGCAAGCAAAAGCAATGGATTTTCTCAGGTAAGGAACTTAGGAAGATTTATTTAGGATAAAAGTATAAATATCTCTCTGTGTCTTTCCATATATATACATACAATGTGTGTGTGTGTGTGTGTGTACCGTGTTTCCCCGAAAATAAGACCTATTCCCCAAATATTTATTAATTTATTTATTTATTAATTTAATTTGTATACCGCCCTTCTCCCGAAGGACTCAGGGCCCTAGCTTTATTTTTACATGTGCGCCTTATATAAATCCTACCCCCCAAATAAGCCCTAGTTAAGACCCTGCCTATTCCATCCCACCATCTGGTTGCATGAGGTGGGACGAGTGCATGCGTAAAAATCAAGCTAGGGCGGGGGTTGGGTGGTGGAGCTGCCCCATGCGCTCTGCACCTCTGCTTACCTCAGGACCGCCGAAGCCAGACCTCCCGTGCCCTGACAAACTGCCTCGCCTCATGGCGGCAGCACCAACAGCCCCATCCAGCAGGAGCCCGCATGGCCGCTGCCAGCCCACTTCTTCAGCCACTTGCCATTGCTCACACACATCACCCCTGGCCTTTGTTTTGCCGGCAGAGGCCTTCAGAAAAGGCCTCTGCTAGTGAAACGGAGGCAGTGGGGTGACGTGCGCATCAACCCGGAGCTCTATTCTGGGCTGTAGAGGCCTTTCCTGAAGGCCTCTGCCGATGAAATGGAGGCTGGGGGTGACGCATGTGAGCGGCGGCAAACAGCTGCAGAAGTGGGCCACCACTGGCTATGGTGGAGCCTTGGTGGAGCAGTGGGCTAATGCCTCCTTAAGTAACACCAGCTGCCTGCAATTAGTGCAGGTTCGCATCCCACCAGGCTCAAGGTTGACTCAGCCTTCCATCCTTCCGAGGTAGGTAAAATGAGGACCTAGATTGTTGGGGGCAATAAGCTGACTTTGTAAAAATGCCGCTTGGGGTGTGTGTGAAAGCCCTACTAAGCAGGAGAATGAAGGCTACTGCTAAGCTTGTAAGCCGCCCTGAGTCTTCGGAGAAGGGCGGGATATAAATGGAATTAAAATTAAAAAAAAATGCAGGCTCTGTTGGACAGGGCTGTTGGTGCCGCTGCCATGAGGTGAGACAGTGGGGAAAAATGAAAATAAGCCCTAATGCCTCTTTTGGAGGAAAAAAAAAGACTTATTTTCGGGGAAACACGGGCATGTATATGTGTTTATATATGTCTGTGTATATACATGTGTGTATGTATATATGTGTGTAATCTATTTAAACACACACGTGTATTTGCACCTTTATATTTATAAATTTATAAAAGAGATTGGCCAACCATTTGTCTGAAATTGTATAACATCTACTTGTGTAGGGAGTTGGATTAGAAAACCTTTAAGATCCCTTCCAACTCTTTTGTTCTGTTTTTCTGTTACTGGTTCTAGCAAGGAATCAATAAAAATATACTGGTGAAAACAATGAAGAATAAGAGAAAAGGTTAAACACTGTAAAATGTTCTACATTTGCACTCCTGACTAGAATCTCATCAGACCTATTTCTAACTCTGAAATTAGTATTTGAAATATTTATCTGTTTGCCTGTTTGTTGTTAAGCAAATGGATCAGATGGCAAGGGTTGAAAACAGTAGGTGTATTCTTAAAGGAGAATAATAGAAGAGTTTAATGTGAGATTATGTGAAATCTGAGTACACGTTCTTATGTTTTACTTAACAGAGTAGAGAGAGATAAAGGCAGATATCTTTAAAATTAAACAATGAATAAGAAGAAATTGCTGGATTGTATTTCACCTTCTGGATCGCAAGAATGTTATTTGAGGCCTAGTGAAATAGTTTTTAATCATTTCCTGAAAGTCAGCTAATCTAGAAAGATGAGTTAGAACAGACTGACAACTCCAAATATTGAGTAATTTCAGAATTATTGATTAGATATCTTTAGGCCGTGAACTGAGCATTTACAGCCTCCCATTTAGAGATCCAGCTATCTAGCAAGATCTGTAATTCAAAGACAGAAAATATTCTTGGCATTTAGGCTGTCCCTGGTTCACTTCTTGGTATCTCCACTTGAAAAAATCTGAAAGCAGTTGACGAGATCTTTATTTAGATCCTGCAAAGCCATTTACAGTGTGCATAGATAGGGCTGGGTAAGCCAAAGATTGGATTTACTAATTTCATACATTTCTTTTGTGATACACCAATCCCCAAATTTATCTGAGTTGATCAAGGCCAAATTAAATGTCAAGGCAAGCATGAGTGTCCAAATTATTGTGTCAGAATCCATTTATATCATATTCATAAATGTATGTTTAAAACATTATTCCATGGATTCTGCCATCTCCCGAGGAGGAGGGAACGAATGTGTATTGAGCCTGTATTAGGCATTTCAAAGGAAAAGAGAAGCCTGTTCTGAACCAGCCCTCTTCCGGCCTTGTAGTAAGGCAAACCCCTATTCAAACAGAAGAGACTGGAGAGCGTCCAAGGCTGAAAAGCGTTTGCCAAGATTTAATAGTCATTTAACAGAACAAGAAACAAAAACACAGGAACTTGAATCCTCAAGCAGAAGGGTTGCTTTCAGCAACCAGCCCCTCCCCAAACACTCCTTTTATTTAGAGTTCAGGGCGTGGTCTCCCTGTGCCTCCTCCCGAGGAGTCCCACAGCCTTTCTTTGTTTGTTCCTGCTCGACTGCCTCCTGCGTCGGGCGTCCTTGAACAGGGCCAGCTGTGGGTCATCATCCTCCGCACTATCGGGCTCACGCAGCTGAGAAGAGGTCCCCGGCTGAGGGCTCTGCAAAGCCTCCAAACCATCATCAGCCGGTTCGTCTCCCTCCTCCCCCTCATCTGAGTCATCCGATACATCGGAGCCGGCTGTCGGACCCACAGGCTGGCCCTGAGTCACAACAAAGCCTTTTGAACTGGGGGAACAAAAGGGGGGTTAGGGTAGGAGCATCTGGCTTGTGTCACGGAAGAGAGCAATAAACATAAAAGGTCCTAAGTTCCTTTTTCCCACGAGAGGGATGATACGAGGTAAATGATGGGGGACTGACCAAATGGGGTTAAGGGGGGGGGGGGTTGAACCGGGAACTCTTTATAAGGGTTTAGTTTGTAGAACAATATTAAGTCCTGTCTTGTATTCCTACAACCAAGCATGTCATAGTAAAGATTCCTTTTGGACTAAGATTTGGCTCCAAGAGTTTTGTCTTCGTAAGACGTGGTTTGGGGTGGGTCCTGACATATTGTTTATATCATTGATATGCAGCTTTGTCTCTGATGGAGGGGAATATTTGTAGATCAGGACTGAACTGTGGGTCCTTGATGCTCTCTGAGTTTGGTTGTTTTCTTGCAGCGTTTTGTTAAGTAGCATTTAGGTAACAAACTAGGTAATAACATCAGTGCCAGAAGGAGGTGAGGCTTGTTCTCATTTTATATACCTAGTGGCTTGCCCTGTCAAGGTGGGTGGGAGTGATCTTGGTCGCTCCCTGACTAGGCTGTTGTTTATTGTTAGCTTGTTTGTCTGGCTTGGTAGTTTCTTGATTGGGGTATTGTGTACTTCTCAATGGCTGGTCTAGTGTAAATCTAGTGTAAATCTAATGTTAATCTCTGCTTATCTGGATGTTGGTTGCTAATGAGGAGTTGTTTGGGTCTTTTTGTTTCCTTTTTGGCTTTCAGCTGTATCTCTTGTAGATGTATTTTGTAAATGATTATGTGTAGATATTGTTTATCTATATGTGCCTGTTGATGGTAGCTTTGTCTGTCTTTCTGTGTATACCTGATTACAATAGCAGTGAATGGTGATTGGACATTTAAATGTTCTTCTTGGAACATTTTTATTTAAATCAAAGGGGATCTGATAGTTTTCTGGTATTTGCTGTGATGTCTTTTTCCCCCCCTTGTATTTTATTTTGCATGGATGATAAAGGTCCTGGGGAAGTCCCTGGCATTGCTGACCCAGTTTATTCATGTTCCAGCCATCCTCAATTAAATGAAGGCGGGGGAGCCACTGTTGAATGCTTGTCTTCTTGATCATATGATATTTCTACTCCTAAAGTTAGGGTGTGTGTTTTTTCCCAGCAGAAGACAAATCAGCCAGTATGATGCTGTCAGGGCTCAGTCATCACATCTCCTGGGAGAATGTAAGAGTCAAGAAACTTGGAAACTTTCCAGAGAAAAACCAGAATGTCAGACGCCTGTGCCAGCTATTGAAAAAGAGAAAGAGTCTGAACAAATAAGAGTAGGTGGTATCTTTTTGCGTGTAACTATACTGGAATCCTCAGTTCACGTTTTCAAATGAGAATATAGAACAGATAATTAGGGAATTTCCTTGACATGATGGCAGTTTGATTTAAAGGAGAAAAGCAAAATGACTTGAGAGGAAAATATGGTCCCCAAAACTAGTGGCTTTGTTTATTTTTTTTAAAATAAGAATTTCTCCCAGCTTGACACCTTCCTCATCATCCATAATTTCCCATCTGATATGGACAAAGATTAAGGTCTAATGTAAATACTCCAGAAATCGTGGCTGCTCCATTACCAGAGATTTTTAAGAAGGGATTAGACAGTCACTTGTCTGAGATGGTATAGGTTCTCCTGCTTGAGCAGGGGACTGGACTAGAAGACCTCCAAGGTCCCTTCCAGGTCTATTCTATTCTATTCTGTTCTACTTAGTCTTCCATCAGAAATAAGTTGTTCTCTTTTTTCCCCCTTGAAAACAATCTCTGCTTTCTAATGGCAGATGTTGAAGAAGCAAATTGCAGGCCTACAGGAGGAGTTCAGGAGAAACAAGATCCACTGGCAAGCTGCCCACAGCAGGCTAAAGAGTCAAGTGGAAGCACTCACCAAACAGAACCTGGAGCTCCAGGATGAATTTGGAATCTCTGAGCATCAGAAGATGGAAACCCAGAGAAAACATGGGGCAGTGGATGTTATTAACAGAAGATCAGAAACACCGGTACTATAAACAAGACTTTTATTAGAGGTTAATGCCTTGACTCCCTTCCCCATGCTTGCTTCAAACTGAAGACTAGGGATCTTGCAAAATATTCCATTGGTAACAGATTATTCTCTAGTCCAATGCTGTTCAGACCAGCTTCAGAACTCCCCCTAATGACCTTGCAATCCATCTAACCAGCATATCAATTCTTACGGAGGTGTTAGTGGTATTGGAGCAATTAAAAAGCTGGGATTTATTTCATATGTCTGCCAGGACAAGAAGCTAGCCTTTTCTTTTCTCACCAAGGAGTTGGCTGCTACACATGTGGCCTTAGCTTTGTTTGTTTGTTTGTTTTTCCAAATTCAGGTGTACTGAGAATCACCACTGGCTATATTTCACTCATTTCAACCATTTTTATTGTTAATGAAGCATTTCCTCCCCAGCTTTCTGCAGCTATCTTGAGAGGGACATCCTCCCAAGAGTCTGTAGAAGAGAGAACATTGCAGGGTAACCACAAGAGTCTCATTGATGTCCATGTAAGAAGGAAAATATCATTTGATGATTTAGCTCATAACGATAATGCCCAGGTAAGTCATGTAATCATGATGATGGACAAAAAAAAGGAAAAAATAATGTTTTCAACATATAAGGAGCAGGCACAATTTGCATTGTATTGTAACTGGACTATGGAGGCAGAGGCTGAAATTCCCATATGAAATGAAAGCTGATGTGGTCCAAAGGTTAATATACTAAGCTAGGTGTAACAAGATCTTAATTTGAATCTGGCTGCTTCTATGACCTCGTCAGGATTCCTTGTTTCCCTCTTAGCCTTGGTTCAAACATCTTTAATATGGATTTCTATAGAAGGAGCTATTTTTATTCACCCTGATGTGTTGGGGCTATAATTCACAAAGGCCACTCGGGCTGGTAGTTTTGGGAATTGTAGTCCCAGGATACTTGGAGGGCTCTAGGGTAGAATGTTTACTTTGCCAGTTGTAAAGCTTACAGGGTTTGGCTAAGGGCACTGAACTCTAAAAACACAATATAAATAGATGGTCACCATTGTCATCATGGACTTCTATTATCTGAACTGTTATTTCTTAGTTGCACCTTTTTCTAATAGGGACCACAAAAGGTAACTTCTTGTAACTACTTCTAATGTCTTTTAGGCAACCAGAAGAACATTGCTGAGGTCTGAGTCACAGAAAACCGCAAGAGGAGAACAAAGAACAAGGAGCCCATCTAAAATGCTTAATAATAGGAGTTTAACCCCTTCTGGTCAGAGGACACCTCATCAAGCACCATTTCAAATTCAGAAAGTAATGTGGATTCCCCATATAGACCTTTTCCTTTAGCACTTCTGTGTAGCCACCTTTGCCAGATTTCTGTGCAGCATGCAACTTTGTTTAAAGAAAACTAAGGAAGGAAGGAAGGAAGGAAGGAAGGAAGGAAGGAAGGAAGGAAGGAAGCAAGCAAGCAAGCAAGCAAGCAAGCGAAATTTAGATAAAGCTTGTGTATTTTCTCTAGGCAAAGAATCAGTCCGAAGTAATAGCTTGTGAGTCTAGTGCAGCAGTCTAAGGTTTGTTCATGTCTTAGTCTGTGAACAACCTGAGGACATATCCCCAGGTTATCACCTCTCCCATGCAATGGTCACTCCAAAGCAATTAGAAAACAACCTTGAAATCCTGAACACAGGCAGAAAACATGTCATGAGCCCATCATTGCTACTCCAGTTGATCCGTTCAAGTGTTTAAGGGTTGTAAATTCAAGGAGTGCTGCATCCGGAATTGCCACCAGTAATTCAACAAATAATAAAATAAAGCAATAATAATAATAATAATAATAATAATAATAATAATAATAATAATAATAATAATAATAATAATAATAATAATAATAATAATAATATAATTTCTACCTCAACTGAATAGGAAATGAAATAAACTATTACTACTCCTCTCCCCTTCCATGTTTATAGTTTCTGTCATGTATTTGCTTATTTTCAAAATACTACAGAGCTTCTTATGGTGGGATACTTGTAAATGAATGTAAAATTGTCTTTCCTTTTGCATTTTGCAACCTGCAGCGGTGAAGTGATTGATAGCTTGCTGTAAACTTGCAACCAAGCATTTTTCTCTGTAGCTGTAACCCTGGTTTTGTGTTGTGGGAGGAAATGCATTTTCAGCGATGCCAACAATAAGACATTGATGTTCTTGGGCTAGTCTGGCGTGGGCAGCTTGAGTCCAAGACAAAGGCCATGAGGCCATGGAAGAGTTCTCTGCAGTGTCAAAACCAGAAGCTCAACAGAGTTTGAACTCTGAACAGCAAATGCCAGCTTTGTTGTCCTTTCAGCTAAACCTATTCAAGCTTAAATGTTTTTGAGAGATGAGTTCCAAAGTGAGCAATTCTTTGTGCTGTCACCAGATATGATACTTTAGGGGTCCTTAGCTGTGTGGGAAGTTTTCTTTGCATTCAAACACAAATAGAGCACCTCGTCATCTTTAAGATCTTACTGCTCAGACTATTTTGATTAGCAGCTGCATGTACGAAGATGGTTTGTCTGAAGATGTTGAACGTAATGCCAGAATGCCATCGCCCTGGGCCCTTCTAATTAACTAGCTGTTTTTGACTTTTATTTCGGACATCTTGCGAATAGTATAGGTAGTCCTCAGCATACGACCACTACTGAGCCCAGCATTTCTGTTGCTAAGTGAGACAGGTGTTAAGTAAATTTTGCCACATTTTATGACCTTTCTGGCCAAAGTGGTTAAGTGAATTGCTGCAGTTGTTAAGTTAGTAATATGGTTGTTAAGTGACTCTGGCTTCCCAATAGACTTTGCGTGTCAGGAGATTGCAAAAAGGGATCACATGATCCCAGACATTGCAACCGTCATAGATATGAGTCAGTTGCCAGGCATCTGAATTTTGATCACATGACCAAGGGGGAATGCTGCAATGGTTGTAAGAGTGAAAAATGGTCATAAGTCACTTTTTTAGTATTGTCACTTTGAACAGTCACTACATGAATTGTTGTACTGTATGTTGAGGACTACCTGCTATACTAATAGTGTTGGAGAGTATCATAAGCTTTTCTAAGTGGCTGGCTTCTAGACCTATGGGTAAAAATTCAAAAGGAGGAGGAAAACTAGGACGATTATTGCCTGCTGCTTCCCTTCTTTGACTGAAGCACTTCTTTATTGGCTTCATCACTCCTATTTCCACAGCATCTTTGCACTGTTGCATGAGTGTTCTCCCCTGCTTTCTTCCTTGTTGTAGACCAGGGGTCCCCAACCCCTGGTCCGTGGACCAGTACCGGGCCGCAGCATGCCATCACAAACAAGGAAAGCCCCATCCACAGGATGCAGGCAGCACACAAAACCACGCCCCCTCTGGTCCGTGGAAAATCCTCTCTCCCTGTAATCGGTCCCTGGTGCCCGAAAGGTTGGGGAACCTCTGTTGTAGACCATCCCCCCCCCTTGAGCCAACCAGTGCCCTTCCTCTGGCCAGTCAAGGAGCACAAAAGTGCCCCATCCCAATGTTGGCTCTTCCCTCACCATGTTTTTTATTGAAGCTGAGAGAAACGTCGGCCTGCCCTTCTGCTGGGTGACAGAGCAACCTCTCTGGGCACTTGAGGAGGGAGAGAGGATAGGGTGAAGACACCGTGGTGTCGCCATGCCAGGATGACAGGAAAGGGCAGAACGTCTAAGCTGCAGAAGCAGGTTAAGGCAAGAGTTCTAGAGAATGGATTCGCCTGTCTTGAAGATCCAGAGGAAACCTGGTCAAACTGTATTTGTGTCGTGTTCTCTAGAACTGAAGCTCTCTACATAAGCCTCAGGGGCATGGTGCCAGTTTCTGACTGGCACAGCCTTATTGTGGAAAGGTCTTTAGGACCTGTTTGTTGGGTCCTCAGTATAGAGGGAAAGTCTGCCTTTTGGGAATACCGGTATATCTTCTGATTGTCTATAAAACCCCCAATATCTGCATGATTAGAACAGCTTTACCCTACCTGATAAAATAGTTAGGAAACAACTTTAAGAACTAAATATTCTGGCTGGGACTTTGAGAACGTATACTGAATAATGCTACTATAACTACTGTTCTTAATTTTGTGTCAGTCTTGCTTTCATTGAAAGTGGACAACTCTTTATTACATCTAGACTTTTCAAGTAAAAGTGTGTGCAAAAATGTTTTTATTTGTTAAAAAAAATGTCTCTTTGCTATAAGGCCTCCCCTCAGTTCACTTCTGACCAGCAACAAAACCATGGAAGAAACACACCCATAGCAGTGTCTAACCTGTGCATAAACAAGAATGCGGCTCCATCCTTGTATGTAAAAGGTAAGATATGTGTAAAAAGAAGGCATCTAGTAATTGAAGAATGGATTCCTTTTGCTAGCTAACAGCAACAGACTGCATTGGTTTAAAAATGGGTTCTGAATGATCTGTGCTTTGCTGTGTCAGTCGCTAAGCATTTTAACCTATCGATATTTGAATTCCTTTAGGCAGATGCTCTTCCACCTCAGGTACTTCAGAAGATGCAGCATTTTCAAACAGCCTAAATACTGACATTTTAAACTCCACACCCTTAACTGATGTGGAAATCCAGGTATGTTTACATACAAATATTAAAGAGTCTCTTTAAATGTAGAGAATGTTTCTATAGTTCTGCTTTAAAATAACACCCTCCCAAACCAAGGGAGAAGCTTCTTTTCCTCAAAAGTCAAATCAAGGTGGGTTTCTCATCATCTCAAGTGATTTAGTTGCTTAATGTCTCTGCAGATGATGGAAAATGTTGACCATAAAAGGGCTCAGAGGTTCAAGAAGGCCTCCAGGCCACAGAGTGTCCCTGCAAATGGAAGGAAAACACCTGAAGGCAATCTTTCAACATTTGAGAAGACTGAAAAAAAGGTTAGGGTCCCTAAGGTTTCATCTGTTATATTTCCTTCGTATGCATCTATTGTCAAATCAGCATCTTTCCTGGGATGATGGATATATTTGGAATGAGGGTGAAGGCTCGTTCTCTGAGCTTGTGAGTTGGTTTCCGAACGTTTCGTTACCAGGCTAGTTAACATCTTCAGAGGCGTTTAGGGAATGTCTGTGTCAGTGCTCTTCTGTTTATAAGGGCTTCAGGTGTGGGTGTGTCAAATGAGGGTCTTGTGATGGGTCAGATGTGAATCATCAGAGAGGCTTGTGGTGGGTCTTATGGTGGGGAGGTTACTTCAGGTCAAGGTCATTGGAGGGTATGAATAATCAGTGGTTCAGGTATGAGTCATCAGTGAGAGGCTGGCGAGGGGTCTTGCGATGGGGAGATTACCTCACGTCAGGGTCACTGGAAGGTGAACTGCTGAGAGAGGGGAGAGAGGGCTTGCGTGGGTTGGTTGTGGGTTGGTGCTGTCTCCTGTTGGCTGTGTGATTGATTTGGATTCTGAGGGGTTCATAGGCTGGTTGTAGATCAATGTGTCTCCTGATGGAATTCCTTGCAGGCTTCCATGAAGTAGTCTGGTAACGAAACGTTCGTAAACCAACTCACAAGCTCGGAGAACGAATCTTCCCCCTCATCCTACACCTGAGCTACAGATATTCACCACATATTTGGAATCTTGTAGGATCTCTGATGAGTGGCTGCCATGGTGATTATCACCAGTTTAAAAAGAAAGGATTTCCCTCTTGTTATCTTTCTTTGCTATCAGCCCTACCATAAGTATAGATTTCCACTAGCTCAACAGACTCAAGGTATTGTGTTCAAAATTGACTCGATCCCTACATTAAACTAGTGTTAATTGTGGCTCAGTGATTTGATCTCACAATTTGTGAAAGAATTTTGCCTGTCACAGTGATATGGAAATGTCTTATTACATTTGGTCTTCTCTGATTTGGAGTGAGTAACAAAATACTCCTAGGATGAACAGAGAATTTTTCTTCAAGGTTAATGTTCCTCAAGATGAATTTTATTTTTCCTGCTGTTTTAGCTTTTTTACACTGCCACCATAAATACTTAGATGCTTGTTGTGGAATAATAATTCCATGCCCAATGAGTAGAGGAGGCCAACAGATAAAAAGAAAAGTTTACTCTGTAATAATAGGTAAACTAGCCCTGAAAGAGCAGATGGTTACAGTTCCCATAAACATACCTGGCGTGATGTGTCCATTTCTTATTGCTTTTGTCTGAAGTGGATAAACTTTATAGTTTTTGCATACAGTCTTTTGAAATTTATTTATTTTATTTATTTTATTTTTATTACATTTGAAATGCTGATACATGCTAATTTATTACTTTGATTTTCTTATCTGTTTAGAGACAATAGATATTTTTTCTTGAAGGCTTTTCTTGTTTTCTTGTATGTTCAATAAATACTAGGATAATCTTGCTCTATTTTTGAGATTGTTTTTTACAAGAGTCCTCGTGAATTATCACGTTTTCCAACATACTTAAATTCCATCCAAACTGAAAAAAAATCTGTGTTGGCCACTAGAAGAAATAGTTTTTCTGTGTTAGTATTATATCAGGTTTGCCTATGATTTATTGCCTTTATTTCCTCCACCTCCTTTTGGGGAAATATCTTGTCCTTTGGATATTGGTTTTGTTAAAATAAGTTATTCTTCCCAAATTCATTCATGTTTAATTGCTGATGGTTTTTTTTTTACAAAGCCAACATTTCTCAGAAGAGCATCATCCTGTATTGAAAGCAAAGTTGGTGCAGAAGTGAAAGAAGAAATTAAGTACCTAGATGGAAAGGTAAGGCATTTTAGATGTATATATAAAATCAACCAATGTTATACATATTCTACATTAAATGCCTTAAATTACAAATATGGACTTTGGAAAGCAGTACCTGCTTGAACCCATGGTTCTTGTTCTCTCTGTCTCTCTCACTCACAAACACACACACACAGAGAGAGAGAGAGAGAGAGAGAGAGAGAGAGAGGAACACACACACATACACACACCTGCTCAAGACATTTACTGAAATCCTAAATCACTGTTAACTGGACATAGACTACAAGGAGACATGGCACCTTTCTTCACTGCTACCATATCTGTGTGTGGTTGATACTGACATCAACTGTTATTCTGTTTCATCTATGAAACCAAGAGGAATAGTGAAGTTTATTAGTGTTAGTGCAAATTACAGACTGAACTGTGAAGTCTGTGTGTATTTGTATTCCTGAAGATGCTTTCAAAAAAAGGTAACTGGACTTTATTGATTTTTCTTGACAACATTTCGCTCCTCATCCAAGAGGTTTCTTTGGTTCTAACTAGCTGGTGGGAAGTGCGTAGGATTAAGATCAAATCAAGAAAGTCCAGTTGCCTATTTGAATTCACCATTGGGACAAACGTGGCCTGGATGACTAAGAACCTCTGTGGATGTGTCTATGGTATATATGTGCACATGGATATGATTCATTCTGTGTCTTCATCTTTCCCATTTCAAATGTCTCCCAAATCTTCACTCCTCTGTTGCTTTTTGACTTTTATGGTGGTTCAAAATGTATCCCAGCCATTTTGAGCTGCAAACAAAGAAAAGAATGTGGGCCCAAAGAAAAGAATGTAATATGGATCAGGGAAGCTGTTTAAGGTCAAAGATGTGGGTATTGTGATTAGCTTCAGAACAATGCAGGTTCAATTTGCTGGATAAAATGGAACTGCCTTTTATACATAGCCTTAATTTGAGGTTGTACTGGGCGTGCTGCGCAGTTAGTTTCATTTGGCACATGTTTTGAAAAATTTATTTGCTGGAAGTGTATTCCCCATCTGCTCTCTGAGAGGTCTTGCATGATCTCCTGGGTGCTCCTTCTTCCCGTACAGCTGGTTTGGGTACAAGGGGAGTCACATAATGCAAAAATTAAACTATTACAGGCATATGTCTCTGCCATATGGCAATTCATCAACGTGCAAATTGGAGCACCCCATGCAGGACTGGAAGTCTCCAAGGAGATGCAGATTATGCTGACTTGTAGAGAAATTGAATTTATAATGCAATTTGTGCCAGTCATGAATCTCGTAAAAACAGCATTTGTGACTGGCAGCAGGATTCTTTCTCTCCACTGTGAAGCCTTTTAAAGAAACCTTGAGATTGTTGTTCATACATTTATTGAAAGATATTGAAATTTAGCTTTGCAGAATGTTGCATGTTACATCTGTCCCCAAAACCGTTGGAGCAAAGAAGGAAATGCAACTGTAACATAGGGCAAGCATCTGAAAAGCAGCTCAAATATAATAGGAATAACAGGTCAAATATATCCCTTTATACAAAGCTTTATAATAAAAGTTTATATCTATATCTATATATATCTATATCTCTCTCTATATATATATCTCTATCTCTATCTCTATCTCTATCTATCTATCTATCTATCTATCTATCTATCTATCTATCTATCTATCATCTATCTATCTATCTATCTATCTATCTATCTATCTATCTATCTATCTATCTATCTATTCCTTGATAAGAATAAAAATACAAATCCCAGGCATGTTAAAATTAACAAACAAATGAACACTGGGATAGAATTAAAAACTAAAACAGTTTTTATTGCTGAAAAATCAAGCTTTCGTTG